>NW_027314781.1:0-300000 GCF_023375885.2 Dermacentor andersoni
ATCCGCGTCTACCAAAAGATGCATGTGCATGCTTAAAACGCGTTTTCGCACAAATGCGTGCGCGGGTGCTAAAAAGAGCAGCATCGGCATGCTTAGCACGTCGTTTGGTAGAAATCCACGTGCGCGTTCTGCCAAAAGCACCATTTGCATGCACATCTTGTGGTTTTGCAGAAAACTTCATCCACGTCAACCAAAAGATGCATGTGCATGCTTAAAACGCGTTTTCGCACAAATGCGTGCGCGGGTGCTAAAAAGAGCAGCATCGGCATGCTTAGCACGTCGTTTGGTAGAAATCCACGTGCGCGTTCTGCCAAAAGCACCATTTGCATGCACATCTTGTGGTTTTGCAGAAAACTTCATCCGCGTCTACCAAAAGATGCATGTGCATGCTTAAAACGCGTTTTCGCACAAATCCGTGCGCGGGTGCTAAAAAGAGCAGCATCGGCATGCTTAGCACGTCGTTTGGAAGAAATCCACGTGCGCGTTCTGCCAAAAGCACCATTTGCATGCACATCTTGTGGTTTTGCAGAAAACTTCATCCGCGTCTACCAAAAGATGCATGTGCATGCTTAAAACGCGTTTTCGCACAAATCCGTGCGCGGGTGCTAAAAAGAGCAGCATCGGCATGCTTAGCACGTCGTTTGGTAGAAATCCACGAAAAACACCATTTGCATGCACATCTTGTGGTTTTGCAGAAAACTTCAACCGCGTCTACCAAAAGATGCATGTGCATGCTTAAAACGCGTTTTCGCACAAATGCGTGCGCGGGTGCTAAAAAGAGCAGCATCGGCATGCTTAGCACGTCGTTTGGTAGAAATCCACGTGCGCGTTCTGCCAAAAGCACCATTTGCATGCACATCTTGTGGTTTTGCAGAAAACTTCATCCGCGTCTACCAAAAGATGCATGTGCATGCTTAAAACGCGTTTTCGCACAAATCCGTGCGCGGGTGCTAAAAAGAGCAGCATCGGCATGCTTAGCACGTCGTTTGGTAGAAATCCACGTGCGCGTTCTGCCAAAAGCACCATTTGCATGCACATCTTGTGGTTTTGCAGAAAACTTCATCCGCGTCTACCAAAAGATGCATGTGCATGCTTAAAACGCGTTTTCGCACAAATGCGTGCGCGGGTGCTAAAAAGAGCAGCATCGGCATGCTTAGCACGTCGTTTGGTAGAAATCCACGTGCGCGTTCTGCCAAAAGCACCATTTGCATGCACATCTTGTGGTTTTGCAGAAAACTTCATCCACGTCTACCAAAAGATGCATGTGCATGCTTAAAACGCGTTTTCGCACAAATGCGTGCGCGGGTGCTAAAAAGAGCAGCATCGGCATGCTTAGCACGTCGTTTGGTAGAAATCCACGTGCGCGTTCTGCCAAAAGCACCATTTGCATGCACATCTTGTGGTTTTGCAGAAAACTTCAACCGCGTCTACCAAAAGACGCATGTGCATGCTTAAAACGCGTTTTCGCACAAAGGCGTGCGCGGGTGCTAAAAAGAGCAGCATCGGCATGCTTAGCACGTCGTTTGGTAGAAATCCACGTGCGCGTTCTGCAAAAAGCACCATTTGCATGCACATCTTGTGGTTTTGCAGAAAACTTCACCCGCGTCTACCAAAAGATGCATGTGCATGCTTAAAACGCGTTTTCGCACAAATGCGTGCGCGGGTGCTAAAAAGAGCAGCATCGGCATGCTTAGCACGACGTTTGGTAGAAATCCACGTGCGCGTTCTGCAAAAAGCACCATTTGCATGCACATATTGTGGTTGTGCAGAAAACTTCATCCGCGTCTACCAAAAGATGCATGTGCATGCTTGAAACGCGTTTTCGCACAAATGCGTGCGCGGGTGCTAAAAAGAGCAGCATCGGCATGCTTAGCACGTCGTTTGGTAGAAATCCACGTGCGCGTTCTGCCAAAAGCACCATTTGCATGCACATCTTGTGGTTTTGCAGAAAACTTCATCCACGTCTACCAAAAGATGCATGTGCATGCTTAAAACGCGTTTTCGCACAAATGCGTGCGCGGGTGCTAAAAAGAGCAGCATCGGCATGCTTAGCACGTCGTTTGGTAGAAATCCACGTGCGCGTTCTGCCAAAAGCACCATTTGCATGCACATCTTGTGGTTTTGCAGAAAACTTCATCCGCGTCTACCAAAAGATGCATGTGCATGCTTAAAACGCGTTTTCGCACAAATCCGTGCGCGGGTGCTAAAAAGAGCAGCATCGGCATGCTTAGCACGTCGTTTGGAAGAAATCCACGTGCGCGTTCTGCCAAAAGCACCATTTGCATGCACATCTTGTGGTTTTGCAGAAAACTTCATCCGCGTCTACCAAAAGATGCATGTGCATGCTTAAAACGCGTTTTCGCACAAATCCGTGCGCGGGTGCTAAAAAGAGCAGCATCGGCATGCTTAGCACGTCGTTTGGTAGAAATCCACGTGCGCGTTCTGCCAAAAACACCATTTGCATGCACATCTTGTAGTTTTGCAGAAAACTTCAACCGCGTCTACCAAAAGATGCATGTGCATGCTTAAAACGCGTTTTCGCACAAATGCGTGCGCGGGTGCTAAAAAGAGCAGCATCGGCATGCTTAGCACGTCGTTTGGTAGAAATCCACGTGCGCGTTCTGCCAAAAGCACCATTTGCATGCACATCTTGTGGTTTTGCAGAAAACTTCATCCGCGTCTACCAAAAGATGCATGTGCATGCTTAAAACGCGTTTTCGCACAAATCCGTGCGCGGGTGCTAAAAAGAGCAGCATCGGCATGCTTAGCACGTCGTTTGGTAGAAATCCACGTGCGCGTTCTGCCAAAAGCACCATTTGCATGCACATCTTGTGGTTTTGCAGAAAACTTCATCCGCGTCTACCAAAAGATGCATGTGCATGCTTAAAACGCGTTTTCGCACAAATGCGTGCGCGGGTGCTAAAAAGAGCAGCATCGGCATGCTTAGCACGTCGTTTGGTAGAAATCCACGTGCGCGTTCTGCCAAAAGCACCATTTGCATGCACATCTTGTGGTTTTGCAGAAAACTTCATCCGCGTCTACCAAAAGATGCATGTGCATGCTTAAAACGCGTTTTCGCACAAATCCGTGCGCGGGTGCTAAAAAGAGCAGCATCGGCATGCTTAGCACGTCGTTTGGTAGAAATCCACGTGCGCGTTCTGCAAAAAGCACCATTTGCATGCACATGTTGTGGTTTTGCAGAAAACTTCATCCGCGTCTACCAAAAGATGCATGTGCATGCTTAAAACGCGTTTTCGCACAAATGCGTGCGCGGGTGCTAAAAAGAGCAGCATCGGCATGCTTAGCACGTCGTTTGGTAGAAATCCACGTGCGCGTTCTGCAAAAAGCACCATTTGCATGCACATCTTGGGGTTTTGCAGAAAACTTCATCCGCGTCTACCAAAAGATGCATGTGCATGCTTAAAACGCGTTTTCGCACAAATGCGTGCGCGGGTGCTAAAAAGAGCAGCATCGGCATGCTTAGCACGTCGTTTGGTAGAAATCCACGTGCGCGTTCTGCCAAAAGCACCATTTGCATGCACATCTTGTGGTTTTGCAGAAAACTTCATCCGCGTCTACCAAAAGATGCATGTGCACGCTTAAAACGCGTTTTCGCACAAATCCGTGCGCGGGTGCTAAAAAGAGCAGCATCGGCATGCTTAGCACGTCGTTTGGTAGAAATCCACGTGCGCGTTCTGCCAAAAGCACCATTTGCATGCACATCTTGTGGTTTTGCAGAAAACTTCATCCGCGTCTACCAAAAGATGCATGTGCACGCTTAAAACGCGTTTTCGCACAAATCCGTGCGCGGGTGCTAAAAAGAGCAGCATCGGCATGCTTAGCACGTCGTTTGGTAGAAATCCACGTGCGCGTTCTGCAAAAAGCACCATTTGCATGCACATCTTGTGGTTTTGCAGAAAACTTCATCCGCGTGTACCAAAAGATGCATATGCATGCTTAAAACGCGTTTTCGCACAAATGCGTGCGCGGGTGCTAAAAAGAGCAGCATCGGCATGCTTAGCACGTCGTTTGGTAGAAATCCACGTGCGCGTTCTGCCAAAAGCACCATTTGCATGCACATCTTGTGGTTTTGCAGAAAACTTCATCCGCGTCTACCAAAAGATGCATGTGCATGCTTAAAACGCGTTTTCGCACAAATGCGTGCGCGGGTGCTAAAAAGAGCAGCATCGGCATGCTTAGCACGTCGTTTGGTAGAAATCCACGTGCGCGTTCTGCCAAAAGTACCATTTGCATGCACATCTTGTGGTTTTGCAGAAAACTTCATCCGCGTCTACCTAAAGATGCATGTGTATGCTTCAAACGCGTTTTCGCACAAATGCGTGCGCGGGTGCTAAAAAGAGCAGCATCGGCATGCTTAGCACGTCGTTTGGTAGAAATCCACGTGCGCGTTCTGCCAAAAGCACCATTTGCATGCACATATTGTGGTTTTGCAGAAAACTTCATCCGCGTCTACCAAAAGATGCATGTGCATGCTTAAAACGCGTTTTCGCACAAATCCGTGCGCGGGTGCTAAAAAGAGCAGCATCGGCATGCTTAGCACGTCGTTTGGTAGAAATCCACGTGCGCGTTCTGCCAAAAGCACCATTTGCATGCACATCTTGTGGTTTTGCAGAAAACTTCATCCGCGTCTACCAAAAGATGCATGTGCATGCTTAAAACGCGTTTTCGCACAAATCCGTGCGCGGGCGCTAAAAAGAGCAGCATCGGCATGCTTAGCACGTCGCTTGGTAGAAATCCACGTGCGCGTTCTGCCAAAAGCACCATTTGCATGCACATCTTGTGGTTTTGCAGAAAACTTCATCCGCGTCTACCAAAAGATGCATGTGCATGCTTAAAACGCGTTTTCGCACAAATCCGTGCGCGGGTGCTAAAAAGAGCAGCATCGGCATGCTTAGCACGTCGTTTGGTAGAAATCCACGTGCGCGTTCTGCCAAAAGCACCATTTGCATGCACATCTTGTGGTTTTGCAGAAAACTTCATCCGCGTCTACCAAAAGATACATGTGCATGCTTAAAACGCGTTTTCGCACAAATGCGTGCGCGGGTGCTAAAAAGAGCAGCATCGGCATGCTTAGCACGTCGTTTGGTAGAAATCCACGTGCGCGTTCTGCCAAAAGCACCATTGGCATGCACATCTTGTGGTTTTGCAGAAAACTTCATCCGCGTCTACCAAAAGAGGCATGTGCATGCTTAAAACGCGTTTTCGCACAAATCCGTGCGCGGGTGCTAAAAAGAGCAGCATCGGCATGCTTAGCACGTCGTTTGGTAGAAATCCACGTGCGCGTTCTGCAAAAAGCACCATTTGCATGCACATCTTGTGGTTTTGCAGAAAACTTCATCCGCGTCTACCAAAAGATGCATGTGCATGCTTAAAACGCGTTTTCGCACAAATGCGTGCGCGGGTGCTAAAAAGAGCAGCATCGGCATGCTTAGCACGTCGTTTGGTAGAAATCCACGTGCGCGTTCTGCCAAAAGCACCATTTGCATGCACATCTTGTGGTTTTGCCGAAAACTTCATCCGCGTCTACCAAAAGATGCATGTGCATGCTTAAAACGCGTTTTCGCACAAATCCGTGCGCGGGTGCTAAAAAGAGCAGCATCGGCATGCTTAGCACGTCGTTTGGTAGGAATCCACGTGCGCGTTCTGCCAAAAGCACCATTTGCATGCACATCTTGTGGTTTTGCAGAAAACTTCATCCGCGTCTACCAAAAGATGCATGTGCATGCTTAAAACGCGTTTTCGGAGAAATCCGTGCGCGGGTGCTAAAAAGAGCAGCATCGGCATGCTTAGCACGTCGTCTGGCAGAAATCCACGTGCGCGTTCTGCAAAAAGCACCATTTGCACGCACATCTTGTGGTTTTGCAGAAAACTTCATCCGCGTCTACCAAAACATGCATGTGCATGCTTAAAACGCGTTTTCGCACAAATGCGTGCGCGGGTGCTAAAAAGAGCAGCATCGGCATGCTTAGCACGTCGTTTGGTAGACATCCACGTGCGCGTTCTGCCAAAAGCACCATTTGCATGCACATATTGTGGTTTTGCACAAAACTTCATCCGCGTCTACCAAAAGATGCATGTGCATGCTTAAAACGCGTTTTTGCACAAATCCGTGCGCGGGTGCTAAAAAGAGCAGCATCGGCATGCTTAGCACGTCGTTTGGTAGAAATCCACGTGCGCGTTCTGCCAAAAGCACCATTTGCATGCACATCTTGTAGTTTTGCAGAAAACTTCATCCGCGTCTACCAAAAGATGCATGTGCATGCTTAAAACGCGTTTTCGCACAAATCCGTGCGCGGGTGCTAAAAAGAGCAGCATCGGCATGCTTAGCACGTCGTTTGGTAGAAATCCATGTGCGCGTTCTGCCAAAAGCACCATTTGCATGCACATCTTGTGGTTTTGCAGAAAACTTCATCCGCGTCTACCAAAAGATGCATGTGCATGCTTAAAACGCGTTTTCGCACAAATCCGTGCGCGGGTGCTAAAAAGAGCAGCATCGGCATGCTTAGCACGTCGTTTGGCAGAAATCCACGTGCGCGTTCTGCCAAAAGCACCATTTGCATGCACATCTTGTGGTTTTGCAGAAAACTTCATCCGCGTCTACCAAAAGATGCATGTGCATGCTTAAAACGCGTTTTCGCACAAATGCGTGCGCGGGTGCTAAAAAGAGCAGCATCGGCATGCTTAGCACGTCGTTTGGTAGAAATCCACGTGCGCGTTCTGCCAAAAGCACCATTTGCATGCACATCTTGTGGTTTTGCAGAAAACTTCATCCACGTCTACCAAAAGATGCATGTGCATGCTTAAAACGCGTTTTCGCACAAATGCGTGCGCGGGTGCTAAAAAGAGCAGCATCGGCATGCTTAGCACGTCGTTTGGTAGAAATCCACGTGCGCGTTCTGCCAAAAGCACCATTTGCATGCACATCTTGTGGTTTTGCAGAAAACTTCATCCGCGTCTACCAAAAGATGCATGTGCATGCTTAAAACGCGTTTTCGCACAAATCCGTGCGCGGGTGCTAAAAAGAGCAGCATCGGCATGCTTAGCACGTCGTTTGGAAGAAATCCACGTGCGCGTTCTGCCAAAAGCACCATTTGCATGCACATCTTGTGGTTTTGCAGAAAACTTCATCCGCGTCTACCAAAAGATGCATGTGCATGCTTAAAACGCGTTTTCGCACAAATCCGTGCGCGGGTGCTAAAAAGAGCAGCATCGGCATGCTTAGCACGTCGTTTGGTAGAAATCCACGAAAAACACCATTTGCATGCACATCTTGTGGTTTTGCAGAAAACTTCAACCGCGTCTACCAAAAGATGCATGTGCATGCTTAAAACGCGTTTTCGCACAAATGCGTGCGCGGGTGCTAAAAAGAGCAGCATCGGCATGCTTAGCACGTCGTTTGGTAGAAATCCACGTGCGCGTTCTGCCAAAAGCACCATTTGCATGCACATCTTGTGGTTTTGCAGAAAACTTCATCCGCGTCTACCAAAAGATGCATGTGCATGCTTAAAACGCGTTTTCGCACAAATCCGTGCGCGGGTGCTAAAAAGAGCAGCATCGGCATGCTTAGCACGTCGTTTGGTAGAAATCCACGTGCGCGTTCTGCCAAAAGCACCATTTGCATGCACATCTTGTGGTTTTGCAGAAAACTTCATCCGCGTCTACCAAAAGATGCATGTGCATGCTTAAAACGCGTTTTCGCACAAATGCGTGCGCGGGTGCTAAAAAGAGCAGCATCGGCATGCTTAGCACGTCGTTTGGTAGAAATCCACGTGCGCGTTCTGCCAAAAGCACCATTTGCATGCACATCTTGTGGTTTTGCAGAAAACTTCATCCACGTCTACCAAAAGATGCATGTGCATGCTTAAAACGCGTTTTCGCACAAATGCGTGCGCGGGTGCTAAAAAGAGCAGCATCGGCATGCTTAGCACGTCGTTTGGTAGAAATCCACGTGCGCGTTCTGCCAAAAGCACCATTTGCATGCACATCTTGTGGTTTTGCAGAAAACTTCAACCGCGTCTACCAAAAGACGCATGTGCATGCTTAAAACGCGTTTTCGCACAAAGGCGTGCGCGGGTGCTAAAAAGAGCAGCATCGGCATGCTTAGCACGTCGTTTGGTAGAAATCCACGTGCGCGTTCTGCAAAAAGCACCATTTGCATGCACATCTTGTGGTTTTGCAGAAAACTTCACCCGCGTCTACCAAAAGATGCATGTGCATGCTTAAAACGCGTTTTCGCACAAATGCGTGCGCGGGTGCTAAAAAGAGCAGCATCGGCATGCTTAGCACGACGTTTGGTAGAAATCCACGTGCGCGTTCTGCAAAAAGCACCATTTGCATGCACATATTGTGGTTTTGCAGAAAACTTCATCCGCGTCTACCAAAAGATGCATGTGCATGCTTGAAACGCGTTTTCGCACAAATGCGTGCGCGGGTGCTAAAAAGAGCAGCATCGGCATGCTTAGCACGTCGTTTGGTAGAAATCCACGTGCGCGTTCTGCCAAAAGCACCATTTGCATGCACATCTTGTGGTTTTGCAGAAAACTTCATCCACGTCTACCAAAAGATGCATGTGCATGCTTAAAACGCGTTTTCGCACAAATGCGTGCGGGGGTGCTAAAAAGAGCAGCATCGGCATGCTTAGCACGTCGTTTGGTAGAAATCCACGTGCGCGTTCTGCCAAAAGCACCATTTGCATGCACATCTTGTGGTTTTGCAGAAAACTTCATCCGCGTCTACCAAAAGATGCATGTGCATGCTTAAAACGCGTTTTCGCACAAATCCGTGCGCGGGTGCTAAAAAGAGCAGCATCGGCATGCTTAGCACGTCGTTTGGAAGAAATCCACGTGCGCGTTCTGCCAAAAGCACCATTTGCATGCACATCTTGTGGTTTTGCAGAAAACTTCATCCGCGTCTACCAAAAGATGCATGTGCATGCTTAAAACGCGTTTTCGCACAAATCCGTGCGCGGGTGCTAAAAAGAGCAGCATCGGCATGCTTAGCACGTCGTTTGGTAGAAATCCACGTGCGCGTTCTGCCAAAAACACCATTTGCATGCACATCTTGTAGTTTTGCAGAAAACTTCAACCGCGTCTACCAAAAGATGCATGTGCATGCTTAAAACGCGTTTTCGCACAAATGCGTGCGCGGGTGCTAAAAAGAGCAGCATCGGCATGCTTAGCACGTCGTTTGGTAGAAATCCACGTGCGCGTTCTGCCAAAAGCACCATTTGCATGCACATCTTGTGGTTTTGCAGAAAACTTCATCCGCGTCTACCAAAAGATGCATGTGCATGCTTAAAACGCGTTTTCGCACAAATCCGTGCGCGGGTGCTAAAAAGAGCAGCATCGGCATGCTTAGCACGTCGTTTGGTAGAAATCCACGTGCGCGTTCTGCCAAAAGCACCATTTGCATGCACATCTTGTGGTTTTGCAGAAAACTTCATCCGCGTCTACCAAAAGATGGATGTGCATGCTTAAAACGCGTTTTCGCACAAATGCGTGCGCGGGTGCTAAAAAGAGCAGCATCGGCATGCTTAGCACGTCGTTTGGTAGAAATCCACGTGCGCGTTCTGCCAAAAGCACCATTTGCATGCACATCTTGTGGTTTTGCAGAAAACTTCATCCACGTCTACCAAAAGATGCATGTGCATGCTTAAAACGCGTTTTCGCACAAATGCGTGCGCGGGTGCTAAAAAGAGCAGCATCGGCATGCTTAGCACGTCGTTTGGTAGAAATCCACGTGCGCGTTCTGCCAAAAGCACCATTTGCATGCACATCTTGTGGTTTTGCAGAAAACTTCAACCGCGTCCACCAAAAGATGCATGTGCATGCTTAAAACGCGTTTTCGCACAAAGGCGTGCGCGGGTGCTAAAAAGAGCAGCATCGGCATGCTTAGCACGTCGTTTGGTAGAAATCCACGTGCGCGTTCTGCAAAAAGCACCATTTGCATGCACATCTTGTGGTTTTGCAGAAAACTTCACCCGCGTCTACCAAAAGATGCATGTGCATGCTTAAAACGCGTTTTCGCACAAATGCGTGCGCGGGTGCTAAAAAGAGCAGCATCGGCATGCTTAGCACGACGTTTGGTAGAAATCCACGTGCGCGTTCTGCAAAAAGCACCATTTGCATGCACATATTGTGGTTTTGCAGAAAACTTCATCCGCGTCTACCAAAAGATGCATGTGCATGCTTGAAACGCGTTTTCGCACAAATGCGTGCGCGGGTGCTAAAAAGAGCAGCTACGGCATGCTTAGCACGTCGTTTGGTAGAAATCCACGTGCGCGTTCTGCCAAAAGCACCTTTTGCATGCACATCTTGTGGTTTTGCAGAAAACTTCATCCGCGTCTACCAAAAGATGCATGTGCATGCTTAAAACGCGTTTTCGCACAAATGCGTGCGCGGGTGCTAAAAAGAGCAGCATCGGCATGCTTAGCACGTCGTTTGGTAGAAATCCACGTGCGCGTTCTGCCAAAAGCACCATTTGCATGCACATCTTGTGGTTTTGCAGAAAACTTCATCCGCGTCTACCAAAAGATGCATGTGCATGCTTAAAACGCGTTTTCGCACAAATCCGTGCGCGGGTGCTAAAAAGAGCAGCATCGGCATGCTTAGCACGTCGTTTGGTAGAAATCCACGTGCGCGTTCTGCCAAAAGCACCATTTGCATGCACATCTTGTGGTTTTGCAGAAAACTTCATCCGCGTCTACCAAAAGATGCATGTGCATGCTTAAAACGCGTTTTCGCACAAATCCGTGCGCGGGTGCTAAAAAGAGCAGCATCGGCATGCTTAGCACGTCGTTTGGTAGAAGTCCACGTGCGCGTTCTGCCAAAAGCACCATTTGCATGCACATCTTGTGGTTTTGCAGAAAACTTCATCCGCGTCTACCAAAAGATGCATGTGCATGCTTAAAACGCGTTTTCGCACAAATCCGTGCGCGGGTGCTAAAAAGAGCAGCATCGGCATGCTTAGCACGTCGTTTGGTAGAAATCCACGTGCGCGTTCTGCCAAAAGCACCATTTGCATGCACATCTTGTGGTTTTGCAGAAAACTTCATCCGCGTCTACCAAAAGATGCATGTGCATGCTTAAAACGCGTTTTCGCACAAATCCGTGCGCGGGTGCTAAAAAGAGCAGCATCGGCATGCTTAGCACGTCGTTTGGTAGAAATCCACGTGCGCGTTCTGCCAAAAGCACCATTTGCATGCACATCTTGTGGTTTTGCGGAAAACTTCATCCGCGTCTACCAAAAGATGCATGTGCATGCTTAAAACGCGTTTTCGCACAAATGCGTGCGCGGGTGCTAAAAAGAGCAGCATCGGCATGCTTAGCACGTCGTTTGGTAGAAATCCACGTGCGCGTTCTGCAAAAAGCACCATTTGCATGCACATATTGTGGTTTTGCAGAAAACTTCATCCGCGTCTACCAAAAGATGCATGTGCATGCTTAAAACGCGTTTTCGCACAAATCCGTGCGCGGTGCTAAAAAGAGCAGCATCGGCATGCTTAGCACGTCGTTTGGTAGAAATCCACGTGCGCGTTCTGCCAAAAGCACCATTTGCATGCACATCTTGTGGTTTTGCAGAAAACTTCATCCGCGTCTACCAAAATATGCATGTGCATGCTTAAAACGCGTTTTCGCACAAATCCGTGCGCGGGTGCTAAAAAGAGCAGCATCGGCATGCTTAGCACGTCGTTTGGTAGAAATCCACGTGCGCGTTCTGCCAAAAGCACCATTCGCATGCACATCTTGTGGTTTTGCAGAAAACTTCATCCGCGTCTACCAAAAGATGCATGTGCATGCTTAAAACGCGTTTTCGCACAAATCCGTGCGCGGGTGCTAAAAAGAGCAGCATCGGCATGCTTAGCACGTCGTTTGGTAGAAATCCACGTGCGCGTTCTGCCAAAAGCACCATTTGCATGCACATCTTGTGGTTTTGCAGAAAACTTCATCCGCGTCTACCAAAAGATGCATGTGCATGCTTAAAACGCGTTTTCGCACAAATCCTTGCGCGGGTGCTAAAAAGAGTAGCATCGGCATGCTTAGCACGTCGTTTGGTAGAAATCCACGTGCGCGTTCTGCCAAAAGCACCATTTGCATGCACATCTTGTGGTTTTGCAGAAAACTTCATCCGCGTCTACCAAAAGATGCATGTGCATGCTTAAAACGCGTTTTCGCACAAATGCGTGCGCGGGTGCTAAAAAGAGCAGCATCGGCATGCTTAGCACGTCGTTTGGTAGAAATCCACGTGCGCGTTCTGCCAAAAGCACCATTTGCATGCACATCTTGTGGTTTTGCAGAAAACTTCATCCGCTTCTACCAAAAGATGCATGTGCATGCTTAAAACGCGTTTTCGCACAAATCCGTGCGCAGGTGCTAAAAAGAGCAGCATCGGCATGCTTAGCACGTCGTTTGGTAGAAATCCACGTGCGCGTTCTGCCAAAAGCACCATTTGCACGCACATCTTGTGGTTTTGCAGAAAACTTCATCCGCGTCTACCAAAAGATGCATGTGCATGCTTAAAACGCGTTTTCGCACAAATGCGTGCGCGGGTGCTAAAAAGAGCAGCATCGGCATGCTTAGCACGTCGTTTGGTAGAAATCCACGTGCGCGTTCTGCCAAAAGCACCATTTGCATGCACATATTGTGGTTTTGCAGAAAACTTCATCCGCGTCTACCAAAAGATGCATGTGCATGCTTAAAACGCGTTTTTGCACAAATCCGTGCGCGGGTGCTAAAAAGAGCAGCATCGGCATGCTTAGCACGTCGTTTGGTAGAAATCCACGTGCGCGTTCTGCCAAAAGCACCATTTGCATGCACATCTTGTGGTTTTGCAGAAAACTTCATCCGCGTCTACCAAAAGATGCATCTGCATGCTTAAAACGCGTTTTCGCACAAATCCGTGCGCGGGTGCTAAAAAGAGCAGCATCGGCATGCTTAGCACGTCGTTTGGTAGAAATCCACGTGCGCGTTCTGCCAAAAGCACCATTTGCATGCACATCTTGTGGTTTTGCAGAAAACTTCATCCGGATCTACCAAAAGATGCATGTGCATGCTTAAAACGCGTTTTCGCACAAATCCGTGCGCGGGTGCTAAAAAGAGCAGCATCGGCATGCTTAGCACGTCGCTTGGTAGAAATCCACGTGCGCGTTCTGCCAAAAGCACCATTTGCATGCACATCTTGTGGTTTTGCAGAAAACTTCATCCGCGTCTACCAAAAGATGCATGTGCATGCTTAAAACGCGTTTTCGCACAAATGCGTGCGCGGGTGCTAAAAAGAGCAGCATCGGCATGCTTAGCACGTCGTTTGGTAGAAATCCACGTGCGCGTTCTGCCAAAAGCACCATTTGCATGCACATCTTGTGGTTTTGCAGAAAACTTCATCCGCGTCTACCAAAAGATGCATGTGCATGCTTAAAACGCGTTTTCGCACAAATGCGTGCGCGGGTGCTAAAAAGAGCAGCATCGGCATGCTTAGCACGTCGTTTGGTAGAAATCCACGTGCGCGTTCTGCCAAAAGCACCATTTGCATGCACATCTTGTGGTTTTGCAGAAAACTTCATCCACGTCTACCAAAAGATGCATGTGCATGCTTAAAACGCGTTTTCGCACAAATGCGTGCGCGGGTGCTAAAAAGAGCAGCATCGGCATGCTTAGCACGTCGTTTGGTAGAAATCCACGTGCGCGTTCTGCCAAAAGCACCATTTGCATGCACATCTTGTGGTTTTGCAGAAAACTTCATCCGCGTCTACCAAAAGATGCATCATCATCATCATCATCATCAGCCTGATTACGCCCACTGCAGGGCAAAGGCCTCTCCCATACTCCTCCAACTACCCCGGTCATGTACTAATTGTGGCCATGTTGATCCTCCAAACTTCCTAATCTCATCTGCCCACCTAACTTTCTGTCGCCCCCTGCTACGCTTCCCTTCCCTCGGAATCCAGTCGGTAACCCTTAATGACCATCGGTTATCTTCCCTCCTCATTACATGTCCTGCCCATGCCCATTTCTTTTTCTTGATTTCAACTAAGATGTCATTAACGCGCGTTTGTTCCCTCACCCAATCTGCTCTTTTCTTATCCCTTAACGTTACACCTATCATTCTTCTTTCCATAGCTCGTTGCGTCGTCCTCAATTTAAGTAGAACCGTTTTCGTAAGCCTCCAGGTTTCTGCCCCGTACGTGAGTACTGGTAAGACACAGCTGTTATACACTTTTCTCTTGAGGGATAATGGCAACCTGCTGTTCATGATCTGCGAATGCCTGCCAAACGCACCCCAGCCCATTCTTATTCTTCTGATTATTTCACTCTCATGATCTGGATCAGCAGTCACTAACTGTCCTAAGTAGATGTATTCTCTTACCACTTCCAGTGCCTCGCTACCTATCGTAAACTGCTGTTCCCTTCCAAGACTGTTAAACATTACTTTAGTTTTCTGCAGATTCATTTTTAGTCCCACCCTTCTGCTCTGCCTCTCCAGATCAGTGAGCATGCATTGCAGTTGGTCCCCTGAGTTACTAAGCAAAGCAATATCATCAGCGAAGCGCAAGTTACTAAGGTATTCTCCATTTACTCTTATCCCCAATTCTTCCCAATCCAGGTCTCTGAATACCTCCTGTAAACACGCTGTGAATAGCATTGGAGAGATCGTATCTCCCTGCCTGACGCCTTTCTTTATTGGGATTTTGTTGCTTTCTTTATGGAGGAGTACAGTGGCTGTGGAACCGCTATAGATATCTTTCAGTATTTTTACATACGGCTCGTCTACACCCTGATTCCGCAATGCCTCCATGACTGCTGAGGTTTCGACTGAATCAAACGCTTTCTCGTAATCAATGAGAGCTATATATAATGGTTGGTTATATTCCGCACATTTCTCTATCACCTGATTGATAGTGTGAATATGATCTATTGTTGAGAAGCCTTTACGGAATCCTGCCTGATCCTTTGGTTGACGGAAGTCTAAGGTGTTCCGGATTCTATTTGCAATTACCTTAGTAAATACTTTGTAGGCAACAGACAGTAAGCTGATCGGTCTATAATTTTTCAAGTCTTTGGCGTCGCCTTTCTTATGGATTAGGATTATGTTAGCGTTCTTCCAAGATTCCGGTACGCTCGAGGTCTTGAGGCATTGTGTATACAGGGTGGCCAGTTTTTCTAGGACAATCTGCCCACCATCCTTCAGCAAATCTGCTGTTACCTGATCCTCCCCAGCTGCCTTCCCCCTTTGCATAGCTCCCAAGGCTTTCTTTACTTCTTCCGGCGTTACTTCTGGGATATCGAATTCCTCTAGATTATTCTCTCTTCCATTATCAACGTGGGTGCCACTCGTACTGTATAAATCTCTATAGAACTCCTCAGCCACTTGAACTATCTCATCCATATTAGTAATGATATTGCCGGCTTTGTCTCTTAACGCATACATCTGATTCTTGCCAATTCCTAGTTTCTTCTTCACTGCTTTTAGGCTTCCTCCGTTCCTGAGAGCTTGTTCAATTCTATCCATGTTATGCTTCCTTATGTCAGCTGTCTTACGCTTGTTGATTAACTTCGAAAGTTCTGCCAGTTCTATTCTAGCTGTAGGGTTAGAGGCTTTCATACATTGGCGTTTCTTGATCAGATCTTTCGTCTCCTGCGATAGCTTACTGGTATCCTGTCTAACGGAGTTACCACCGACTTCTATTGCACACTCCTTAATGATGCCCACAAGATTGTCGTTCATTGCTTCAACACTAAGGTCCTCTTCGTGACTTAAAGCCGAATACCTGTTCTGTAGCTTGATCTGGAATTCCTCTATTTTCCCTCTTAGCGCTAACTCATTGATCGGCATCTTATGTACCAGTTTCTTCCGTTCCCTCCTCAGGTCTAGGCTAATCCGAGTTCTTACCATCCTGTGGTCACTGCAGCGCACCTTACCAAGCACGTCCACATCTTGTATGATGCCAGGGTTAGTGCAGAGTATGAAATCTATTTCATTTCTAGTCTCGCCGTTCGGGCTCCTCCATGTCCACTTTCGGCTATACCGCTTGCGGAAGAAGGTATTCATTATCCGCATATTATTCTGTTCTGCAAACTCTACTAATAACTCTCCCCTGCTATTCCTAGTGCCTATGCCATATTCCCCCACTGCCTTGTCTCCAGCATGCATGTGCATGCTTAAAACGCGTTTTCGCACAAATCCGTGCGCGGGTGCTAAAAAGAGCAGCATCGGCATGCTTAGCACGTCGTTTGGTAGAAATCCACGTGCGCGTTCTGCCAAAAGCACCATTTGCATGCACATCTTGTGGTTTTGCAGAAAACTTCAACCGCGTCTACCAAAAGATGCATGTGCATGCTTAAAACGCGTTTTCGCACAAATGCGTGCGCGGGTGCTAAAAAGAGCAGCATCGGCATGCTTAGCACGTCGTTTGGTAGAAATCCACGTGCGCGTTCTGCAAAAAGCACCATTTGCATGCACATCTTGTGGTTTTGCAGAAAACTTCACCCGCGTCTACCAAAAGATGCATGTGCATGCTTAAAACGCGTTTTCCCACAAATGCGTGCGCGGGTGCTAAAAAGAGCAGCATCGGCATGCTTAGCACGACGTTTGGTAGAAATCCACGTGCGCGTTCTGCAAAAAGCACCATTTGCATGCACATATTGTGGTTTTGCAGAAAACTTCATCCGCGTCTACCAAAAGATGCATGTGCATGCTTGAAACGCGTTTTCGCACAAATGCGTGCGCGGGTGCTAAAAAGAGCAGCATCGGCATGCTTAGCACGTCGTTTGGTAGAAATCCACGTGCGCGTTCTGCCAAAAGCACCTTTTGCATGCACATCTTGTGGTTTTGCAGAAAACTTCATCCGCGTCTACCAAAAGATGCATGTGCATGCTTAAAACGCGTTTTCGCACAAATGCGTGCGCGGGTGCTAAAAAGAGCAGCATCGGCATGCTTAGCACGTCGTTTGGTAGAAATCCACGTGCGCGTTCTGCCAAAAGCACCATTTGCATGCACATCTTGTGGTTTTGCAGAAAACTTCATCTGCGTCTACCAAAAGATGCATGTGCATGCTTAAAACGCGTTTTCGCACAAATCCGTGCGCGGGTGCTAAAAAGAGCAGCATCGGCATGCTTAGCACGTCGTTTGGTAGAAATCCACGTGCGCGTTCTGCCAAAAGCACCATTTGCATGCACATCTTGTGGTTTTGCAGAAAACTTCATCCGCGTCTACCAAAAGATGCATGTGCATGCTTAAAACGCGTTTTCGCACAAATCCGTGCGCGGGTGCTAAAAAGAGCAGCATCGGCATGCTTAGCACGTCGTTTGGTAGAAATCCACGTGCGCGTTCTGCCAAAAGAACCATTTGCATGCACATCTTGTGGTTTTGCAGAAAACTTCATCCGCGTCTACCAAAAGATGCATGTGCATGCTTAAAACGCGTTTTCGCACAAATCCGTGCGCGGGTGCTAAAAAGAGCAGCATCGGCATGCTTAGCACGTCGTTTGGTAGAAATCCACGTGCGCGTTCTGCCAAAAGCACCATTTGCATGCACACCTTGTGGTTTTGCAGAAAACTTCATCCGCGTCTACCAAAAGATGCATGTGCATGCTTAAAACGCGTTTTCGCACAAATCCGTGCGCGAGTGCTAAAAAGAGCAGCATCGGCATGCTTAGCACGTCGTTTGGTAGAAATCCACGTGCGCGTTCTGCCAAAAGCACCATTCGCATGCACATCTTGTGGTTTTGCAGAAAACTTCATCCGCGTCTACCAAAAGATGCATGTGCATGCTTAAAATGCGTTTTCGCACAAATCCGTGCGCGGGTGCTAAAAAGAGCAGCATCGGCATGCTTAGCACGTCGTTTGGTAGAAATGCACGTGCGCGTTCTGCCAAAAGCACCATTTGCATGCACATCTTGTGGTTTTGCAGAAAACTTCATCCGCGTCTACCAAAAGATGCATGTGCATGCTTAAAACGCGTTTTCGCACAAATCCGTGCGCGGGTGCTAAAAAGAGCAGCATCGGCATGCTTAGCACGTCGTTTGGTAGAAATCCACGTGCGCGTTCTGCCAAAAGCACCATTTGCATGCACATCTTGTGGTTTTGCGGAAAACTTCATCTGCGTCTACCAAAAGATGCATGTGCATGCTTAAAACGCGTTTTCGCACAAATGCGTGCGCGGGTGCTAAAAAGAGCAGCATCGGCATGCTTAGCACGTCGTTTGGTAGAAATCCACGTGCGCGCTCTGCAAAAAGCACCATTTGCATGCACATATTGTGGTTTTGCAGAAAACTTCATCCGCGTCTACCAAAAGATGCATGTGCATGCTTAAAACGCGTTTTCGCACAAATCCGTGCGCGGTGCTAAAAAGAGCAGCATCGGCATGCTTAGCACGTCGTTTGGTAGAAATCCACGTGCGCGTTCTGCCAAAAGCACCATTTGCATGCACATCTTGTGGTTTTGCAGAAAACTTCATCCGCGTCTACCAAAATATGCATGTGCATGCTTAAAACGCGTTTTCGCACAAATCCGTGCGCGGGTGCTAAAAAGAGCAGCATCGGCATGCTTAGCACGTCGTTTGGTAGAAATCCACGTGCGCGTTCTGCCAAAAGCACCATTTGCATGCACATCTTGTGGTTTTGCAGAAAACTTTATCCGCGTCTACCAAAAGATGCATGTGCATGCTTAAAACGCGTTTTCGCACAAATGCGTGCGCGGGTGCTAAAAAGAGCAGCATCGGCATGCTTAGCACGTCGTTTGGTAGAAATCCACGTGCGCGTTCTGCCAAAAGCACCATTTGCATGCACATCTTGTGGTTTTGCAGAAAACTTCATCCGCTTCTACCAAAAGATGCATGTGCATGCTTAAAACGCGTTTTCGCACAAATCCGTGCGCGGGTGCTAAAAAGAGCAGCATCGGCATGCTTAGCACGTCGTTTGGTAGAAATCCACGTGCGCGTTCTGCCAAAAGCACCATTTGCATGCACATCTTGTGGTTTTGCAGAAAACTTCATCCGCGTCTACCAAAAGATGCATGTGCATGCTTAAAACGCGTTTTCGCACAAATCCGTGCGCGGGTGCTAAAAAGAGCAGCATCGGCATGCTTAGCACGTCGTTTGGTAGAAATCCACGTGCGCGTTCTGCCAAAAGCACCATTCGCATGCACATCTTGTGGTTTTGCAGAAAACTTCATCCGCGTCTACCAAAAGATGCATGTGCATGCTTAAAACGCGTTTTCGCACAAATCCGTGCGAGGGTGCTAAAAAGAGCAGCATCGGCATGCTTAGCACGTCGTTTGGTAGAAATCCACGTGCGCGTTCTGCCAAAAGTACCATTTGCATGCACATCTTGTGGTTTTGCAGGAAACTTCATCCGCGTCTACCAAAAGATGCATGTGCATGCTTAAAACGCGTTTTCGCACAAATCCGTGCGCGGGTGCTAAAAAGAGCAGCATCGGCATGCTTAGCACGTCGTTTGGTAGAAATCCACGTGCGCGTTCTGCCAAAAGCACCATTTGCATGCACATCTTGTGGTTTTGCAGAAAACTTCATCCGCGTCTACCAAATGATGCATGTGCATGCTTAAAACGCGTTTTCGCACAAATCCGTGCGCGGGTGCTAAAAAGAGCAGCATCGGCATGCTTAGCACGTCGTTTGGTAGAAATCCACGTGCGCGTTCTGCCAAAAGCACCATTTGCATGCACATCTTGTGGTTTTGCAGAAAACTTCATCCGCGTCTACCAAAAGATGCATGTGCATGCTTAAAACGCGTTTTCGCACAAATGCGTGCGCGGGTGCTAAAAAGAGCAGCATCGGCATGCTTAGCACGTCGTTTGGTAGAAATCCACGTGCGCGTTCTGCCAAAAGCACCATTTGCATGCACATCTTGTGGTTTTGCAGAAAACTTCATCCGCGTCTACCAAAAGATGCATGTGCATGCTTAAAACGCGTTTTCGCACAAATCCGTGCGCGGGTGCTAAAAAGAGCAGCATCGGCATGCTTAGCACGTCGTTTGGTAGAAATCCACGTGCGCGTTCTGCCAAAAGCACCATTCGCATGCACATCTTGTGGTTTTGCAGAAAACGTCATCCGCGTCTACCAAAAGATGCATGTGCATGCTTAAAACGCGTTTTCGCACAAATCCGTGCGAGGGTGCTAAAAAGAGCAGCATCGGCATGCTTAGCACGTCGTTTGGTAGAAATCCACGTGCGCGTTCTGCCAAAAGCACCATTTGCATGCACATCTTGTGGTTTTGCAGGAAACTTCATCCGCGTCTACCAAAAGATGCATGTGCATGTTTAAAACGCGTTTTCGCACAAATGCGTGCGCGGGTGCTAAAAAGAGCAGCATCGGCATGCTTAGCACGTCGTTTGGTAGAAATCCACGTGCGCGTTCTGCCAAAAGCACCATTTGCATGCACATCTTGTGGTTTTGCAGAAAACTTCATCCGCGTCTACCAAAAGATGCATGTGCATGCTTAAAACGCGTTTTCGCACAAATCCGTGCGCGGGTGCTAAAAAGAGCAGCATCGGCATGCTTAGCACGTCGTTTGGTAGAAATCCACGTGCGCGTTCTGCCAAAAGCACCATTTGCATGCACATCTTGTGGTTTTGCAGAAAACTTCATCCGCGTCTACCAAAAGATGCATGTGCATGCTTAAAACGTGTTTTCGCACAAATCCGTGCGCGGGTGCTAAAAAGAGCAGCATCGGCATGCTTAGCACGTCGTTTGGTAGAAATCCACGTTCGCGTTCTGCCAAAAGCACCATTTGCATGCACATCTTGTGGTTTTGCAGAAAACTTCATCCGCGTCTACCAAAAGATGCATGTGCATGCTTAAAACGCGTTTTCGCACAAATCCGTGCGCGGGTGCTAAAAAGAGCAGCATCGGCATGCTTAGCACGTCGTTTGGTAGAAATCCACGTGCGCGTTCTGCCAAAAGCACCATTTGCACGCACATCTTGTGGTTTTGCAGAAAACTTCATCCGCGTCTACCAAAAGATGCATGTGCATGCTTAAAACGCGTTTTCGCACAAATGCGTGCGCGGGTGCTAAAAAGAGCAGCATCGGCATGCTTAGCACGTCGTTTGGTAGAAATCCACGTGCGCGTTCTGCCAAAAGCACCATTTGCATGCACATATTGTGGTTTTGCAGAAAACTTCATCCGCGTCTACCAAAAGATGCATGTGCATGCTTAAAACGCGTTTTTGCACAAATCCGTGCGCGGGTGCTAAAAAGAGCAGCATCGGCATGCTTAGCACGTCGTTTGGTAGAAATCGACGTGCGCGTTCTGCCAAAAGCACCATTTGCATGCACATCTTGTGGTTTTGCAGAAAACTTCATCCGCGTCTACCAAAAGATGCATCTGCATGCTTCAAACGCGTTTTCGCACAAATCCGTGCGCGGGTGCTAAAAAGAGCAGCATCGGCATGCTTAGCACGTCGTTTGGTAGAAATCCACGTGCGCGTTCTGCCAAAAGCACCATTTGCATGCACATCTTGTGGTTTTGCAGAAAACTTCATCCGCGTCTACCAAAAGATGCATGTGCATGCTTAAAACGCGTTTTCGCACAAATCCGTGCGCGGGTGCTAAAAAGAGCAGCATCGGCATGCTTAGCACGTCGCTTGGAAGAAATCCACGTGCGCGTTCTGCCAAAAGCACCATTTGCATGCACATCTTGTGGTTTTGCAGAAAACTTCATCCGCGTCTACCAAAAGAAGCATGTGCATGCTTAAAACGCGTTTTCGCACAAATGCGTGCGCGGGTGCTAAAAAAAGCAGCATCGGCATGCTTAGCACGTCGTTTGGTAGAAATCCACGTGCGCGTTCTGCCAAAAGCACCATTTGCATGCACATCTTGTGGTTTTGCAGAAAACTTCATCCGCGTCTACCAAAAGATGCATGTGCATGCTTAAAACGCGTTTTCGCACAAATCCGTGCGCGGGTGCTAAAAAGAGCAGCATCGGCATGCTTAGCACGTCGTTTGGTTGAAATCCACGTGCGCGTTCTGCCAAAAGCACCATTTGCATGCACATCTTGCGGTTTTGCAGAAAACTTCATCCGCGTCTACCAAAAGATGCATGTGCATGCTTAAAACGCGTTTTCGCACAAATCCGTGCGCGGGTGCTAAAAAGAGCAGCATCGGCATGCTTAGCACGTCGTTTGGTAGAAATCCACGTGCGCGTTCTGCCAAAAGCACCATTTGCATGCACATCTTGTGGTTTTGCAGAAAACTTCATCCGCGTCTACCAAAAGATGCATGTGCATGCTTAAAACGCGTTTTCGCACAAATCCGTGCGCGGGTGCTAAAAAGAGCAGCATCGGCATGCTTAGCACGTCGTTTGGTAGAAATCCACGTGCGCGTTCTGCCAAAAGCACCATTTGCATGCACATCTTGTGGTTTTGCAGAAAACTTCATCCGCGTCTACCAAAAGATGCATGTGCATGCTTAAAACGCGTTTTCGCACAAATCCGTGCGCGGGTGCTAAAAAGAGCAGCATCGGCATGCTTAGAACGTCGTTTGGTAGAAATCCACGTGCGCGTTCTGCCAAAAGCACCATTTGCATGCACATCTTGTGGTTTTGCAGAAAACTTCATCCGCGTCTACCAAAAGATGCATGTGCATGCTTAAAACGCGTTTTCGCACAAATCCGTGCGCGGGTGCTAAAAAGAGCAGCATCGGCATGCTTAGCACGTCGTTTGGTAGAAATCCACGTGCGCGTTCTGCCAAAAGCACCATTTGCATGCACATCTTGTGGTTTTGCAGAAAACTTCATCCGCGTCTACCAAAAGATGCATGTGCATGCTTAAAACGCGTTTTCGCACAAATGCGTGCGCGGGTGCTAAAAAGAGCAGCATCGGCATGCTTAGCACGTCGTTTGGTAGAAATCCACGTGCGCGTTCTGCCAAAAGCACCATTTGCATGCACATCTTGTGGTTTTGCAGAAAACTTCATCCGCTTCTACCAAAAGATGCATGTGCATGCTTAAAACGCGTTTTCGCACAAATCCGTGCGCGGGTGCTAAAAAGAGCAGCATCGGCATGCTTAGCACGTCGTTTGGTAGAAATCCACGTGCGCGTTCTGCCAAAAGCACCATTTGCATGCACATCTTGTGGTTTTGCAGAAAACTTCATCCGCGTCTACCAAAAGATGCATGTGCATGCTTAAAACGCGTTTTCGCACAAATCCGTGCGCGGGTGCTAAAAAGAGCAGCATCGGCATGCTTAGCACGTCGTTTGGTAGAAATCCACGTGCGCGTTCTGCCAAAAGCACCATTCGCATGCACATCTTGTGGTTTTGCAGAAAACTTCATCCGCGTCTACCAAAAGATGCATGTGCATGCTTAAAACGCGTTTTCGCACAAATCCGTGCGCGGGTGCTAAAAAGAGCAGCATCGGCATGCTTAGCACGTCGTTTGGTAGAAATCCACGTGCGCGTTCTGCCAAAAGCACCATTTGCATGCACATCTTGTGGTTTTGCAGAAAACTTCATCCGCGTCTACCAAAAGATGCATGTGCATGCTTAAAACACGTTTTCGCACAAATCCGTGCGCGGGTGCTAAAAAGAGCAGCATCGGCATGCTTAGCACGTCGTTTGGTAGAAATCCACGTGCGCGTTCTGCCAAAAGCACCATTTGCATGCACATCTTGTGGTTTTGCAGAAAACTTCATCCGCGTCTACCAAAAGATGCATGTGCATGCTTAAAACGCGTTTTCGCACAAATCCGTGCGCGGGTGTTAAAAAGAGCAGCATCGGCATGCTTAGCACGTCGTTTGGTAGAAATCCACGTGCGCGTTCTGCCAAAAGCACCATTTGCATGCACATCTTGTGGTTTTGCAGAAAACTTCATCCGCATCTACCAAAAGATGCATGTGCATGCTTAAAACGCGTTTTCGCACAAATGCGTGCGCGGGTGCTAAAAAGAGCAGCATCGGCATGCTTAGCACGTCGTTTGGTAGAAATCCACGTGCGCGTTCTGCAAAAAGCACCATTTGCATGCACATCTTGTGGTTTTGCAGAAAACTTCATCCGCGTCTACCAAAAGATGCATGTGCATGCTTAAAACGCGTTTTCGCACAAATCCCTGCGCGGGTGCTAAAAAGAGCAGCATCGGCATGCTTAGCACGTCGTTTGGTAGAAATCCACGTGCGCGTTCTGCCAAAAGCACCATTTGCATGCACATCTTGTGGTTTTGCAGAAAACTTCATCCGCGTCTACCAAAAGATGCATGTGCATGCTTAAAACGCGTTTTCGCACAAATCCGTGCGCGGGTGCTAAAAAGAGCAGCATCGGCATGCTTAGCACGTCGTTTGGTAGAAATCCACGTGCGCGTTCTGCAAAAAGCACCATTTGCATGCACATCTTGTGGTTTTGCAGAAAACTTCATCCGCGTCTACCAAAAGATGCATGTGCATGCTTAAAACGCGGTTTCGCACAAATCCGTGCGCGGGTGCTAAAAAGAGCAGCATCGGCATGCTTAGCACGTCGTTTGGTAGAAATCCACGTGCGCGTTCTGCCAAAAGCACCATTTGCATGCACATCTTGTCGTTTTGCAGAAAACTTCATCCGCGTCTACCAAAAGATGCATGTGCATGCTTAAAACGCGTTTTCGCACAAATCCGTGCGCGGGTGCTAAAAAGAGCAGCATCGGCATGCTTAGCACGTCGTTTGGTAGAAATCCACGTGCGCGTTCTGTAAAAAGCACCATTTGCATGCACATCTTGTGGTTTTGCAGAAAACTTCATCCGCGTCTACCAAAAGATGCATGTGCATGCTTAAAACGCGTTTTCGCACAAATGCGTGCGCGGGTGCTAAAAAGAGTAGCATCGGCATGCTTAGCACGTCGTTTGGTAAAAATCCACGTGCGCGTTCTGCAAAAAGCACCATTTGCATGCACATCTTCTGGTTTTGCAGAAAACTTCATCCGCGTCTACCAAAAGATGCATGTGCATGCTTAAAACGCGTTTTCGCACAAATCCGTGCGCGGGTGCTAAAAAGAGCAGCATCGGCATGCTTAGCACGTCGTTTGGTAGAAATCCACGTGCGCGTTCTGCCAAAAGCACCATTTGCATGCACATCTTGTCGTTTTGCAGAAAACTTCATCCGCGTCTACCAAAAGATGCATGTGCATGCTTAAAACGCGTTTTCGCACAAATGCGTGCGCGGGTGCTAAAAAGAGCAGCATCGGCATGCTTAGCACGTCGTTTGGTAGAAATCCACGTGCGCGTTCTGCCAAAAGCACCATTTGCATGCACATCTTGTGGTTTTGCAGAAAACTTCATCCGCGTCTACCAAAAGATGCATGTGCATGCTTAAAACGCGTTTTCGCACAAATCCGTGCGCGGGTGCTAAAAAGAGCAGCATCGGCATGCTTAGCACGTCGTTTGGTAGAAATCTACGTGCGCGTTCTGCCAAAAGCACCATTTGCATGCACATCTTGTGGTTTTGCAGAAAACTTCATCCGCGTCTACCAAAAGATGCATGTGCATGCTTAAAACGCGTTTTCGCACAAATGCGTGCGCGGGTGCTAAAAAGAGTAGCATCGGCATGCTTAGCACGTCGTTTGGTAGAAATCCACGTGCGCGTTCTGCAAAAAGCACCATTTGCATGCACATCTTCTGGTTTTGCAGAAAACTTCATCCGCGTCTACCAAAAGATGCATGTGCATGCTTAAAACGCGTTTTCGCACAAATGCGTGCGCGGGTGCTAAAAAGAGCAGCATCGGCATGCTTAGCACGTCGTTTGGTAGAAATCCACGTGCGCGTTCTGCCAAAAGCACCATTTGCATGCACATCTTGTGGTTTTGCAGAAAACTTCATCCGCGTCTACCAAAAGATGCATGTGCATGCTTAAAACGCGTTTTCGCACAAATCCGTGCGCGGGTGCTAAAAAGAGCAGCATCGGCATGCTTAGCACGTCGTTTGGTAGAAATCCACGTGCGCGTTCTGCCAAAAGCACCATTTGCATGCACATCTTGTGGTTTTGCAGAAAACTTCATCCGCGTCTACCAAAAGATGCATGTGCATGCTTAAAGCGCGGTTTCGCACAAATCCGTGCGCGGGTGCTAAAAAGAGCAGCATCGGCATGCTTAGCACGTCGTTTGGTAGAAATCCACGTGCGCGTTCTGCCAAAAGCACCATTTGCATGCACATCTTGTCGTTTTGCAGAAAACTTCATCCGCGTCTACCAAAAGATGCATGTGCATGCTTAAAACGCGTTTTCGCACAAATGCGTGCGCGGGTGCTAAAAGGAGCAGCATCGGCATGCTTAGCACGTCGTTTGGTAGAAATCCACGTGCGCGTTCTGCCAAAAGCACCATTTGCATGCACATCTTGTGGTTTTGCAGAAAACTTCATCCGCGTCTACCAAAAGATGCATGTGCATGCTTAAAACGCGTTTTCGCACAAATCCGTGCGCGGGTGCTAAAAAGAGCAGCATCGGCATGCTTAGCACGTCGTTTGGTAGAAATCCACGTGCGCGTTCTGGAAAAAGCACCATTTCCATGCACATCTTGTGGTTTTGCAGAAAACTTCATCCGCGTCTACCAAAAGATGCATGTGCATGCTTAAAACGCGTTTTCGCACAAATGCGTGCGCGGGTGCTAAAAAGAGCAGCATCGGCATGCTTAGCACGTCGTTTGGTAGAAATCCACGTGCGCGTTCTGCCAAAAGCACCATTTGCATGCACATCTTGTGGTTTTGCAGAAAACTTCATCCGCGTCTACCAAAAGATGCATGTGTATGCTTAAAACGCGTTTTCGCACAAATGCGTGCGCGGGTGCTAAAAAGAGCAGCATCGGCATGCTTAGCACGTCGTTTGGTAGAAATCCACGTGCGCGTTCTGCCAAAAGCACCATTTGCATGCACATCTTGTGGTTTTGCAGAAAACTTCATCCGCGTCTACCAAAAGATGCATGTGCATGCTTAAAACGCGTTTTCGCACAAATGCGTGCGCGGGTGCTAAAAAGAGCAGCATCGGCATGCTTAGCACGTCGTTTGGTAGAAATCCACGTGCGCGTTCTGCCAAAAGCACCATTTGCATGCACATCTTGTGGTTTTGCAGAAAACTTCATCCGCGTCTACCAAAAGATGCATGTGCATGCTTAAAGCGCGGTTTCGCACAAATCCGTGCGCGGGTGCTAAAAAGAGCAGCATCGGCATGCTTAGCACGTCGTTTGGTAGAAATCCACGTGCGCGTTCTGCCAAAAGCACCATTTGCATGCACATCTTGTCGTTTTGCAGAAAACTTCATCCGCGTCTACCAAAAGATGCATGTGCATGCTTAAAACGCGTTTTCGCACAAATGCGTGCGCGGGTGCTAAAAGGAGCAGCATCGGCATGCTTAGCACGTCGTTTGGTAGAAATCCACGTGCGCGTTCTGCCAAAAGCACCATTTGCATGCACATCTTGTGGTTTTGCAGAAAACTTCATCCGCGTCTACCAAAAGATGCATGTGCATGCTTAAAACGCGTTTTCGCACAAATCCGTGCGCGGGTGCTAAAAAGAGCAGCATCGGCATGCTTAGCACGTCGTTTGGTAGAAATCCACGTGCGCGTTCTGGAAAAAGCACCATTTCCATGCACATCTTGTGGTTTTGCAGAAAACTTCATCCGCGTCTACCAAAAGATGCATGTGCATGCTTAAAACGCGTTTTCGCACAAATGCGTGCGCGGGTGCTAAAAAGAGCAGCATCGGCATGCTTAGCACGTCGTTTGGTAGAAATCCACGTGCGCGTTCTGCCAAAAGCACCATTTGCATGCACATCTTGTGGTTTTGCAGAAAACTTCATCCGCGTCTACCAAAAGATGCATGTGTATGCTTAAAACGCGTTTTCGCACAAATGCGTGCGCGGGTGCTAAAAAGAGCAGCATCGGCATGCTTAGCACGTCGTTTGGTAGAAATCCACGTGCGCGTTCTGCCAAAAGCACCATTTGCATGCACATCTTGTGGTTTTGCAGAAAACTTCATCCGCGTCTACCAAAAGATGCATGTGCATGCTTAAAACGCGTTTTCGCACAAATCCGTGCGCGGGTGCTAAAAAGAGCAGCATCGGCATGCTTAGCACGTCGTTTGGTAGAAATCCACGTGCGCGTTCTGCCAAAAGCACCATTTGCCTCCACATCTTGTGGTTTTGCAGAAAACTTCATCCGCGTCTACCAAAAGATGCATGTGCATGCTTAAAACGCGTTTTCGCACAAATCCGTGCGCGGGTGCTAAAAAGAGCAGCATCGGCATGCTTAGGACGTCGTTTGGTAGAAATCCACGTGCGCGTTCTGCCAAAAGCACCATTTGCATGCACATCTTGTGGTTTTGCAGAAAACTTCATCCGCGTCTACCAAAAGATGCATGTGCGTCCTTAAAACGCGTTTTCGCACAAATCCGTGCGCGGGTGCTAAAAAGAGCAGCATCGGCATGCTTAGCACGTCGTTTGGTAGAAATCCACGTGCGCGTTCTGCCAAAAGCACCATTTGCATGCACATCTTGTGGTTTTGCAGAAAACTTCATCCGCGTCTACCAAAAGATGCATGTGCATGCTTAAAACGCGTTTTCGCACAAATCCGTGCGCGGGTGCTAAAAAGAGCAGCATCGGCATGCTTAGCACGTCGTTTGGTAGAAATCCACGTGCGCGTTCTGCCAAAAGTACCATTTGCATGCACATCTTGTGGTTTTGCAGAAAACTTCATCCGCGTCTACCAAAAGATGCATGTGCATGCTTAAAACGCGTTTTCGCACAAATGCGTGCGCGGGTGCTAAAAAGAGCAGCATCGGCATGCTTAGTACGTCGTTTGGTAGAAATCCACGTTCGCGTTCTGCCAAAAGCACCATTTGCATGCACATCTTGTGGTTTTGCAGAAAACTTCATCCGCGTCTACCAAAAGATGCATGTGCATGCTTAAAACGCGTTTTCGCACAAATCCGTGCGCGGGTGCTAAAAAGAGCAGCATCGGCATGCTTAGCACGTCGTTTGGTAGAAATCCACGTGCGCGTTCTGCCAAAAGCACCATTTGCATGCACATCTTGTGGTTTTGCAGAAAACTTCATCCGCGTCTACCAAAAGATGCATGTGCATGCTTAAAACGCGTTTTCGCACAAATGCGTGCGCGGGTGCTAAAAAGAGCAGCATCGGCATGCTTAGCACGTCGTTTGGTAGAAATCCACGTGCGCGTTCTGCCAAAAGCACCATTTGCATGCACATCTTGTGGTTTTGCAGAAAACTTCATCCGCGTCTACCAAAAGATGCATGTGCATGCTTAAAACGCGGTTTCGCACAAATCCGTGCGCGGGTGCTAAAAAGAGCAGCATCGGCATGCTTAGCACGTCGTTTGGTAGAAATCCACGTGCGCGTTCTGCCAAAAGCACCATTTGCATTCACATCTTGTGGTTTTGCAGAAAACTTCATCCGCGTCTACCAAAAGATGCATGTGCATGCTTAAAACGCGTTTTCGCACAAATGCGTGCGCGGGTGCTAAAAAGAGCAGCATCGGCATGCTTAGCACGTCGTTTGGTAGAAATCCACGTGCGCGTTCTGCCAAAAGCACCATTTGCATGCACATCTTGTGGTTTTGCAGAAAACTTCATCCGCGTCTACCAAAAGATGCATGTGCATGCTTAAAACGCGTTTTCGCACAAATCCGTGCACGGGTGCTAAAAAGAGCAGCATCGGCAAGCTTAGCACGTCGTTTGGTAGAAATCCACGTACGCGTTCTGCAAAAAGCACCATTTGCACGCACATCTTGTGGTTTTGCAGAAAACTTCATCCGCGTCTACCAAAAGATGCATGTGCATGCTTAAAACGCGTTTTCGCACAAATGCGTGCGCGGGTGCTAAAAAGAGCAGCATCGGCATGCTTAGCACGTCGTTTGGTAGAAATCCACGTGCGCGTTCTGCAAAAAGCACCATTTGCATGCACATCTTGTGGTTTTGCAGAAAACTTCATCCGCGTCTACCAAAAGATGCATGTGCATGCTTAAAACGCGTTTTCGCACAAATGCGTGCGCGGGTGCTAAAAAGAGCAGCATCGGCATGCTTAGCACGTCGTTTGGTAGAAATCCACGTGCGCGTTCTGCCAAAAGCACCATTTGCATGCACATCTTATGGTTTTGCAGAAAACTTCATCCGCGTCTACCAAAAGATGCATGTGCATGCTTAAAACGCGTTTTCGCACAAATCCGTGCGCGGGTGCCAAAAAGAGCAGCGTCGGCATGCTTAGCACGTCGTTTGGTAGAAATTAACGTGCGCGTTCTGCCAAAAGCACCATTTGCATGCACATCTTGTGGTTTTGCAGAAAACTTCATCCGCGTCTACCAAAAGATGCATGTGCATGCTTAAAACGCGTTTTCGCACAAATCCGTGCGCGGGTGCTAAAAAGAGCAGCATCGGCATGCTTAGCACGTCGTTTGGTAGAAATCCACGTGCGAGTTCTGCCAAAAGCACCATTTGCATGCACATCTTGTGGTTTTGCAGAAAACTTCATCCGCGTCTACCAAAAGATGCATGTGCGTGCTTAAAACGCGTTTTCGCACAAATCCGTGCGCGGGTGCTAAAAAGAGCAGCATCGGCATGCTTAGCACGTCGTTTGGTAGAAATCCACGTGCGCGTTCTGCCAAAAGCACCATTTGCATTCACATCTTGTGGTTTTGCAGAAAACTTCATCCGCGTCTACCAAAAGATGCATGTGCATGCTTAAAACGCGTTTTCGCACAAATGCGTGCGCGGGTGCTAAAAAGAGCAGCATCGGCATGCTTAGCACGTCGTTTGGTAGAAATCCACGTGCGCGTTCTGCCAAAAGCACCATTTGCATGCACATCTTGTGGTTTTGCAGAAAACTTCATCCGCGTCTACCAAAAGATGCATGTGCATGCTTAAAACGCGTTTTCGCACAAATCCGTGCACGGGTGCTAAAAAGAGCAGCATCGGCAAGCTTAGCACGTCGTTTGGTAGAAATCCATGTACGCGTTCTGCAAAAAGCACCATTTGCACGCACATCTTGTGGTTTTGCAGAAAACTTCATCCGCGTCTACCAAAAGATGCATGTGCATGCTTAAAACGCGTTTTCGCACAAATGCGTGCGCGGGTGCTAAAAAGAGCAGCATCGGCATGCTTAGCACGTCGTTTGGTAGAAATCCACGTGCGCGTTCTGCAAAAAGCACCATTTGCATGCACATCTTCTGGTTTTGCAGAAAACTTCATCCGCGTCTACCAAAAGATGCATGTGCATGCTTAAAACGCGTTTTCGCACAAATGCGTGCGCGGGTGCTAAAAAGAGCAGCATCGGCATGCTTAGCACGTCGTTTGGTAGAAATCCACGTGCGCGTTCTGCCAAAAGCACCATTTGCATGCACATCTTGTGGTTTTGCAGAAAACTTCATCCGCGTCTACCAAAAGATGCATGTGCATGCTTAAAACGCGTTTTCGCACAAATGCGTGCGCGGGTGCTAAAAAGAGCAGCATCGGCATGCTTAGTACGTCGTTTGGTAGAAATCCACGTGCGCGTTCTGCCAAAAGCACCATTTGCATGCACATCTTGTGGTTTTGCAGAAAACTTCATCCGCGTCTACCAAAAGATGCATGTGCATGCTTAAAACGCGTTTTCGCACAAATGCGTGCGCGGGTGCTAAAAAGAGCAGCATCGGCATGCTTAGTACGTCGTTTGGTAGAAATCCACGTGCGCGTTCTGCCAAAAGCACCATTTGCATGCACATCTTGTGGTTTTGCAGAAAACTTCATCCGCGTCTACCAAAAGATGCATGTGCATGCTTAAAACGCGTTTTCGCACAAATGCGTGCGCGGGTGCTAAAAAGAGCAGCATCGGCATGCTTAGCACGTCGTTTGGTAGAAATCCACGTGCGCGTTCTGCCAAAAGCACCATTTGCATGCACATCTTGTGGTTTTGCAGAAAACTTCATCAGCGTCTACCAAAAGATGCATGTGCATGCTTAAAACGCGTTTTCGCACAAATCCGTGCGCGGGTGCTAAAAAGAGCAGCATCGGCATGCTTAGCACGTCGTTTGGTAGAAATCCACGTGCGCGTTCTGCAAAAAGCAGCATTTGCATGCACATCTTGTGGTTTTGCAGAAAACTTCATCCGCGTCTACCAAAATATGCATGTGCATGCTTAAAACGCGTTTTCGCACAAATGCGGGTGCTAAAAAGAGCAGCATCGGCATGCTTAGCACGTCGTTTGGTAGAAATCCACGTGCGCGTTCTGCAAAAAGCACCATTTGCATGCACATCTTGTGGTTTTGCAGAAAACTTCATCCGCGTCTACCAAAAGATGCATGTGCATGCTTAAAACGCGTTTTCGCACAAATGCGTGCGCGGGTGCTAAAAAGAGCAGCATCGGCATGCTTAGCACGTCGTTTGGTAGAAATCCACGTGCGCGTTCTGCCAAAAGCACCATTTGCATGCACATCTTGTGGTTTTGTAGAAAACTTCATCCGCGTCTACCTAAAGATGCATGTGCATGCTTAAAACGCGTTTTCGCACAAATCCGTGCGCGGGTGCTAAAAAGAGCAGCATCGGCATGCTTAGCACGTCGTTTGGTAGAAATCCACGTGCGCGTTCTGCCAAAAGCAGCATTTGCATGCACATCTTGTGGTTTTGCAGAAAACTTCATCCGCGTCTACCAAAAGAGGCATGGGCATGCTTAAAACGCGTTTTCACACAAATGCGTGCGCGGGTGCTAAAAAGAGCAGCATCGGCATGCTTAGCACGTCGTTTGGTAGAAATCCACGTGCGCGTTCTGCAAAAAGCACCATTTGCATGCACATCTTGTGGTTTTGCAGAAAACTTCATCCGCGTCTACCAAAAGATGCATGTGCATGCTTAAAACGCGTTTTCGCACAAATGCGTGCGCGGGTGCTAAAAAGAGCAGCATCGGCATGCTTAGCACGTCGTTTGGTAGAAATCCACGTGCGCGTTCTGCCAAAAGCACCATTTGCATGCACATCTTGTGGTTTTGCAGAAAACTTCATCCGCGTCTACCAAAAGATGCATGTGCATGCTTAAAACGCGTTTTCGCTCAAATGCGTGTGCGGGTGCTAAAAGGAGCAGCATTGGCATGCTTAGCACGTCGTTTGGTAGAAATCCACGTGCGCGTTCTGCCAAAAGCACCATTTGCATGCACATCTTGTGGTTTTGCAGAAAACTTCATCCGCGTCTACCAAAAGATGCATGTGCATGCTTAAAACGCGTTTCCGCACAAATACGTGCGCGGGTGCTAAAAAGAGCAGCATCGGCATGCTTAGCACGTCGTTTGGTAGAAATCCACGTGCGCGTTCTGCCAAAAGCACCATTTGCATGCACATCTTGTGGTTTTGCAGAAAACTTCATCCGCGTCTACCAAAAGATGCATGTGCATGCTTAAAACGCGTTTTCGCACAAATGCGTGCGCGGGTGCTAAAAAGAGCAGCATCGGCATGCTTAGCACGTCGTTTGGTAGAAATCCACGTGCGCGTTCTGCCAAAAGCACCATTTGCATGCACATCTTGTGGTTTTGCTGAAAACTTCATCCGCGTCTACCTAAAGATGCATGTGCATGCTTAAAACGCGTTTTCGCACAAATCCGTGCGCGGGTGCTAAAAAGAGCAGCATCGGCATGCTTAGCACGTCGTTTGGTAGAAATCCACGTGCGCGTTCTGCCAAAAGCACCATTTGCATGCACATCTTGTGGTTTTGCAGAAAACTTCATCCGCGTCTACCAAAAGATGCATGTGCATGCTTAAAACGCGTTTTCGCACAAATGCGTGCGCGGGTGCTAAAAAGAGCAGCATCGGCATGCTTAGCACGTCGTTTGGTAGAAATCCACGTGCGCGTTCTGCCAAAAGCACCATTTGCATGCACATCTTGTGGTTTTGCAGAAAACTTCATCCGCGTCTACCAAAAGATGCATGTGCATGCTTAAAACGCGTTTTCGCACAAATCCGTGCGCGGGTGCTAAAAAGAGCAGCATCGGCATGCTTAGCACGTCGTTTGGTAGATATCCACGTGCGCGTTCTGCCAAAAGCACCATTTGCATGCACATCTTGTGGTTTTGCAGAAAACTTCATCCGCGTCTACCAAAAGATGCATGTGCATGCTTAAAACGCGTTTTCGCACAAATCCGTGCGCGGGTGCTAAAAAGAGCAGTATCGGCATGCTTAGCACGTCGTTTGGTAGAAATCCACGTGCGCGTTCTGCCAAAAGCACCATTTGCATGCACATCTTGTGGTTTTGCAGAAAACTTCATCCACGTCTACCAAAAGATGCATGTGCATGCTTAAAACGCGTTTTCGCACAAATCCGTGCGCGGGTGCTAAAAAGAGCAGCATCGGCATGCTTAGCACGTCGTTTGGTAGAAATCCACGTGCGCGTTCTGCCAAAAGCACCATTTGCATGCACATCTTGTGGTTTTGCAGAAAACTTCATCCGCGTCTACCAAAAGATGCATGTGCATGCTTAAAACGCGTTTTCGCACAAATGCGTGCGCGGGTGCTAAAAAGAGCAGCATCGGCATGCTTAGCACGTCGTTTGGTAGAAATCCACGTGCGCGTTCTGCCAAAAGCACCATTTGCATGCACATCTTGTGGTTTTGCAGAAAACTTCATCCGCGTCTACCAAAAGATGCATGTGCATGCTTAAACGCGTTTTCGCACAAATCCGTGCGCGGGTGCTAAAAAGAGCAGCATCGGCATGCTTAGCACGTCGTTTGGTAGAAATCCACGTGCGCGTTCTGATAAAAGCATCATTTGCATGCACATCTTGTGGTTTTGCAGAAAACTTCATCCGCGTCTACCAAAAGATGCATGTGCATGCTTAAAACGCGTTTTCGCACAAATGCGTGCGCGGGTGCTAAAAAGAGCAGCATCGGCATGCTTAGCACGTCGTTTGGTAGAAATCCACGTGCGCGTTCTGCCAAAAGCATCATTTGCATGCACATCTTGTGGTTTTGCAGAAAACTTCATCCGCGTCTACCAAAAGATGCATGTGCATGCTTAAAACGCGTTTTCACACAAATCCGTGCGCGGGTGCTAAAAAGAGCAGCATCGGCATGCTTAGCACGTCGTTTGGTAGAAATCCACGTGCGCGTTCTGCCAAAAGCACCATTTGCATGCACATCTTGTGGTTTTGCAGAAAACTTCATCCGCGTCTAACAAAAGATGCATGTGCATGCTTAAAACGCGTTTTCGCACAAATCCGTGCGCGGGTGCTAAAAAGAGCAGCATCGGCATGCTTAGCACGTCGTTTGGTAGAAATCCACGTGCGCATTCTGCCAAAAGCACCATTTGCATGCACATCTTGTGGTTTTGCAGAAAACTTCATCCGCGTCTACCAAAAGATGCATGTGCATGCTTAAAACGCGTTTTCGCACAAATCCGTGCGCGGGTGCTAAAAAGAGCAGCATCGGCATGCTTAGCACGTCGTTTGGTAGAAATCCACGTGCGCGTTCTGCAAAAAGCACCATTTGCATGCACATCTTGTGGTTTTGCAGAAAACTTCATCCGCGTCTACCAAAAGATGCATGTGCATGCTTAAAACGCGTTTTCGCACAAATGCGTGCGCGGGTGCTAAAAAGAGCAGCATCGGCATGCTTAGCACGTCGTTTGGTAGAAATCCACGTGCGCGTTCTGCCAAAAGCACCATTTGCATGCACATCTTGTGGTTTTGCAGAAAACTTCATCCGCGTCTACCAAAAGATGCATGTGCATGCTTAAAACGCGTTTTCGCACAAATGCGTGCGCGGGTGCTAAAAAGAGCAGCATCGGCATGCTTAGCACGTCGTTTGGTAGAAATCCACGTGCGCGTTCTGCCAAAAGCACCATTTGCATGCACATCTTGTGGTTTTGCAGAAAACTTCATCCGCGTCTACCAAAAGATGCATGTGCATGCTTAAACGCGTTTTCGCACAAATCCGTGCGCGGGTGCTAAAAAGAGCAGCATCGGCATGCTTAGCACGTCGTTTGGTAGAAATCCACGTGCGCGTTCTGATAAAAGCATCATTTGCATGCACATCTTGTGGTTTTGCAGAAAACTTCATCCGCGTCTACCAAAAGATGCATGTGCATGCTTAAAACGCGTTTTCGCACAAATGCGTGCGCGGGTGCTAAAAAGAGCAGCATCGGCATGCTTAGCACGTCGTTTGGTAGAAATCCACGTGCGCGTTCTGCCAAAAGCATCATTTGCATGCACATCTTGTGGTTTTGCAGAAAACTTCATCCGCGTCTACCAAAAGATGCATGTGCATGCTTAAAACGCGTTTTCACACAAATCCGTGCGCGGGTGCTAAAAAGAGCAGCATCGGCATGCTTAGCACGTCGTTTGGTAGAAATCCACGTGCGCGTTCTGCCAAAAGCACCATTTGCATGCACATCTTGTGGTTTTGCAGAAAACTTCATCCGCATCTAACAAAAGATGCATGTGCATGCTTAAAACGCGTTTTCGCACAAATCCGTGCGCGGGTGCTAAAAAGAGCAGCATCGGCATGCTTAGCACGTCGTTTGGTAGAAATCCACGTGCGCATTCTGCCAAAAGCACCATTTGCATGCACATCTTGTGGTTTTGCAGAAAACTTCATCCGCGTCTACCAAAAGATGCATGTGCATGCTTAAAACGCGTTTTCGCACAAATCCGTGCGCGGGTGCTAAAAAGAGCAGCATCGGCATGCTTAGCACGTCGTTTGGTAGAAATCCACGTGCGCGTTCTGCAAAAAGCACCATTTGCATGCACATCTTGTGGTTTTGCAGAAAACTTCATCCGCGTCTACCAAAAGATGCATGTGCATGCTTAAAACGCGTTTTCGCACAAATGCGTGCGCGGGTGCTAAAAAGAGCAGCATCGGCATGCTTAGCACGTCGTTTGGTAGAAATCCACGTGCGCGTTCTGCAAAAAGCACCATTTGCATGCACATCTTGTGGTTTTGCAGAAAACTTCATCCGCGTCTACCAAAAGATGCATGTGCATGCTTAAAACGCGTTTTCGCACAAATCCGTGCGCGGGTGCTAAAAAGAGCAGCATCGGCATGCTTAGCACGTCGTTTGGTAGAAATCCACGTGCGCGTTCTGCCAAAAGCACCATTTGCATGCACATCTTGTGGTTTTGCAGAAAACTTCATCCGCGTCTACCAAAAGATGCATGTGCATGCTTAAAACGCGTTTTCGCACAAATGCGTGCGCGGGTGCTAAAAAGAGCAGCATCGGCATGCTTAGCACGTCGTTTGGTAGAAATCCACGTGCGCGTTCTGCCAAAAGCACCATTTGCATGCACATCTTGTGGTTTTGCAGAAAACTTCATCCGCGTCTACCAAAAGATGCATGTGCATGCTTAAAACGCGTTTTCGCACAAATCCGTGCGCGGGTGCTAAAAACAGCAGCATCGGCATGCTTAGCACGTCGTTTGGTAGAAATCCACGTGCGCGTTCTGCAAAAAGCACCATTTGCATGCACATCTTGTGGTTTTGCAGAAAACTTCATCCGCGTCTACCAAAAGATGCATGTGCATGCTTAAAACGCGTTTTCGCACAAATGCGTGCGCGGGTGCTAAAAAGAGCAGCATCGGCATGCTTAGCACGTCGTTTGGTAGAAATCCACGTGCGCGTTCTGCCAAAAGCACCATTTGCATGCACATCTTGTGGTTTTGCAGAAAACTTCATCCGCGTCTACCAAAAGATGCATGTGCATGCTTAAAACGCGTTTTCGCACAAATCCGTGCGCGGGTGCTAAAAACAGCAGCATCGGCATGCTTAGCACGTCGTTTGGTAGAAATCCACGTGCGCGTTCTGCAAAAAGCACCATTTGCATGCACATCTTGTGGTTTTGCAGAAAACTTCATCCGCGTCTACCAAAAGATGCATGTGCATGCTTAAAACGCGTTTTCGCACAAATGCGTGCGCGGGTGCTAAAAAGAGCAGCATCGGCATGCTTAGCACGTCGTTTGGTAGAAATCCACGTGCGCGTTCTGCCAAAAGCACCATTTGCATGCACATCTTGTGGTTTTGCAGAAAACTTCATCCGCGTCTACCAAAAGATGCATGTGCATGCTTAAAACGCGTTTTCGCACAAATGCGTGCGCGGGTGCTAAAAGGAGCAGCATCGGCATGCTTAGCACGTCGTTTGGTAGAAATCCACGTGCGCGTTCTGCCAAAAGCACCATTTGCATGCACATCTTGTGGTTTTGCAGAAAACTTCATCCGCGTCTACCAAAAGATGCATGTGCATGCTTAAAACGCGTTTTCGCACAAATCCGTGCGCGGGTGCTAAAAAGAGCAGCATCGGCATGCTTAGCACGTCGTTTGGTAGAAATCCACGTGCGCGTTCTGCCAAAAGCACCATTTGCATGCACATCTTGTGGTTTTGCAGAAAACTTCATCCGCGTCTACCAAAAGATGCATGTGCATGCTTAAAACGCGTTTTCGCAAAAATCCGTGCGCGGGTGCTAAAAAGAGCAGCATCGGCATGCTTAGCACGTCGTTTGGTAGAAATCCACGTGCGCGTTCTGCCAAAAGCACCATTTGCATGCACATCTTGTGGTTTTGCAGAAAACTTCATCCCCGTCTACCAAAAGATGCATGTGCATGCTTAAAACGCGTTTTCGCACAAATCCGTGCGCGGGTGCTAAAAAGAGCAGCATCGGCATGCTTAGCACGTCGTTTGGTAGAAATCCACGTGCGCGTTCTGCAAAAAGCACCATTTGCATGCACATCTTGTGGTTTTGCAGAAAACTTCATCCGCGTCTACCAAAAGATGCATGTGCATGCTTAAGAGGAAGCTTTAGCTTGGGTGCTCCTATCTAAATACATGTAAAAGGAGAATTCGTTTTTCTCGGCAACCACTGCACTAAATTTGACGGGGTTTGCTGCATTTAAAAGAAAAGCTTAAAATATAGTGACTGTTGGTTTTGAATTTTCGATTTAGGTCGTCAAATTTTTGTAAAAATTTGGCAAAAATCGCAAATTTTCAGAAAACGAAACTATCAAGTTTACAACTCCGTAACTCAGCAAGAAAAAATCATATCGCCATTCTGTAAATTGTACCTGATAGCACATCTAAAGCGGACAAAATTGATATGTTACATATGAACCTCAAAAAATGGAGTAATGTGTAATTACAACTTTTGCAGAACCTTCGTAAACAACGTAACAAGATCACGTAAGATGTAAACTGACATATCAAATTTGTCCGCTTTGAATGGTCTAATGGATGCCGTTTACAGAATCGCGATATCTGTTCTTGATGCAGAGCTATTAGCTTGTAAACTTCGTGCTTCTATTTTTTTCATACGTCTGAATTTTTGAAAATCCTTTTAACAAAATTCAAGCCTTAAATCAAAATTCCGCTTCCAACAGTCACTAGAATTTAACTTTCTCTCTCAAATGCAACAAATTTCATTAAAATCGGTCCAGAGGTTATCTCAGAAAAACGCTTTTGCGTTTTTACATGTATTTGAATAGGCCGCGTTGGAGTTGAGCCCGAGCTGAAGCTTCCTCTTAAAACGCGTTTTCGCACAAATGCGTGCGCGGGTGCTAAAAAGAGCAGCATCGGCATGCTTAGCACGTCGTTTGGTAGAAATCCACGTGCGCGTTCTGCCAAAAGCACCATTTGCATGCACATCTTGTGGTTTTGCAGAAAACTTCATCCGCGTCTACCAAAAGATGCATGTGCATGCTTAAAACGCGTTTTCGCACAAATGCGTGCGCGGGTGCTAAAAAGAGCAGCATCGGCATGCTTAGCACGTCGTTTGGTAGAAATCCACGTGCGCGTTCTGCCAAAAGCACCATTTGCATGCACATCTTGTGGTTTTGCAGAAAACTTCATCCGCGTCTACCAAAAGATGCATGTGCATGCTTAAAACGCGTTTTCGCACAAATCCGTGCGCGGGTGCTAAAAACAGCAGCATCGGCATGCTTAGCACGTCGTTTGGTAGAAATCCACGTGCGCGTTCTGCAAAAAGCACCATTTGCATGCACATCTTGTGGTTTTGCAGAAAACTTCATCCGCGTCTACCAAAAGATGCATGTGCATGCTTAAAACGCGTTTTCGCACAAATGCGTGCGCGGGTGCTAAAAAGAGCAGCATCGGCATGCTTAGCACGTCGTTTGGTAGAAATCCACGTGCGCGTTCTGCCAAAAGCACCATTTGCATGCACATCTTGTGGTTTTGCAGAAAACTTCATCCGCGTCTACCAAAAGATGCATGTGCATGCTTAAAACGCGTTTTCGCACAAATGCGTGCGCGGGTGCTAAAAGGAGCAGCATCGGCATGCTTAGCACGTCGTTTGGTAGAAATCCACGTGCGCGTTCTGCCAAAAGCACCATTTGCATGCACATCTTGTGGTTTTGCAGAAAACTTCATCCGCGTCTACCAAAAGATGCATGTGCATGCTTAAAACGCGTTTTCGCACAAATCCGTGCGCGGGTGCTAAAAAGAGCAGCATCGGCATGCTTAGCACGTCGTTTGGTAGAAATCCACGTGCGCGTTCTGCCAAAAGCACCATTTGCATGCACATCTTGTGGTTTTGCAGAAAACTTCATCCGCGTCTACCAAAAGATGCATGTGCATGCTTAAAACGCGTTTTCGCAAAAATCCGTGCGCGGGTGCTAAAAAGAGCAGCATCGGCATGCTTAGCACGTCGTTTGGTAGAAATCCACGTGCGCGTTCTGCCAAAAGCACCATTTGCATGCACATCTTGTGGTTTTGCAGAAAACTTCATCCCCGTCTACCAAAAGATGCATGTGCATGCTTAAAACGCGTTTTCGCACAAATCCGTGCGCGGGTGCTAAAAAGAGCAGCATCGGCATGCTTAGCACGTCGTTTGGTAGAAATCCACGTGCGCGTTCTGCAAAAAGCACCATTTGCATGCACATCTTGTGGTTTTGCAGAAAACTTCATCCGCGTCTACCAAAAGATGCATGTGCATGCTTAAAACGCGTTTTCGCACAAATGCGTGCGCGGGTGCTAAAAAGAGCAGCATCGGCATGCTTAGCACGTCGTTTGGTAGAAATCCACGTGCGCGTTCTGCCAAAAGCACCATTTGCATGCACATCTTGTGGTTTTGCAGAAAACTTCATCCGCGTCTACCAAAAGATGCATGTGCATGCTTAAAACGCGTTTTCGCACAAATGCGTGCGCGGGTGCTAAAAAGAGCAGCATCGGCATGCTTAGCACGTCGTTTGGTAGAAATCCACGTGCGCGTTCTGCAAAAAGCACCATTTGCATGCACATCTTGTGGTTTTGCAGAAAACTTCATCCGCGTCTACCAAAAGATGCATGTGCATGCTTAAAACGCGTTTTCGCACAAATCCGTGCGCGGGTGCTAAAAAGAGCAGCATCGGCATGCTTAGCACGTCGTTTGGTAGAAATCCACGTGCGCGTTCTGCCAAAAGCACCATTTGCATGCACATCTTGTGGTTTTGCAGAAAACTTCATCCGCGTCTACCAAAAGATGCATGTGCATGCTTAAAACGCGTTTTCGCACAAATCCGTGCGCGGGTGCTAAAAAGAGCAGCATCGGCATGCTTAGCACGTCGTTTGGTAGAAATCCACGTGCGCGTTCTGCCAAAAGCACCATTTGCATGCACATCTTGTGGTTTTGCAGAAAACTTCATCCGCGTCTACCAAAAGATGCATGTGCATGCTTAAAACGCGTTTTCGCACAAATGCGTGCGCGGGTGCTAAAAAGAGCAGCATCGGCATGCTTAGCACGTCGTTTGGTAGAAATCCACGTGCGCGTTCTGCCAAAAGCACCATTTGCATGCACATCTTGTGGTTTTGCAGAAAACTTCATCCGCGTCTACCAAAAGATGCATGTGCATGCTTAAAACGCGTTTTCGCACAAATGCGTGCGCGGGTGCTAAAAAGAGCAGCATCGGCATGCTTAGCACGTCGTTTGGTAGACATCTACGTGCGCGTTCTGCAAAAAGCACCATTTGCATGCACATCTTGTGGTTTTGCAGAAAACTTCATCCGCGTCTACCAAAAGATGCATGTGCATGCTTAAAACGCGTTTTCGCACAAATCCGTGCGCGGGTGCTAAAAAGAGCAGCATCGGCATGCTTAGCACGTCGTTTGGTAGAAATCCACGTGCGCGTTCTGCCAAAAGCACCATTTGCATGCACATCTTGTGGTTTTGCAGAAAACTTCATCCGCGTCTACCAAAAGATGCATGTGCATGCTTAAAACGCGTTTTCGCACAAATCCGTGCGCGGGTGCTAAAAAGAGCAGCATCGGCATGCTTAGCACGTCGTTTGGTAGAAATCCACGTGCGCGTTCTGCAAAAAGCACCATTTGCATGCACATCTTGTGGTTTTGCAGAAAACTTCATCCGCGTCTACCAAAAGATGCATGTGCATGCTTAAGAGGAAGCTTTAGCTTGGGTGCTCCTATCTAAATACATGTAAAAGGAGAATTCGTTTTTCTCGGCAACCACTGCACTAAATTTGACGGGGTTTGCTGCATTTAAAAGAAAAGCTTAAAATATAGTGACTGTTGGTTTCGAATTTTCGATTTAGGTCGTCAAATTTTTGTAAAAATTTCGCAAAAATCGCAAATTTTCAGAAAACGAAACTATCAAGTTTACAACTCCGTAACTCAGCAAGAAAAAATCATATCGCCATTCTGTAAATTGTACCTGATAGCACATCTAAAGCGGACAAAATTGATATGTTACATATGAACCTCAAAAAATGGAGTGATGTGTAACTATAACTTTTGCAGAACCTTCGTAAACAACGTAACAAGATCACGTAAGATGTAAACTGACATATCAAATTTGTCCGCTTTGAATGGTCTAATGGATGCCGTTTACAGAATCGCGATATCTGTTCTTGATGCAGAGCTATTAGCTTGTAAACTTCGTGCTTCTATTTTTTTTCATACGTCTGAATTTTTGAAAATCCTTTTAACAAAATACAAGCCCTAAATCAAAATTCCGCTTCCAACAGTCACTAGAATTTAACTTTCTCTCTCAAATGCAACAAATTTCATTAAAATCGGTCCAGAGGTTATCTCAGAAAAACGCTTTTGCGATTTTACATGTATTTGAATAGGCCGCGTTGGAGTTGAGCCCGAGCTAAAGCTTCCTCTTAAAACGCGTTTTCGCACAAATGCGTGCGCGGGTGCTAAAAAGAGCAGCATCGGCATGCTTAGCACGTCGTTTGGTAGAAATCCACGTGCGCGTTCTGCCAAAAGCACCATTTGCATGCACATCTTGTGGTTTTGCAGAAAACTTCATCCGCGTCTACCAAAAGATGCATGTGCATGCTTAAAACGCGTTTTCGCACAAATCCGTGCGCGGGTGCTAAAAACAGCAGCATCGGCATGCTTAGCACGTCGTTTGGTAGAAATCCACGTGCGCGTTCTGCAAAAAGCACCATTTGCATGCACATCTTGTGGTTTTGCAGAAAACTTCATCCGCGTCTACCAAAAGATGCATGTGCATGCTTAAAACGCGTTTTCGCACAAATGCGTGCGCGGGTGCTAAAAAGAGCAGCATCGGCATGCTTAGCACGTCGTTTGGTAGAAATCCACGTGCGCGTTCTGCCAAAAGCACCATTTGCATGCACATCTTGTGGTTTTGCAGAAAACTTCATCCGCGTCTACCAAAAGATGCATGTGCATGCTTAAAACGCGTTTTCGCACAAATGCGTGCGCGGGTGCTAAAAGGAGCAGCATCGGCATGCTTAGCACGTCGTTTGGTAGAAATCCACGTGCGCGTTCTGCCAAAAGCACCATTTGCATGCACATCTTGTGGTTTTGCAGAAAACTTCATCCGCGTCTACCAAAAGATGCATGTGCATGCTTAAAACGCGTTTTCGCACAAATCCGTGCGCGGGTGCTAAAAAGAGCAGCATCGGCATGCTTAGCACGTCGTTTGGTAGAAATCCACGTGCGCGTTCTGCCAAAAGCACCATTTGCATGCACATCTTGTGGTTTTGCAGAAAACTTCATCCGCGTCTACCAAAAGATGCATGTGCATGCTTCAAACGCGTTTTCGCAAAAATCCGTGCGCGGGTGCTAAAAAGAGCAGCATCGGCATGCTTAGCACGTCGTTTGGTAGAAATCCACGTGCGCGTTCTGCCAAAAGCACCATTTGCATGCACATCTTGTGGTTTTGCAGAAAACTTCATCCCCGTCTACCAAAAGATGCATGTGCATGCTTAAAACGCGTTTTCGCACAAATCCGTGCGCGGGTGCTAAAAAGAGCAGCATCGGCATGCTTAGCACGTCGTTTGGTAGAAATCCACGTGCGCGTTCTGCAAAAAGCACCATTTGCATGCACATCTTGTGGTTTTGCAGAAAACTTCATCCGCGTCTACCAAAAGATGCATGTGCATGCTTAAGAGGAAGCTTTAGCTTGGGTGCTCCTATCTAAATACATGTAAAAGGAGAATTCGTTTTTCTCGGCAACCACTGCACTAAATTTGACGGGGTTTGCTGCATTTAAAAGAAAAGCTTAAAATATAGTGACTGTTGGTTTTGAATTTTCGATTTAGGTCGTCAAATTTTTGTAAAAATTTGGCAAAAATCGCAAATTTTCAGAAAACGAAACTATCAAGTTTACAACTCCGTAACTCAGCAAGAAAAAATCATATCGCCATTCTGTAAATTGTACCTGATAGCACATCTAAAGCGGACAAAATTGATATGTTACATATGAACCTCAAAAAATGGAGTGATGTGTAATTATAACTTTTGCAGAACCTTCGTAAACAACGTAACAAGATCACGTAAGATGTAAACTGACATATCAAATTTGTCCGCTTTGAATGGTCTAATGGATGCCGTTTACAGAATCGCGATATCTGTTCTTGATGCAGAGCTATTAGCTTGTAAACTTCGTGCTTCTATTTTTTTCATACGTCTGAATTTTTGAAAATCCTTTTAACAAAATACAAGCCCTAAATCAAAATTCCGCTTCCAACAGTCACTAGAATTTAACTTTCTCTCTCAAATGCAACAAATTTCATTAAAATCGGTCCAGAGGTTATCTCAGAAAAACGCTTTTGCGATTTTACATGTATTTGAATAGGCCGCGTTGGAGTTGAGCCCGAGCTAAAGCTTCCTCTTCAAACGCGTTTTCGCACAAATGCGTGCGCGGGTGCTAAAAAGAGCAGCATCGGCATGCTTAGCACGTCGTTTGGTAGAAATCCACGTGCGCGTTCTGCCAAAAGCACCATTTGCATGCACATCTTGTGGTCTTGCAGAAAACTTCATCCGCGTCTACCAAAAGATGCATGTGCATGCTTAAAACGCGTTTTCGCACAAATCCGTGCGCGGGTGCTAAAAACAGCAGCATCGGCATGCTTAGCACGTCGTTTGGTAGAAATCCACGTGCGCGTTCTGCAAAAAGCACCATTTGCATGCACATCTTGTGGTTTTGCAGAAAACTTCATCCGCGTCTACCAAAAGATGCATGTGCATGCTTAAAACGCGTTTTCGCACAAATGCGTGCGCGGGTGCTAAAAAGAGCAGCATCGGCATGCTTAGCACGTCGTTTGGTAGAAATCCACGTGCGCGTTCTGCCAAAAGCACCATTTGCATGCACATCTTGTGGTTTTGCAGAAAACTTCATCCGCGTCTACCAAAAGATGCATGTGCATGCTTAAAACGCGTTTTCGCACAAATGCGTGCGCGGGTGCTAAAAGGAGCAGCATCGGCATGCTTAGCACGTCGTTTGGTAGAAATCCACGTGCGCGTTCTGCCAAAAGCACCATTTGCATGCACATCTTGTGGTTTTGCAGAAAACTTCATCCGCGTCTACCAAAAGATGCATGTGCATGCTTAAAACGCGTTTTCGCACAAATCCGTGCGCGGGTGCTAAAAAGAGCAGCATCGGCATGCTTAGCACGTCGTTTGGTAGAAATCCACGTGCGCGTTCTGCCAAAAGCACCATTTGCATGCACATCTTGTGGTTTTGCAGAAAACTTCATCCGCGTCTACCAAAAGATGCATGTGCATGCTTAAAACGCGTTTTCGCAAAAATCCGTGCGCGGGTGCTAAAAAGAGCAGCATCGGCATGCTTAGCACGTCGTTTGGTAGAAATCCACGTGCGCGTTCTGCCAAAAGCACCATTTGCATGCACATCTTGTGGTTTTGCAGAAAACTTCATCCCCGTCTACCAAAAGATGCATGTGCATGCTTAAAACGCGTTTTCGCACAAATCCGTGCGCGGGTGCTAAAAAGAGCAGCATCGGCATGCTTAGCACGTCGTTTGGTAGAAATCCACGTGCGCGTTCTGCAAAAAGCACCATTTGCATGCACATCTTGTGGTTTTGCAGAAAACTTCATCCGCGTCTACCAAAAGATGCATGTGCATGCTTAAGAGGAAGCTTTAGCTTGGGTGCTCCTATCTAAATACATGTAAAAGGAGAATTCGTTTTTCTCGGCAACCACTGCACTAAATTTGACGGGGTTTGCTGCATTTAAAAGAAAAGCTTAAAATATAGTGACTGTTGGTTTTGAATTTTCGATTTAGGTCGTCAAATTTTTGTAAAAATTTGGCAAAAATCGCAAATTTTCAGAAAACGAAACTATCAAGTTTACAACTCCGTAACTCAGCAAGAAAAAATCATATCGCCATTCTGTAAATTGTACCTGATAGCACATCTAAAGCGGACAAAATTGATATGTTACATATGAACCTCAAAAAATGGAGTAATGTGTAATTACAACTTTTGCAGAACCTTCGTAAACAACGTAACAAGATCACGTAAGATGTAAACTGACATATCAAATTTGTCCGCTTTGAATGGTCTAATGGATGCCGTTTACAGAATCGCGATATCTGTTCTTGATGCAGAGCTATTAGCTTGTAAACTTCGTGCTTCTATTTTTTTCATACGTCTGAATTTTTGAAAATCCTTTTAACAAAATTCAAGCCCTAAATCAAAATTCCGCTTCCAACAGTCACTAGAATTTAACTTTCTCTCTCAAATGCAACAAATTTCATTAAAATCGGTCCAGAGGTTATCTCAGAAAAACGCTTTTGCGTTTTTACATGTATTTGAATAGGCCGCGTTGGAGTTGAGCCCGAGCTGAAGCTTCCTCTTAAAACGCGTTTTCGCACAAATGCGTGCGCGGGTGCTAAAAAGAGCAGCATCGGCATGCTTAGCACGTCGTTTGGTAGAAATCCACGTGCGCGTTCTGCCAAAAGCACCATTTGCATGCACATCTTGTGGTTTTGCAGAAAACTTCATCCGCGTCTACCAAAAGATGCATGTGCATGCTTAAAACGCGTTTTCGCACAAATGCGTGCGCGGGTGCTAAAAAGAGCAGCATCGGCATGCTTAGCACGTCGTTTGGTAGAAATCCACGTGCGCGTTCTGCCAAAAGCACCATTTGCATGCACATCTTGTGGTTTTGCAGAAAACTTCATCCGCGTCTACCAAAAGATGCATGTGCATGCTTAAAACGCGTTTTCGCACAAATCCGTGCGCGGGTGCTAAAAAGAGCAGCATCGGCATGCTTAGCACGTCGTTTGGTAGAAATCCACGTGCGCGTTCTGCCAAAAGCACCATTTGCATGCACATCTTGTGGTTTTGCAGAAAACTTCATCCGCGTCTACCAAAAGATGCATGTGCATGCTTAAAACGCGTTTTCGCACAAATGCGTGCGCGGGTGCTAAAAAGAGCAGCATCGGCATGCTTAGCACGTCGTTTGGTAGAAATCCACGTGCGCGTTCTGCCAAAAGCACCATTTGCATGCACATCTTGTGGTTTTGCAGAAAACTTCATCCGCGTCTACCAAAAGATGCATGTGCATGCTTAAAACGCGTTTTCGCACAAATGCGTGCGCGGGTGCTAAAAAGAGCAGCATCGGCATGCTTAGCACGTCGTTTGGTAGACATCCACGTGCGCGTTCTGCAAAAAGCACCATTTGCATGCACATCTTGTGGTTTTGCAGAAAACTTCATCCGCGTCTACCAAAAGATGCATGTGCATGCTTAAAACGCGTTTTCGCACAAATCCGTGCGCGGGTGCTAAAAAGAGCAGCATCGGCATGCTTAGCACGTCGTTTGGTAGAAATCCACGTGCACGTTCTGCCAAAAGCACCATTTGCATGCACATCTTGTGGTTTTGCAGAAAACTTCATCCGCGTCTACCAAAAGATGCATGTGCATGCTTAAAACGCGTTTTCGCACAAATCCGTGCGCGGGTGCTAAAAAGAGCAGCATCGGCATGCTTAGCACGTCGTTTGGTAGAAATCCACGTGCGCGTTCTGCAAAAAGCACCATTTGCATGCACATCTTGTGGTTTTGCAGAAAACTTCATCCGCGTCTACCAAAAGATGCATGTGCATGCTTAAGAGGAAGCTTTAGCTTGGGTGCTCCTATCTAAATACATGTAAAAGGAGAATTCGTTTTTCTCGGCAACCACTGCACTAAATTTGACGGGGTTTGCTGCATTTAAAAGAAAAGCTTAAAATATAGTGACTGTTGGTTTCGAATTTTCGATTTAGGTCGTCAAATTTTTGTAAAAATTTGGCAAAAATCGCAAATTTTCAGAAAACGAAACTATCAAGTTTACAACTCCGTAACTCAGCAAGAAAAAATCATATCGCCATTCTGTAAATTGTACCTGATAGCACATCTAAAGCGGACAAAATTGATATGTTACATATGAACCTCAAAAAATGGAGTAATGTGTAATTACAACTTTTGCAGAACCTTCGTAAACAACGTAACAAGATCACGTAAGATGTAAACTGACATATCAAATTTGTCCGCTTTGAATGGTCTAATGGATGCCGTTTACAGAATCGCGATATCTGTTCTTGATGCAGAGCTATTAGCTTGTAAACTTCGTGCTTCTATTTTTTTCATACGTCTGAATTTTTGAAAATCCTTTTAACAAAATTCAAGCCCTAAATCAAAATTCCGCTTCCAACAGTCACTAGAATTTAACTTTCTCTCTCAAATGCAACAAATTTCATTAAAATCGGTCCAGAGGTTATCTCAGAAAAACGCTTTTGCGTTTTTACATGTATTTGAATAGGCCGCGTTGGAGTTGAGCCCGAGCTGAAGCTTCCTCTTAAAACGCGTTTTCGCACAAATGCGTGCGCGGGTGCTAAAAAGAGCAGCATCGGCATGCTTAGCACGTCGTTTGGTAGAAATCCACGTGCGCGTTCTGCCAAAAGCACCATTTGCATGCACATCTTGTGGTTTTGCAGAAAACTTCATCCGCGTCTACCAAAAGATGCATGTGCATGCTTAAAACGCGTTTTCGCACAAATGCGTGCGCGGGTGCTAAAAAGAGCAGCATCGGCATGCTTAGCACGTCGTTTGGTAGAAATCCACGTGCGCGTTCTGCCAAAAGCACCATTTGCATGCACATCTTGTGGTTTTGCAGAAAACTTCATCCGCGTCTACCAAAAGATGCATGTGCATGCTTAAAACGCGTTTTCGCACAAATCCGTGCGCGGGTGCTAAAAAGAGCAGCATCGGCATGCTTAGCACGTCGTTTGGTAGAAATCCACGTGCGCGTTCTGCCAAAAGCACCATTTGCATGCACATCTTGTGGTTTTGCAGAAAACTTCATCCGCGTCTACCAAAAGATGCATGTGCATGCTTAAAACGCGTTTTCGCACAAATGCGTGCGCGGGTGCTAAAAAGAGCAGCATCGGCATGCTTAGCACGTCGTTTGGTAGAAATCCACGTGCGCGTTCTGCCAAAAGCACCATTTGCATGCACATCTTGTGGTTTTGCAGAAAACTTCATCCGCGTCTACCAAAAGATGCATGTGCATGCTTAAAACGCGTTTTCGCACAAATGCGTGCGCGGGTGCTAAAAAGAGCAGCATCGGCATGCTTAGCACGTCGTTTGGTAGACATCCACGTGCGCGTTCTGCAAAAAGCACCATTTGCATGCACATCTTGTGGTTTTGCAGAAAACTTCATCCGCGTCTACCAAAAGATGCATGTGCATGCTTAAAACGCGTTTTCGCACAAATCCGTGCGCGGGTGCTAAAAAGAGCAGCATCGGCATGCTTAGCACGTCGTTTGGTAGAAATCCACGTGCACGTTCTGCCAAAAGCACCATTTGCATGCACATCTTGTGGTTTTGCAGAAAACTTCATCCGCGTCTACCAAAAGATGCATGTGCATGCTTAAAACGCGTTTTCGCACAAATCCGTGCGCGGGTGCTAAAAAGAGCAGCATCGGCATGCTTAGCACGTCGTTTGGTAGAAATCCACGTGCGCGTTCTGCAAAAAGCACCATTTGCATGCACATCTTGTGGTTTTGCAGAAAACTTCATCCGCGTCTACCAAAAGATGCATGTGCATGCTTAAGAGGAAGCTTTAGCTTGGGTGCTCCTATCTAAATACATGTAAAAGGAGAATTCGTTTTTCTCGGCAACCACTGCACTAAATTTGACGGGGTTTGCTGCATTTAAAAGAAAAGCTTAAAATATAGTGACTGTTGGTTTCGAATTTTCGATTTAGGTCGTCAAATTTTTGTAAAAATTTGGCAAAAATCGCAAATTTTCAGAAAACGAAACTATCAAGTTTACAACTCCGTAACTCAGCAAGAAAAAATCATATCGCCATTCTGTAAATCGTACCTGATAGCACATCTAAAGCGGACAAAATTGATATGTTACATATGAACCTCAAAAAATGGAGTGATGTGTAATTATAACTTTTGCAGAACCTTCGTAAACAACGTAACAAGATCACGTAAGATGTAAACTGACATATCAAATTTGTCCGCTTTGAATGGTCTAATGGATGCCGTTTACAGAATCGCGATATCTGTTCTTGATACAGAGCTATTAGCTTGTAAACTTCGTGCTTCTATTTTTTTCATACGTCTGAATTTTTGAAAATCCTTTTAACAAAATACAAGCCCTAAATCAAAATTCCGCTTCCAACAGTCACTAGAATTTAACTTTCTCTCTCAAATGCAACAAATTTCATTAAAATCGGTCCAGAGGTTATCTCAGAAAAACGCTTTTGCGATTTTACATGTATTTGAATAGGCCGCGTTGGAGTTGAGCCCGAGCTAAAGCTTCCTCTTAAAACGCGTTTTCGCACAAATGCGTGCGCGGGTGCTAAAAAGAGCAGCATCGGCATGCTTAGCACGTCGTTTGGTAGAAATCCACGTGCGCGTTCTGCCAAAAGCACCATTTGCATGCACATCTTGTGGTTTTGCAGAAAACTTCATCCGCGTCTACCAAAAGATGCATGTGCATGCTTAAAACGCGTTTTCGCACAAATCCGTGCGCGGGTGCTAAAAACAGCAGCATCGGCATGCTTAGCACGTCGTTTGGTAGAAATCCACGTGCGCGTTCTGCAAAAAGCACCATTTGCATGCACATCTTGTGGTTTTGCAGAAAACTTCATCCGCGTCTACCAAAAGATGCATGTGCATGCTTAAAACGCGTTTTCGCACAAATGCGTGCGCGGGTGCTAAAAAGAGCAGCATCGGCATGCTTAGCACGTCGTTTGGTAGAAATCCACGTGCGCGTTCTGCCAAAAGCACCATTTGCATGCACATCTTGTGGTTTTGCAGAAAACTTCATCCGCGTCTACCAAAAGATGCATGTGCATGCTTAAAACGCGTTTTCGCACAAATGCGTGCGCGGGTGCTAAAAGGAGCAGCATCGGCATGCTTAGCACGTCGTTTGGTAGAAATCCACGTGCGCGTTCTGCCAAAAGCACCATTTGCATGCACATCCTGTGGTTTTGCAGAAAACTTCATCCGCGTCTACCAAAAGATGCATGTGCATGCTTAAAACGCGTTTTCGCACAAATCCGTGCGCGGGTGCTAAAAAGAGCAGCATCGGCATGCTTAGCACGTCGTTTGGTAGAAATCCACGTGCGCGTTCTGCCAAAAGCACCATTTGCATGCACATCTTGTGGTTTTGCAGAAAACTTCATCCGCGTCTACCAAAAGATGCATGTGCATGCTTAAAACGCGTTTTCGCAAAAATCCGTGCGCGGGTGCTAAAAAGAGCAGCATCGGCATGCTTAGCACGTCGTTTGGTAGAAATCCACGTGCGCGTTCTGCCAAAAGCACCATTTGCATGCACATCTTGTGGTTTTGCAGAAAACTTCATCCGCGTCTACCAAAAGATGCATGTGCATGCTTAAAACGCGTTTTCGCACAAATCCGTGCGCGGGTGCTAAAAAGAGCAGCATCGGCATGCTTAGCACGTCGTTTGGTAGAAATCCACGTGCGCGTTCTGCAAAAAGCACCATTTGCATGCACATCTTGTGGTTTTGCAGAAAACTTCATCCGCGTCTACCAAAAGATGCATGTGCATGCTTAAGAGGAAGCTTTAGCTTGGGTGCTCCTATCTAAATACATGTAAAAGGAGAATTCGTTTTTCTCGGCAACCACTGCACTAAATTTGACGGGGTTTGCTGCATTTAAAAGAAAAGCTTAAAATATAGTGACTGTTGGTTTTGAATTTTCGATTTAGGTCGTCAAATTTTTGTAAAAATTTGGCAAAAATCGCAAATTTTCAGAAAACGAAACTATCAAGTTTACAACTCCGTAACTCAGCAAGAAAAAATCATATCGCCATTCTGTAAATTGTACCTGATAGCACATCTAAAGCGGACAAAATTGATATGTTACATATGAACCTCAAAAAATGGAGTAATGTGTAATTACAACTTTTGCAGAACTTTCGTAAACAACGTAACAAGATCACGTAAGATGTAAACTGACATATCAAATTTGTCCGCTTTGAATGGTCTAATGGATGCCGTTTACAGAATCGCGATATCAGTTCTTGATGCAGAGCTATTAGCTTGTAAACTTCGTGCTTCTATTTTTTTCATACGTCTGAATTTTTGAAAATCCTTTTAACAAAATTCAAGCCCTAAATCAAAATTCCGCTTCCAACAGTCACTAGAATTTAACTTTCTCTCTCAAATGCAACAAATTTCATTAAAATCGGTCCAGAGGTTATCTCAGAAAAACGCTTTTGCGTTTTTACATGTATTTGAATAGGCCGCGTTGGAGTTGAGCCCGAGCTGAAGCTTCCTCTTAAAACGCGTTTTCGCACAAATGCGTGCGCGGGTGCTAAAAAGAGCAGCATCGGCATACTTAGCACATCGTTTGGTAGAAATCCACGTGCGCGTTCTGCCAAAAGCACCATTTGCATGCACATCTTGTGGTTTTGCAGAAAACTTCATCCGCGTCTACCAAAAGATGCATGTGCATGCTTAAAACGCGTTTTCGCACAAATGCGTGCGCGGGTGCTAAAAAGAGCAGCATCGGCATGCTTAGCACGTCGTTTGGCAGAAATCCACGTGCGCGTTCTGCCAAAAGCACCATTTGCATGCACATCTTGTGGTTTTGCAGAAAACTTCATCCGCGTCTACCAAAAGATGCATGTGCATGCTTAAAACGCGTTTTCGCACAAATGCGTGCGCGGGTGCTAAAAAGAGCAGCATCGGCATGCTTAGCACGTCGTTTGGTAGAAATCCACGTGCGCGTTCTGCAAAAAGCACCATTTGCATGCACATCTTGTGGTTTTGCAGAAAACTTCATCCGCGTCTACCAAAAGATGCATGTGCATGCTTAAAACGCGTTTTCGCACAAATGCGTGCGCGGGTGCTAAAAAGAGCAGCATCGGCATGCTTAGCAAGTCGTTTGGTAGAAATCCATGTGCGCGTTCTGCCAAAAGCACCATTTGCATGCACATCTTGCGGTTTTGCAGAAAACTTCATCCGCGTCTACCAAAAGATGCATGTGCATGCTTAAAACGCGTTTTCGCACACATCCGTGCGCGGGTGCTAAAAAGAGCAGCATCGGCATGCTTAGCACGTCGTTTGGTAGAAATCCACGTGCGCGTTCTGCCAAAAGCACCATTTGCATGCACATCTTGTGGTTTTGCAGAAAACTTCATCCGCGTCTACCAAAAGATGCATGTGCATGCTTAAAACGCGTTTTCGCACAAATCCGTGCGCGGGTGCTAAAAAGAGCAGCATCGGCATGCTTAGCACGTCGTTTGGTAGAAATCCAAGTGCGCGTTCTGCCAAAAGCACCATTTGCATGCACATCTTGTGGTTTTGCAGAAAACTTCATCCGCGTCTACCAAAAGATGCATGTGCATGCTTAAAACGCGTTTTCGCACAAATCCGTGCGCGGGTGCTAAAAAGAGCAGCATCGGCATGCTTAGCACGTCGTTTGGTAGAAATCCACGTGCGCGTTCTGCCAAAAGCACCATTTGCATGCACATCCTGTGGTTTTGCAGAAAACTTCATCCGCGTCTATCAAAAGATGCATGTGCATGCTTAAAACGCGTTTTCACACAAATCCGTGCGCGGGTGCTAAAAAGAGCAGCATCGGCATGCTTAGCACGTCGTTTGGTAGAAATCCACGTGCGCGTTCTGCCAAAAGCACCATTTGCATGCACATCTTGTGGTTTTGCGGAAAACTTCATCCGCGTCTAGCAAAAGATGCATGTGCATGCTTAAAACGCGTTTTCGCACAAATGCGTGCGCGGGTGCTAAAAAGAGCAGCATCGGCATGCTTAGCACGTCGTTTGGTAGAAATCCACGTGCGCGTTCTGCCAAAAGCACCATTTGCATGCACATCTTGTGGTTTTGCAGAAAACTTCATCCGCGTCTACCAAAAGATGCATGTGCATGCTTAAAACGCGTTTTCGCACAAATCCGTGCGCGGGTGCTAAAAAGAGCAGCATCGGCATGCTTAGCACGTCGTATGGTAGAAATCCACGTGCGCGTTCTGCCAAAAGCACCATTTGCATGCACATCTTGTGGTTTTGCAGAAAACTTCATCCGCGTCTACCAAAAGATGCATGTGCATGCTAAAAACGTGTTTTCGCACAAATCCGTGCGCGGGTGCTAAAAAGAGCAGCATCGGCATGCTTAGCACGTCGTTTGGTAGAAATCCACGTGCGCGTTCTGCCAAAAGCACCATTTGCATGCACATCTTGTGGTTTTGCAGAAAACTTCATCCGCGTCTACCAAAAGATGCATGTGCATGCTTAAAACGCGTTTTCGCACAAATCCGTGCGCGGGTGCTAAAAAGAGCAGCATCGGCATGCTTAGCACGTCGTTTGGTAGAAATCCACGTGCGCGTTCTGCAAAAAGCAGCATTTGCATGCACATCTTGTGGTTTTGCAGAAAACTTCATCCGCGTCTACCAAAATATGCATGTGCATGCTTAAAACGCGTTTTCGCACAAATGCGGCTGCTAAAAAGAGCAGCATCGGCATGCTTAGCACGTCGTTTGGTAGAAATCCACGTGCGCGTTCTGCCAAAAGCACCATTTGCATGCACATCTTGTGGTTTTGCGGAAAACTTCATCCGCGTCTACCAAAAGATGCATGTGCATGCTTAAAACGCGTTTTCGCACAAATGCGTGCGCGGGTGCTAAAAAGAGCAGCATCGGCATGCTTAGCACGTCGTTTGGTAGAAATCCACGTGCGCGTTCTGCCAAAAGCACCATTTGCATGCACATCTTGTGGTTTTGCAGAAAACTTCATCCGCGTCTACCAAAAGATGCATGTGCATGCCTAAAACGCGTTTTCGCACAAATGCGGGTGCTAAAAAGAGCAGCATCGGCATGCTTAGCACGTCGTTTGGTAGAAATCCACGTGCGCGTTCTGCCAAAAGCACCATTTGCATGCACATATTGTGGTTTTGCAGAAAACTTCATCCGCGTCTACCAAAAGATGCATGTGCATGCTTAAAACGCGTTTTCGCACAAATCCGTGCGCGGGTGCTAAAAAGAGCAGCATCGGCATGCTTAGCACGTCGTTTGGTAGAAATCCACGTGCGCGTTCTGCCAAAAGCACCATTTGCATGCACATCTTGTGGTTTTGCGGAAAACTTCATCCGCGTCTACCAAAAGATGCATGTGCATGCTTAAAACGCGTTTTCGCACAAATGCGTGCGCGGGTGCTAAAAAGAGCAGCATCGGCATGCTTAGCACGTGGTTTGGTAGAAATCCACGTGCGCGTTCTGCCAAAAGCACCATTTGCATGCACATCTTGTGGTTTTGCAGAAAACTTCATCCGCGTCTACCAAAATATGCATTTGCATGCTTAAAACGCGTTTTCGCACAAATCCGTGCGCGGGTGCTAAAAAGAGCAGCATCGGCATGCTTAGCACGTCGTTTGGTAGAAATCCACGTGCGCGTTCTGCCAAAAGCACCATTTGCATGCACATCTTGTGGTTTTGCAGAAAACTTCATCCGCGTCTACCAAAAGATGCATGTGCATGCTAAAAACGCGTTTTCGCACAAATCCGTGCGCGGGTGCTAAAAAGAGCAGCATCGGCATGCTTAGCACGTCGTTTGGTAGAAATCCACGTGCGCGTTCTGCCAAAAGCACCATTTGCATGCACATCTTGTCGTTTTGCAGAAAACTTCATCCGCGTCTACCAAAAGATGCATGTGCATGCTTAAAACGCGTTTTCGCACAAATCCGTGCGCGGGTGCTAAAAAGAGCAGCATCGGCATGCTTAGCACGTCGTTTGGTAGAAATCCACGTGCGCGTTCTGCAAAAAGCAGCATTTGCATGCACATCTTGTGGTTTTGCAGAAAACTTCATCCGCGTCTACCAAAATATGCATGTGCATGCTTAAAACGCGTTTTCGCACAAATGCGGGTGCTAAAAAGAGCAGCATCGGCATGCTTAGCACGTCGTTTGGTAGAAATCCACGTGCGCGTTCTGCCAAAAGCACCATTTGCATGCACATATTGTGGTTTTGCAGAAAACTTCATCCGCGTCTACCAAAAGATGCATGTGCATGCTTAAAACGCGTTTTCGCACAAATCCGTGCGCGGGTGCTAAAAAGAGCAGCATCGGCATGCTTAGCACGTCGTTTGGTAGAAATCCACGTGCGCGTTCTGCCAAAAGCACCATTTGCATGCACATCTTGTGGTTTTGCGGAAAACTTCATCCGCGTCTACCAAAAGATGCATGTGCATGCTTAAAACGCGTTTTCGCACAAATGCGTGCGCGGGTGCTAAAAAGAGCAGCATCGGCATGCTTAGCACGTCGTTTGGTAGAAATCCACGTGCGCGTTCTGCCAAAAGCACCATTTGCATCCACATCTTGTGGTTTTGCAGAAAACTTCATCCGCGTCTACCAAAAGATGCATGTGCATGCTTAAAACGCGTTTTCGCACACATCCGTGCGCGGGTGCTAAAAAGAGCAGCATCGGCATGCTTAGCACGTCGTTTGGTAGAAATCCACGTGCGCGTTCTGCCAAAAGCACCATTTGCATGCACATCTTGTGGTTTTGCAGAAAACTTCATCCGCGTCTACCAAAAGATGCATGTGCATGCTAAAAACGCGTTTTCGCACAAATCCGTGCGCGGGTGCTAAAAAGAGCAGCATCGGCATGCTTAGCACGTCGTTTGGTAGAAATCCACGTGCGCGTTCTGCCAAAAGCACCATTTGCATGCACATCTTGTGGTTTTGCAGAAAACTTCATCCGCGTCTACCAAAAGATGCATGTGCATGCTTAAAACGCGTTTTCGCACAAATCCGTGCGCGGGTGCTAAAAAGAGCAGCATCGGCATGCTTAGCACGTCGTTTGGTAGAAATCCACGTGCGCGTTCTGCAAAAAGCAGCATTTGCATGCACATCTTGTGGTTTTGCAGAAAACTTCATCCGCGTCTACCAAAATATGCATGTGCATGCTTAAAACGCGTTTTCGCACAAATGCGGGTGCTAAAAAGAGCAGCATCGGCATGCTTAGCACGTCGTTTGGTAGAAATCCACGTGCGCGTTCTGCCAAAAGCACCATTTGCATGCACATCTTGTGGTTTTGCAGAAAACTTCATCCGCGTCTACCAAAAGATGCATGTGCATGCTTAAAACGCGTTTTCGCACAAATGCGTGCGCGGGTGCTAAAAAGAGCAGCATCGGCATGCTTAGCACGTCGTTTGGTAGAAATCCACGTGCGCGTTCTGCCAAAAGCACCATTTGCATGGACATCTTGTGGTTTTGCAGAAAACTTCATCCGCGTCTACCTAAAGATGCATGTGCATGCTTAAAACGCGTTTTCGCACAAATCCGTGCGCGGGTGCTAAAAAGAGCAGCATCGGCATGCTTAGCACGTCGTTTGGTAGAAATCCACGTGCGCGTTCTGCCAAAAGCACCATTTGCATGCACATCTTGTGGTTTTGGAGAAAACTTCATCCGCGTCTACCAAAAGATGCATGTGCATGCTTAAAACGCGTTTTCGCACAAATGCGGGTGCTAAAAATAGCAGCATCGGCATGCTTAGCACGTCGTTTGGTAGAAATCCACGTGCGCGTTCTGCCAAAAGCACCATTTGCATGCACATATTGTGGTTTTGCAGAAAACTTCATCCGCGTCTACCAAAATATGCATGTGCATGCTTAAAACGCGTTTTCGCACAAATGCGGGTGCTAAAAAGAGCAGCATCGGCATCCTTAGCACGTCGTTTGGTAGAAATCCACGTGCGCGTTCTGCCAAAAGCACCATTTGCATGCACATCTTGTGGTTTTGCGGAAAACTTCATCCGCGTCTACCAAAAGATGCATGTGCATGCTTAAAACGCGTTTTCGCACAAATCCGTGCGCGGGTGCTAAAAAGAGCAGCATCGGCATGCTTAGCACGTCGTTTGGTAGAAATCCACGTGCGCGTTCTGCCAAAAGCACCATTTGCATGCACATCTTGTGGTTTTGCGGAAAACTTCATCCGCGTCTACCAAAAGATGCATGTGCATGCTTAAAACGCGTTTTCGCACAAATGCGTGCGCGGGTGCTAAAAAGAGCAGCATCGGCATGCTTAGCACGTCGTTTGGTAGAAATCCACGTGCGCGTTCTACCAAAAGCACCATTTGCATGCACATCTTGTGGTTTTGCGGAAAACTTCATCCGCGTCTACCAAAAGATGCATGTGCATGCTTAAAAGGCGTTTTCGCACAAATGCGTGCGCGGGTGCTAAAAAGAGCAGCATCGGCATGCTTAGCACGTCGTTTGGTAGAAATCCACGTGCGCGTTCTGCCAAAAGCACCATTTGCATCCACATCTTGTGGTTTTGCAGAAAACTTCATCCGCGTCTACCAAAAGATGCATGTGCATGCTTAAAACGCGTTTTCGCACAAATGCGGGTGCTAAAAAGAGCAGCATCGGCATGCTTAGCACGTCGTTTGGTAGAAATCCACGTGCGCGTTCTGCCAAAAGCACCATTTGCATGCACATCTTGTGGTTTTGCAGAAAACTTCATCCGCGTCTACCAAAAGATGCATGTGCATGCTTAAAACGCGTTTTCGCACAAATGCGTGCGCGGGTGCTAAAAAGAGCAGCATCGGCATGCTTAGCACGTCGTTTGGTAGAAATCCACGTGCGCGTTCTGCCAAAAGCACCATTTGCATGGACATCTTGTGGTTTTGCAGAAAACTTCATCCGCGTCTACCTAAAGATGCATGTGCATGCTTAAAACGCGTTTTCGCACAAATCCGTGCGCGGGTGCTAAAAAGAGCAGCATCGGCATGCTTAGCACGTCGTTTGGTAGAAATCCACGTGCGCGTTCTGCCAAAAGCACCATTTGCATGCACATCTTGTGGTTTTGGAGAAAACTTCATCCGCGTCTACCAAAAGATGCATGTGCATGCTTAAAACGCGTTTTCGCACAAATGCGGGTGCTAAAAATAGCAGCATCGGCATGCTTAGCACGTCGTTTGGTAGAAATCCACGTGCGCGTTCTGCCAAAAGCACCATTTGCATGCACATATTGTGGTTTTGCAGAAAACTTCATCCGCGTCTACCAAAATATGCATGTGCATGCTTAAAACGCGTTTTCGCACAAATGCGGGTGTTAAAAGAGCAGCATCGGCATCCTTAGCACGTCGTTTGGTAGAAATCCACGTGCGCGTTCTGCCAAAAGCACCATTTGCATGCACATCTTGTGGTTTTGCGGAAAACTTCATCCGCGTCTACCAAAAGATGCATGTGCATGCTTAAAACGCGTTTTCGCACAAATCCGTGCGCGGGTGCTAAAAAGAGCAGCATCGGCATGCTTAGCACGTCGTTTGGTAGAAATCCACGTGCGCGTTCTGCCAAAAGCACCATTTGCATGCACATCTTGTGGTTTTGCGGAAAACTTCATCCGCGTCTACCAAAAGATGCATGTGCATGCTTAAAACGCGTTTTCGCACAAATGCGTGCGCGGGTGCTAAAAAGAGCAGCATCGGCATGCTTAGCACGTCGTTTGGTAGAAATCCACGTGCGCGTTCTACCAAAAGCACCATTTGCATGCACATCTTGTGGTTTTGCGGAAAACTTCATCCGCGTCTACCAAAAGATGCATGTGCATGCTTAAAAGGCGTTTTCGCACAAATGCGTGCGCGGGTGCTAAAAAGAGCAGCATCGGCATGCTTAGCACGTCGTTTGGTAGAAATCCACGTGCGCGTTCTGCCAAAAGCACCATTTGCATCCACATCTTGTGGTTTTGCAGAAAACTTCATCCGCGTCTACCAAAAGATGCATGTGCATGCTTAAAACGCGTTTTCGCACACATCCGTGCGCGGGTGCTAAAAAGAGCAGCATCGGCATGCTTAGCACGTCGTTTGGTAGAAATCCACGTGCGCGTTCTGCCAAAAGCACCATTTGCATGCACATCTTGTGGTTTTGCAGAAAACTTCATCCGCGTCTACCAAAAGATGCATGTGCATGCTTAAAACGCGTTTTCGCACAAATCCGTGCGCGGGTGCTAAAAAGAGCAGCATCGGCATGCTTAGCACGTCGTTTGGTAGAAATCCACGTGCGCGTTCTGCAAAAAGCAGCATTTGCATGCACATCTTGTGGTTTTGCAGAAAACTTCATCCGCGTCTACCAAAATATGCATGTGCATGCTTAAAACGCGTTTTCGCACAAATGCGGGTGCTAAAAAGAGCAGCATCGGCATCCTTAGCACGTCGTTTGGTAGAAATCCACGTGCGCGTTCTGCCAAAAGCACCATTTGCATGCACATCTTGTGGTTTTGCAGAAAACTTCATCCGCGTCTACCAAAAGATGCATGTGCATGCTTAAAACGCGTTTTCGCGCAAATGCGTGCGCGGGTGCTAAAAAGAGCAGCATCGGCATGCTTAGCACGTCGTTTGGTAGAAATCCACGTGCGCGTTCTGCCAAAAGCACCATTTGCATGGACATCTTGTGGTTTTGCAGAAAACTTCATCCGCGTCTACCTAAAGATGCATGTGCATGCTTAAAACGCGTTTTAGCACAAATCCGTGCGCGGGTGCTAAAAAGAGCAGCATCGGCATGCTTAGCACGTCGTTTGGTAGAAATCCACGTGCGCGTTCTGCCAAAAGCACCATTTGCATGCACATCTTGTGGTTTTGGAGAAAACTTCATCCGCGTCTACCAAAAGATGCATGTGCATGCTTAAAACGCGTTTTCGCACAAATGCGGGTGCTAAAAAGAGCAGCATCGGCATGCTTAGCACGTCGTTTGGTAGAAATCCACGTGCGCGTTCTGCCAAAAGCACCATTTGCATGCACATATTGTGGTTTTGCAGAAAACTTCATCCGCGTCTACCAAAAGATGCATGTGCATGCTTAAAACGCGTTTTCGCACAAATCCGTGCGCGGGTGCTAAAAAGAGCAGCATCGGCATGCTTAGCACGTCGTTTGGTAGAAATCCACGTGCGCGTTCTGCCAAAAGCACCATTTGCATGCACATCTTGTGGTTTTGCGGAAAACTTCATCCGCGTCTACCAAAAGATGCATGTGCATGCTTAAAACGCGTTTTCGCACAAATGCGTGCGCGGGTGCTAAAAAGAGCAGCATCGGCATGCTTAGCACGTCGTTTGGTAGAAATCCACGTGCGCGTTCTGCCAAAAGCACCATTTGCATGCACATCTTGTGGTTTTGCGGAAAACTTCATCCGCGTCTACCAAAAGATGCATGTGCATGCTTAAAACGCGTTTTCGCACAAATGCGTGCGCGGGTGCTAAAAAGAGCAGCATCGGCATGCTTAGCACGTCGTTTGGTAGAAATCCACGTGCGCGTTCTGCCAAAAGCACCATTTGCATCCACATCTTGTGGTTTTGCAGAAAACTTCATCCGCGTCTACCAAAAGATGCATGTGCATGCTTAAAACGCGTTTTCGCACACATCCGTGCGCGGGTGCTAAAAAGAGCAGCATCGGCATGCTTAGCACGTCGTTTGGTAGAAATCCACGTGCGCGTTCTGCCAAAAGCACCATTTGCATGCACATCTTGTGGTTTTGCAGAAAACTTCATCCGCGTCTACCAAAAGATGCATGTGCATGCTAAAAACGCGTTTTCGCACAAATCCGTGCGCGGGTGCTAAAAAGAGCAGCATCGGCATGCTTAGCATGCTTAGCACGTCGTTTGGTAGAAATCCACGTGCGCGTTCTGCCAAAAGCACCATTTGCATGCACATCTTGTGGTTTTGCAGAAAACTTCATCCGCGTCTACCAAAAGATGCATGTGCATGCTTAAAACGCGTTTTCGCACAAATCCGTGCGCGGGTGCTAAAAAGAGCAGCATCGGCATGCTTAGCACGTCGTTTGGTAGAAATCCACGTGCGCGTTCTGCAAAAAGCAGCATTTGCATGCACATCTTGTGGTTTTGCAGAAAACTTCATCCGCGTCTACCAAAATATGCATGTGCATGCTTAAAACGCGTTTTCGCACAAATGCGGGTGCTAAAAAGAGCAGCATCGGCATGCTTAGCACGTCGTTTGGTAGAAATCCACGTGCGCGTTCTGCCAAAAGCACCATTTGCATGCACATCTTGTGGTTTTGCAGAAAACTTCATCCGCGTCTACCAAAAGATGCATGTGCATGCTTAAAACGCGTTTTCGCACAAATGCGTGCGCGGGTGCTAAAAAGAGCAGCATCGGCATGCTTAGCACGTCGTTTGGTAGAAATCCACGTGCGCGTTCTGCCAAAAGCACCATTTGCATGGACATCTTGTGGTTTTGCAGAAAACTTCATCCGCGTCTACCTAAAGATGCATGTGCATGCTTAAAACGCGTTTTCGCACAAATCCGTGCGCGGGTGCTAAAAAGAGCAGCATTGCCATGCTTAGCACGTCGTTTGGTAGAAATCCACGTGCGCGTTCTGCCAAAAGCACCATTTGCATGCACATCTTGTGGTTTTGGAGAAAACTTCATCCGCGTCTACCAAAAGATGCATGTGCATGCTTAAAACGCGTTTTCGCACAAATGCGGGTGCTAAAAAGAGCAGCATCGGCATGCTTAGCACGTCGTTTGGTAGAAATCCACGTGCGCGTTCTGCCAAAAGCACCATTTGCATGCACATATTGTGGTTTTGCAGAAAACTTCATCCGCGTCTACCAAAAGATGCATGTGCATGCTTAAAACGCGTTTTCGCACAAATCCGTGCGCGGGTGCTAAAAAGAGCAGCATCGGCATGCTTAGCACGTCGTTTGGTAGAAATCCACGTGCGCGTTCTGCCAAAAGCACCATTTGCATGCACATCTTGTGCTTTTGCGGAAAACTTCATCCGCGTCTACCAAAAGATGCATGTGCATGCTTAAAACGCGTTTTCACACAAATGCGTGCGCGGGTGCTAAAAAGAGCAGCATCGGCATGCTTAGCATGTCGTTTGGTAGAAATCCACGTGCGCGTTCTGCCAAAAGCACCATTTGCATGCACATCTTGTGGTTTTGCAGAAAACTTCATCCGCGTCTACCAAAAGATGCATGTGCATGCTTAAAACGCGTTTTCGCACAAATCCGTGCGCGGGTGCTAAAAAGAGCAGCATCGGCATGCTTAGCACGTCGTTTGGTAGAAATCCACGTGCGCGTTCTGCAAAAAGCAGCATTTGCATGCACATCTTGTGGTTTTGCAGAAAACTTCATCCGCGTCTACCAAAATATGCATGTGCATGCTTAAAACGCGTTTTCGCACAAATGCGGCTGCTAAAAAGAGCAGCATCGGCATGCTTAGCACGTCGTTTGGTAGAAATCCACGTGCGCGTTCTGCCAAAAGCACCATTTGCATGCAAATCTTGTGGTTTTGCGGAAAACTTCATCCGCGTCTACCAAAAGATGCATGTGCATGCTTAAAACGCGTTTTCGCACAAATGCGTGCGCGGGTGCTAAAAAGAGCAGCATCGGCATGCTTAGCACGTCGTTTGGTAGAAATCCACGTGCGCGTTCTGCCAAAAGCACCATTTGCATGCACATCTTGTGGTTTTGCAGAAAACTTCATCCGCGTCTACCAAAAGATGCATGTGCATGCTAAAAACGCGTTTTCGCACAAATCCGTGCGCGGGTGCTAAAAAGAGCAGCATCGGCATGCTTAGCACGTCGTGTGGTAGAAATCCACGTGCGCGTTCTGCCAAAAGCACCATTTGCATGCACATCTTGTGGTTTTGCAGAAAACTTCATCCGCGTCTACCAAAAGATGCATGTGCATGCTTAAAACGCGTTTTCGCACAAATTCGTGCGCGGGTGCTAAAAAGAGCAGCATCGGCATGCTTAGCACGTCGTTTGGTAGAAATCCACGTGCGCGTTCTGCAAAAAGCAGCATTTGCATGCACATCTTGTGGTTTTGCAGAAAACTTCATCTGCGTCTACCAAAATATGCATGTGCATGCTTAAAACGCGTTTTCGCACAAATGCGGGTGCTAAAAAGAGCAGCATCGGCATGCTTAGCACGTCGTTTGGTAGAAATCCACGTGCGCGTTCTGCCAAAAGCACCATTTGCATGCACATATTGTGGTTTTGCAGAAAACTTCATCCGCGTCTACCAAAAGATGCATATGCATGCTTAAAACGCGTTTTCGCACAAATCCGTGCGCGGGTGCTAAAAAGAGCAGCATCGGCATGCTTAGCACGTCGTTTGGTAGAAATCCACGTGCGCGTTCTGCCAAAAGCACCATTTGCATGCACATCTTGTGGTTTTACAGAAAACTTCATCCGCGTCTACCAAAAGATGCATGTGCATGCTAAAAACGCGTTTTCGCACAAATCCGTGCGCGGGTGCTAAAAAGAGCAGCATCGGCATGCTTAGCACGTCGTTTGGTAGAAATCCACGTGCGCGTTCTGCCAAAAGCACCATTTGCATGCACATCTTGTGGTTTTGCAGAAAACTTCATCCGCGTCTACCAAAAGATGCATGTGCATGCTTAAAACGCGTTTTCGCACAAATTCGTGCGCGGGTGCTAAAAAGAGCAGCATCGGCATGCTTAGCACGTCGTTTGGTAGAAATCCACGTGCGCGTTCTGCAAAAAGCAGCATTTGCATGCACATCTTGTGGTTTTGCAGAAAACTTCATCTGCGTCTACCAAAATATGCATGTGCATGCTTAAAACGCGTTTTCGCACAAATGCGGGTGCTAAAAAGAGCAGCATCGGCATGCTTAGCACGTCGTTTGGTAGAAATCCACGTGCGCGTTCTGCCAAAAGCACCATTTGCATGCACATATTGTGGTTTTGCAGAAAACTTCATCCGCGTCTACCAAAAGATGCATGTGCATGCTTAAAACGCGTTTTCGCACAAATCCGTGCGCGGGTGCTAAAAAGAGCAGCATCGGCATGCTTAGCACGTCGTTTGGTAAGAAATCCACGTGCGCGTTCTGCCAAAAGCACCATTTGCATGCACATCTTGTGGTTTTGCAGAAAACTTCATCCGCGTCTACCAAAAGATGCATGTGCATGCTAAAAACGCGTTTTCGCACAAATCCGTGCGCGGGTGCTAAAAAGAGCAGCATCGGCATGCTTAGCACGTCGTTTGGTAGAAATCCACGTGCGCATTCTGCCAAAAGCACCATTTGCATGCACATCTTGTGGTTTTGCAGAAAACTTCATCCGCGTCTACCAAAAGATGCATGTGCATGCTTAAAACGCGTTTTCGCACAAATCCGTGCGCGGGTGCTAAAAAGAGCAGCATCGGCATGCTTAGCACGTCGTTTGGTAGAAGTCCACGTGCGCGTTCTGCAAAAAGCAGCATTTGCATGCACATCTTGTGGTTTTGCAGAAAACTTCATCCGCGTCTACCAAAATATGCATGTGCATGCTTAAAACAGGTTTTCGCACAAATGCGGGTGCTAAAAAGAGCAGCATCGGCATGCTTAGCACGTCGTTTGGTAGAAATCCACGTGCGCGTTCTGCCAAAAGCACCATTTGCATGCACATATTGTGGTTTTGCAGAAAACTTCATCCGCGTCTACCAAAAGATGCATGTGCATGCTTAAAACGCGTTTTCGCACAAATCCGTGCGCGGGTGCTAAAAAGAGCAGCATCGGCATGCTTAGCACGTCGTTTGGTAGAAATCCACGTGCGCATTCTGCCAAAAGCACCATTTGCATGCACATCTTGTGGTTTTGCAGAAAACTTCATCCGCGTCTACCAAAAGATGCATGTGCATGCTTAAAACGCGTTTTCGCACAAATCCGTGCGCGGGTGCTAAAAAGAGCAGCATCGGCATGCTTAGCACGTCGTTTGGTAGAAATCCACGTGCGCGTTCTGCCAAAAGCACCATTTGCATGCACATCTTGTGGTTTTGCAGAAAACTTCATCCGCGTCTACCAAAATATGCATTTGCATGCTTAAAACGCGTTTTCGCACAAATCCGTGCGCGGGTGCTAAAAAGAGCAGCATCGGCATGCTTAGCACGTCGTTTGGTAGAAATCCACGTGCGCGTTCTGCCAAAAGCACCATTTGCATGCACATCTTGTGGTTTTGCAGAAAACTTCATCCGCGTCTACCAAAAGATGCATGTGCATGCTAAAAACGCGTTTTCGCACAAATCCGTGCGCGGGTGCTAAAAAGAGCAGCATCGGCATGCTTAGCACGTCGTTTGGTAGAAATCCACGTGCGCGTTCTGCCAAAAGCACCATTTGCATGCACATATTGTGGTTTTGCAGAAAACTTCATCCGCGTCTACCAAAAGATGCATGTGCATGCTTAAAACGCGTTTTCGCACAAATCCGTGCGCGGGTGCTAAAAAGAGCAGCATCGGCATGCTTAGCACGTCGTTTGGTAGAAATCCACGTGCGCGTTCTGCCAAAAGCACCATTTGCATGCACATCTTGTGGTTTTGCGGAAAACTTCATCCGCGTCTACCAAAAGATGCATGTGCATGCTTAAAACGCGTTTTCGCACAAATGCGTGCGCGGGTGCTAAAAAGAGCAGCATCGGCATGCTTAGCACGTCGTTTGGTAGAAATCCACGTGCGCGTTCTGCCAAAAGCACCATTTGCATGCACATCTTGTGGTTTTGCAGAAAACTTCATCCGCGTCTACCAAAATATGCATTTGCATGCTTAAAACGCGTTTTCGCACAAATCCGTATGCGGGTGCTAAAAAGAGCAGCATCGGCATGCTTAGCACGTCGTTTGGTAGAAATCCACGTGCGCGTTCTGCCAAAAGCACCATTTGCATGCACATCTTGTGGTTTTGCAGAAAACTTCATCCGCGTCTACCAAAAGATGCATGTGCATGCTAAAAACGCGTTTTCGCACAAATCCGTGCGCGGGTGCTAAAAAGAGCAGCATCGGCATGCTTAGCACGTCGTTTGGTAGAAATCCACGTGCGCGTTCTGCCAAAAGCACCATTTGCATGCACATCTTGTGGTTTTGCAGAAAACTTCATCCGCGTCTACCAAAAGATACATGTGCATGCTTAAAACGCGTTTTCGCACAAATCCGTGCGCGGGTGCTAAAAAGAGCAGCATCGGCATGCTTAGCACGTCGTTTGGTAGAAATCCACGTGCGCGTTCTGCAAAAAGCAGCATTTGCATGCACATCTTGTGGTTTTGCAGAAAACTTCATCCGCGTCTACCAAAATATGCATGTGCATGCTTAAAACAGGTTTTCGCACAAATGCGGGTGCTAAAAAGAGCAGCATCGGCATGCTTAGCACGTCGTTTGGTAGAAATCCACGTGCGCGTTCTGCCAAAAGCACCATTTGCATGCACATATTGTGGTTTTGCAGAAAACTTCATCCGCGTCTACCAAAAGATGCATGTGCATGCTTAAAACGCGTTTTCGCACAAATCCGTGCGCGGGTGCTAAAAAGAGCAGCATCGGCATGCTTAGCACGTCGTTTGGTAGAAATCCACGTGCGCGTTCTGCCAAAAGCACCATTTGCATGCACATCTTGTGGTTTTGCGGAAAACTTCATCCGCGTCTACCAAAAGATGCATGTGCATGCTTAAAACGCGTTTTCGCACAAATGCGTGCGCGGGTGCTAAAAAGAGCAGCATCGGCATGCTTAGCACGTCGTTTGGTAGAAATCCACGTGCGCGTTCTGCCAAAAGCACCATTTGCATGCACATCTTGTGGTTTTGCAGAAAACTTCATCCGCGTCTACCAAAATATGCATTTGCATGCTTAAAACGCGTTTTCGCACACGTCCGTGCGCGGGTGCTAAAAAGAGCAGCATCGGCATGCTTAGCACGTCGTTTGGTAGAAATCCACGTGCGCGTTCTGCCAAAAGCACCATTTGCATGCACATCTTGTGGTTTTGCAGAAAACTTCATCCGCGTCTACCAACAGATGCATGTGCACGCTAAAAACGCGTTTTCGCACAAATCCGTGCGCGGGTGCTAAAAAGAGCAGCATCGGCATGCTTAGCACGTCGTTTGGTAGAAATCCACGTGCGCGTTCTGCCAAAAGCACCATTTGCATGCACATCTTGTGGTTTTGCAGAAAACTTCATCCGCGTCTACCAAAAGATGCATGTGCATGCTTAAAACGCGTTTTCGCACAAATCCGTGCGCGGGTGCTAAAAAGAGCAGCATCGGCATGCTTAGCACGTCGTTTGGTAGAAATCCACGTGCGCGTTCTGCAAAAAGCAGCATTTGCATGCACATCTTGTGGTTTTGCAGAAAACTTCATCCGCGTCTACCAAAATATGCATGTGCATGCTTAAAACGCGTTTTCGCACAAATGCGGGTGCTAAAAAGAGCAGCATCGGCATGCTTAGCACGTCGTTTGGTAGAAATCCACGTGCGCGTTCTGTCAAAAGCACCATTTGCATGCACATATTGTGGTTTTGCAGAAAACTTCATCCGCGTCTACCAAAAGATGCATGTGCATGCTTAAAACGCGTTTTCGCACAAATCCGTGCGCGGGTGCTAAAAAGAGCAGCATCGGCATGCTTAGCACGTCGTTTGGTAGAAATCCACGTGCGCGTTCTGCCAAAAGCACCATTTGCATGCACATCTTGTGGTTTTGCGGAAAACTTCATCCGCGTCTACCAAAAGATGCATGTGCATGCTTAAAACGCGTTTTCGCACAAATGCGTGCGCGGGTGCTAAAAAGAGCAGCATCGGCATGCTTAGCACGTCGTTTGGTAGAAATCCACGTGCGCGTTCTGCCAAAAGCACCATTTGCATGCACATCTTGTGGTTTTGCAGAAAACTTCATCCGCGTCTACCAAAAGATGCATGTGCATGCTAAAAACGCGTTTTCGCACAAATCCGTGCGCGGGTGCTAAAAAGAGCAGCATCGGCATGCTTAGCACGTCGTTTGGTAGAAATCCACGTGCGCGTTCTGCCAAAAGCACCATTTGCATGCACATCTTGTGGTTTTGCAGAAAACTTCATCCGCGTCTACCAAAAGATGCATGTGCATGCTTAAAACGCGTTTTCGCACAAATCCGTGCGCGGGTGCTAAAAAGAGCAGCATCGGCATGCTTAGCACGTCGTTTGGTAGAAATCCACGTACGCGTTCTGCAAAAAGCAGCATTTGCATGCACATCTTGTGGTTTTGCAGAAAACTTCATCCGCGTCTACCAAAATATGCATGTGCATGCCTAAAACGCGTTTTCGCACAAATGCGGGTGCTAAAAAGAGCAGAATCGGCATGCTTAGCACGTCGTTTGGTAGAAATCCACGTGCGCGTTCTGCCAAAAGCACCATTTGCATGCACATCTTGTGGTTTTGCAGAAAACTTCATCCGCGTCTACCAAAAGATGCATGTGCATGCTTAAAACGCGTTTTCGCACAAATGCGTGCGCGGGTGCTAAAAAGAGCAGCATCGGCATGCTTAGCACGTCGTTTGGTAGAAATCTACGTGCGCGTTCTGCCAAAAGCACCATTTGCATGCACATCTTGTGGTTTTGCAGAAAACTTCATCCGCGTCTACCTAAAGATGCATGTGCATGCTTAAAACGCGTTTTCGCACAAATCCGTGCGCGGGTGCTAAAAAGAGCAGCATCGGCATGCTTAGCACGTCGTTTGGTAGAAATCCACGTGCGCGTTCTGCCAAAAGCACCATTTGCATGCACATCTTGTGGTTTTGCAGAAAACTTCATCCGCGTCTACCAAAAGATGCATGTGCATGCTTAAAACGCGTTTTCGCACAAATCCGTGCGCGGGTGCTAAAAAGAGCAGCATCGGCATGCTTAGCACGTCGTTTGGTAGAAATCCACGTGCGCGTTCTGCAAAAAGCAGCATTTGCATGCACATCTTGTGGTTTTGCAGAAAACTTCATCCGCGTCTACCAAAATATGCATGTGCATGCTTAAAACGCGTTTTCGCACAAATGCGGGTGCTAAAAAGAGCAGCATCGGCATGCTTAGCACGTCGTTTGGTAGAAATCCACGTGCGCGTTCTGTCAAAAGCACCATTTGCATGCACATATTGTGGTTTTGCAGAAAACTTCATCCGCGTCTACCAAAAGATGCATGTGCATGCTTAAAACGCGTTTTCGCACAAATCCGTGCGCGGGTGCTAAAAAGAGCAGCATCGGCATGCTTAGCACGTCGTTTGGTAGAAATCCACGTGCGCGTTCTGCCAAAAGCACCATTTGCATGCACATCTTGTGGTTTTGCGGAAAACTTCATCCGCGTCTACCAAAAGATGCATGTGCATGCTTAAAACGCGTTTTCGCACAAATGCGTGCGCGGGTGCTAAAAAGAGCTGCATCGGCATGCTTAGCACGTCGTTTGGTAGAAATCCACGTGCGCGTTCTGCCAAAAGCACCATTTGCATGCACATCTTGTGGTTTTGCAGAAAACTTCATCCGCGTCTACCAAAAGATGCATGTGCATGCTAAAAACGCGTTTTCGCACAAATCCGTGCGCGGGTGCTAAAAAGAGCAGCATCGGCATGCTTAGCACGTCGTTTGGTAGAAATCCACGTGCGCGTTCTGCCAAAAGCACCATTTGCATGCACATCTTGTGGTTTTGCAGAAAACTTCATCCGCGTCTACCAAAAGATGCATGTGCATGCTTAAAACGCGTTTTCGCACAAATCCGTGCGCGGGTGCTAAAAAGAGCAGCATCGGCATGCTTAGCACGTCGTTTGGTAGAAATCCACGTGCGCGTTCTGCAAAAAGCAGCATTTGCATGCACATCTTGTGGTTTTGCAGAAAACTTCATCCGCGTCTACCAAAATATGCATGTGCATGCTTAAAACGCGTTTTCGCACAAATGCGGGTGCTAAAAAGAGCAGCATCGGCATGCTTAGCACGTCGTTTGATAGAAATCCACGTGCGCGTTCTGCCAAAAGCACCATTTGCATGCACATCTTGTGGTTTTGCAGAAAACTTCATCCGCGTCTACCAAAAGATGCATGTGCATGCTTAAAACGCGTTTTCGCACAAATGCGTGCGCGGGTGCTAAAAAGAGCAGCATCGGCATGCTTAGCACGTCGTTTGGTAGAAATCCACGTGCGCGTTCTGCCAAAAGCACCATTTGCATGCACATCTTGTGGTTTTGCAGAAAACTTCATCCGCGTCTACCTAAAGATGCATGTGCATGCTTAAAACGCGTTTTCGCACAAATCCTTGCGCGGGTGCTAAAAAGAGCAGCATCGGCATGCTTAGCACGTCGTTTGGTAGAAATCCACGTGCGCGTTCTGCCAAAAGCACCATTTGCATGCACATCTTGTGGTTTTGCAGAAAACTTCATCCGCGTCTACCAAAAGATGCATGTGCATGCTAAAAACGCGTTTTCGCACAAATCCGTGCGCGGGTGCTAAAAAGAGCAGCATCGGCATGCTTAGCACGTCGTTTGGTAGAAATCCACGTGCGCGTTCTGCCAAAAGCACCATTTGCATGCACATCTTGTGGTTTTGCAGAAAACTTCATCCGCGTCTACCAAAAGATGCATGTGCATGCTTAAAACGCGTTTTCGCACAAATCCGTGCGCGGGTGCTAAAAAGAGCAGCATCGGCATGCTTAGCACGTCGTTTGGTAGAAATCCACGTGCGCGTTCTGCAAAAAGCAGCATTTGCATGCACATCTTGTGGTTTTGCAGAAAACTTCATCCGCGTCTACCAAAATATGCATGTGCATGCTTAAAACAGGTTTTCGCACAAATGCGGGTGCTAAAAAGAGCAGCATCGGCATGCTTAGCACGTCGTTTGGTAGAAGTCCACGTGCGCGTTCTGCCAAAAGCACCATTTGCATGCACATATTGTGGTTTTGCAGAAAACTTCATCCGCGTCTACCAAAAGATGCATGTGCATGCTTAAAACGCGTTTTCGCACAAATCCGTGCGCGGGTGCTAAAAAGAGCAGCATCGGCATGCTTAGCACGTCGTTTGGTAGAAATCCACGTGCGCGTTCTGCCAAAAGCACCATTTGCATGCACATCTTGTGGTTTTGCGGAAAACTTCATCCGCGTCTACCAACAGATGCATGTGCATGCTAAAAACGCGTTTTCGCACAAATCCGTGCGCGGGTGCTAAAAAGAGCAGCATCGGCATGCTTAGCACGTCGTTTGGTAGAAATCCACGTGCGCGTTCTGTCAAAAGCACCATTTGCATGCACATATTGTGGTTTTGCAGAAAACTTCATCCGCGTCTACCAAAAGATGCATGTGCATGCTTAAAACGCGTTTTCGCACAAATCCGTGCGCGGGTGCTAAAAAGAGCAGCATCGGCATGCTTAGCACGTCGTTTGGTAGAAATCCACGTGCGCGTTCTGCAAAAAGCAGCATTTGCATGCACATCTTGTGGTTTTGCAGAAAACTTCATCCGCGTCTACCAAAATATGCATGTGCATGCTTAAAACGCGTTTTCGCACAAATGCGGGTGCTAAAAAGAGCAGCATCGGCATGCTTAGCACGTCGTTTGGTAGAAATCCACGTGCGCGTTCTGTCAAAAGCACCATTTGCATGCACATATTGTGGTTTTGCAGAAAACTTCATCCGCGTCTACCAAAAGATGCATGTGCATGCTTAAAACGCGTTTTCGCACAAATCCGTGCGCGGGTGCTAAAAAGAGCAGCATCGGCATGCTTAGCACGTCGTTTGGTAGAAATCCACGTGCGCGTTCTGCCAAAAGCACCATTTGCATGCACATCTTGTGGTTTTGCGGAAAACTTCATCCGCGTCTACCAAAAGATGCATGTGCATGCTTAAAACGCGTTTTCGCACAAATGCGTGCGCGGGTGCTAAAAAGAGCAGCATCGGCATGCTTAGCACGTCGTTTGGTAGAAATCCACGTGCGCGTTCTGCCAAAAGCACCATTTGCATGCACATCTTGTGGTTTTGCAGAAAACTTGATCCGCGTCTACCAAAAGATGCATGTGCATGCTAAAAACGCGTTTTCGCACAAATCCGTGCGCGGGTGCCAAAAAGAGCAGCATCGGCATGCTTAGCACGTCGTTTGGTAGAAATCCACGTGCGCGTTCTGCCAAAAGCACCATTTGCATGCACATCTTGTGGTTTTGCAGAAAACTTCATCCGCGTCTACCAAAAGATGCATGTGCATGCTTAAAACGCGTTTTCGCACAAATCCGTGCGCGGGTGCTAAAAAGAGCAGCATCGGCATGCTTAGCACGTCGTTTGGTAGAAATCCACGTGCGCGTTCTGCAAAAAGCAGCATTTGCATGCACATCTTGTGGTTTTGCAGAAAACTTCATCCGCGTCTACCAAAATATGCATGTGCATGCTTAAAACGCGTTTTCGCACAAATGCGGGTGCTAAAAAGAGCAGAATCGGCATGCTTAGCACGTCGTTTGGTAGAAATCCACGTGCGCGTTCTGCCAAAAGCACCATTTGCATGCACATCTTGTGGTTTTGCAGAAAACTTCATCCGCGTCTACCAAAAGATGCATGTGCATGCTTAAAACGCGTTTTCGCACAAATGCGTGCGCGGGTGCTAAAAAGAGCAGCATCGGCATGCTTAGCACGTCGTTTGGTAGAAATCTACGTGCGCGTTCTGCCAAAAGCACCATTTGCATGCACATCTTGTGGTTTTGCAGAAAACTTCATCCGCGTCTACCTAAAGATGCATGTGCATGCTTAAAACGCGTTTTCGCACAAATCCGTGCGCGGGTGCTAAAAAGAGCAGCATCGGCATGCTTAGCACGTCGTTTGGTAGAAATCCACGTGCGCGTTCTGCCAAAAGCACCATTTGCATGCACATCTTGTGGTTTTGCAGAAAACTTCATCCGCGTCTACCAACAGATGCATGTGCATGCTAAAAACGCGTTTTCGCACAAATCCGTGCGCGGGTGCTAAAAAGAGCAGCATCGGCATGCTTAGCACGTCGTTTGGTAGAAATCCACGTGCGCGTTCTGCCAAAAGCACCATTTGCATGCACATCTTGTGGTTTTGCAGAAAACTTCATCCGCGTCTACCAAAAGATGCATGTGCATGCTTAAAACGCGTTTTCGCACAAATCCGTGCGCGGGTGCTAAAAAGAGCAGCATCGGCATGCTTAGCACGTCGTTTGGTAGAAATCCACGTGCGCGTTCTGCAAAAAGCAGCATTTGCATGCACATCTTGTGGTTTTGCAGAAAACTTCATCCGCGTCTACCAAAATATGCATGTGCATGCTTAAAACGCGTTTTCGCACAAATGCGGGTGCTAAAAAGAGCAGCATCGGCATGCTTAGCACGTCGTTTGGTAGAAATCCACGTGCGCGTTCTGTCAAAAGCACCATTTGCATGCACATATTGTGGTTTTGCAGAAAACTTCATCCGCGTCTACCAAAAGATGCATGTGCATGCTTAAAACGCGTTTTCGCACAAATCCGTGCGCGGGTGCTAAAAAGAGCAGCATCGGCATGCTTAGCACGTCGTTTGGTAGAAATCCACGTGCGCGTTCTGCCAAAAGCACCATTTGCATGCACATCTTGTGGTTTTGCGGAAAACTTCATCCGCGTCTACCAAAAGATGCATGTGCATGCTTAAAACGCGTTTTCGCACAAATGCGTGCGCGGGTGCTAAAAAGAGCAGCATCGGCATGCTTAGCACGTCGTTTGGTAGAAATCCACGTGCGCGTTCTGCCAAAAGCACCATTTGCATGTACATCTTGTGGTTTTGCAGAAAACTTCATCCGCGTCTACCAAAAGATGCATGTGCATGCTAAAAACGCGTTTTCGCACAAATCCGTGCGCGGGTGCTAAAAAGAGCAGCATCGGCATGCTTAGCACGTCGTTTGGTAGAAATCCACGTGCGCGTTCTGCCAAAAGCACCATTTGCATGCACATCTTGTGGTTTTGCAGAAAACTTCATCCGCGTCTACCAAAAGATGCATGTGCATGCTTAAAACGCGTTTTCGCACAAATCCGTGCGCGGGTGCTAAAAAGAGCAGCATCGGCATGCTTAGCACGTCGTTTGGTAGAAATCCACGTGCGCGTTCTGCAAAAAGCAGCATTTGCATGCACATCTTGTGGTTTTGCAGAAAACTTCATCCGCGTCTACCAAAATATGCATGTGCATGCTTAAAACGCGTTTTCGCACAAATGCGGGTGCTAAAAAGAGCAGCATCGGCATGCTTAGCACGTCGTTTGATAGAAATCCACGTGCGCGTTCTGCCAAAAGCACCATTTGCATGCACATCTTGTGGTTTTGCAGAAAACTTCATCCGCGTCTACCAAAAGATGCATGTGCATGCTTAAAACGCGTTTTCGCACAAATGCGTGCGCGGGTGCTAAAAAGAGCAGCATCGGCATGCTTAGCACGTCGTTTGGTAGAAATCCACGTGCGCGTTCTGCCAAAAGCACCATTTGCATGCACATCTTGTGGTTTTGCAGAAAACTTCATCCGCGTCTACCTAAAGATGCATGTGCATGCTTAAAACGCGTTTTCGCACAAATCCTTGCGCGGGTGCTAAAAAGAGCAGCATCGGCATGCTTAGCACGTCGTTTGGTAGAAATCCACGTGCGCGTTCTGCCAAAAGCACCATTTGCATGCACATCTTGTGGTTTTGCAGAAAACTTCATCCGCGTCTACCAAAAGATGCATGTGCATGCTAAAAACGCGTTTTCGCACAAATCCGTGCGCGGGTGCTAAAAAGAGCAGCATCGGCATGCTTAGCACGTCGTTTGGTAGAAATCCACGTGCGCGTTCTGCCAAAAGCACCATTTGCATGCACATCTTGTGGTTTTGCAGAAAACTTCATCCGCGTCTACCAAAAGATGCATGTGCATGCTTAAAACGCGTTTTCGCACAAATCCGTGCGCGGGTGCTAAAAAGAGCAGCATCGGCATGCTTAGCACGTCGTTTGGTAGAAATCCACGTGCGCGTTCTGCAAAAAGCAGCATTTGCATGCACATCTTGTGGTTTTGCAGAAAACTTCATCCGCGTCTACCAAAATATGCATGTGCATGCTTAAAACAGGTTTTCGCACAAATGCGGGTGCTAAAAAGAGCAGCATCGGCATGCTTAGCACGTCGTTTGGTAGAAATCCACGTGCGCGTTCTGCCAAAAGCACCATTTGCATGCACATATTGTGGTTTTGCAGAAAACTTCATCCGCGTCTACCAAAAGATGCATGTGCATGCTTAAAACGCGTTTTCGCACAAATCCGTGCGCGGGTGCTAAAAAGAGCAGCATCGGCATGCTTAGCACGTCGTTTGGTAGAAATCCACGTGCGCGTTCTGCCAAAAGCACCATTTGCATGCACATCTTGTGGTTTTGCGGAAAACTTCATCCGCGTCTACCAACAGATGCATGTGCATGCTAAAAACGCGTTTTCGCACAAATCCGTGCGCGGGTGCTAAAAAGAGCAGCATCGGCATGCTTAGCACGTCGTTTGGTAGAAATCCACGTGCGCGTTCTGCCAAAAGCACCATTTGCATGCACATCTTGTGGTTTTGCAGAAAACTTCATCCGCGTCTACCAAAAGATGCATGTGCATGCTTAAAACGCGTTTTCGCACAAATCCGTGCGCGGGTGCTAAAAAGAGCAGCATCGGCTTAGCACGTCGTTTGGTAGAAATCCACGTGCGCGTTCTGCAAAAAGCAGCATTTGCATGCACATCTTGTGGTTTTTGCAGAAAACTTCATCCGCGTCTACCAAAATATGCATGTGCATGCTTAAAACGCGTTTTCGCACAAATGCGGGTGCTAAAAAGAGCAGCATCGGCATGCTTAGCACGTCGTTTGGTAGAAATCCACGTGCGCGTTCTGTCAAAAGCACCATTTGCATGCACATATTGTGGTTTTGCAGAAAACTTCATCCGCGTCTACCAAAAGATGCATGTGCATGCTTAAAACGCGTTTTCGCACAAATCCGTGCGCGGGTGCTAAAAAGAGCAGCATCGGCATGCTTAGCACGTCGTTTGGTAGAAATCCACGTGCGCGTTCTGTCAAAAGCACCATTTGCATGCACATCTTGTGGTTTTGCGGAAAACTTCATCCGCGTCTACTAAAAGATGCATGTGCATGCTTAAAACGCGTTTTCGCACAAATGCGTGCGCGGGTGCTAAAAAGAGCAGCATCGGCATGCTTAGCACGTCGTTTGGTAGAAATCCACGTGCGCGTTCTGCCAAAAGCACCATTTGCATCCACATCTTGTGGTTTTGCAGAAAACTTCATCCGCGTCTACCAAAAGATGCATGTGCATGCTTAAAACGCGTTTTCGCACACATCCGTGCGCGGGTGCTAAAAAGAGCAGCATCGGCATGCTTAGCACGTCGTTTGGTAGAAATCCACGTGCGCGTTCTGCCAAAAGCACCATTTGCATGCACATCTTGTGGTTTTGCAGAAAACTTCATCCGCGTCTACCAAAAGATGCATGTGCATGCTAAAAACGCGTTTTCGCACAAATCCGTGCGCGGGTGCTAAAAAGAGCAGCATCGGCATGCTTAGCATGTCGTTTGGTAGAAATCCACGTGCGCGTTCTGCCAAAAGCACCATTTGCATGCACATCTTGTGGTTTTGCAGAAAACTTCATCCGCGTCTACCAAAAGATGCATGTGCATGCTTAAAACGCGTTTTCGCACAAATCCGTGCGCGGGTGCTAAAAAGAGCAGCATCGGCATGCTTAGCACGTCGTTTGGTAGAAATCCACGTGCGCGTTCTGCAAAAAGCAGCATTTGCATGCACATCTTGTGGTTTTGCAGAAAACTTCATCCGCGTCTACCAAAATATGCATGTGCATGCTTAAAACGCGTTTTCGCACAAATGCGGGTGCTAAAAAGAGCAGCATCGGCATGCTTAGCACGTCGTTTGGTAGAAATCCACGTGCGCGTTCTGCCAAAAGCACCATTTGCATGCACATCTTGTGGTTTTGCAGAAAACTTCATCCGCGTCTACCAAAAGATGCATGTGCATGCTTAAAACGCGTTTTCGCACAAATCCGTGCGCGGGTGCTAAAAAGAGCAGCATCGGCATGCTTAGCACGTCGTTTGGTAGAAATCCACGTGCGCGTTCTGTCAAAAGCACCATTTGCATGCACATCTTGTGGTTTTGCGGAAAACTTCATCCGCGTCTACTAAAAGATGCATGTGCATGCTTAAAACGCGTTTTCGCACAAATGCGTGCGCGGGTGCTAAAAAGAGCAGCATCGGCATGCTTAGCACGTCGTTTGGTAGAAATCCACGTGCGCGTTCTGCCAAAAGCACCATTTGCATCCACATCTTGTGGTTTTGCAGAAAACTTCATCCGCGTCTACCAAAAGATGCATGTGCATGCTTAAAACGCGTTTTCGCACACATCCGTGCGCGGGTGCTAAAAAGAGCAGCATCGGCATGCTTAGCACGTCGTTTGGTAGAAATCCACGTGCGCGTTCTGCCAAAAGCACCATTTGCATGCACATCTTGTGGTTTTGCAGAAAACTTCATCCGCGTCTACCAAAAGATGCATGTGCATGCTAAAAACGCGTTTTCGCACAAATCCGTGCGCGGGTGCTAAAAAGAGCAGCATCGGCATGCTTAGCATGTCGTTTGGTAGAAATCCACGTGCGCGTTCTGCCAAAAGCACCATTTGCATGCACATCTTGTGGTTTTGCAGAAAACTTCATCCGCGTCTACCAAAAGATGCATGTGCATGCTTAAAACGCGTTTTCGCACAAATCCGTGCGCGGGTGCTAAAAAGAGCAGCATCGGCATGCTTAGCACGTCGTTTGGTAGAAATCCACGTGCGCGTTCTGCAAAAAGCAGCATTTGCATGCACATCTTGTGGTTTTGCAGAAAACTTCATCCGCGTCTACCAAAATATGCATGTGCATGCTTAAAACGCGTTTTCGCACAAATGCGGGTGCTAAAAAGAGCAGCATCGGCATGCTTAGCACGTCGTTTGGTAGAAATCCACGTGCGCGTTCTGCCAAAAGCACCATTTGCATGCACATTTTGTGGTTTTGCAGAAAACTTCATCCGCGTCTACCAAAATATGCATTTGCATGCTTAAAACGCGTTTTCGCACACGTCCGTGCGCGGGTGCTAAAAAGAGCAGCATCGGCATGCTTAGCACGTCGTTTGGTAGAAATCCACGTGCGCGTTCTGCCAAAAGCACCATTTGCATGCACATCTTGTGGTTTTGCAGAAAACTTCATCCGCGTCTACCAACAGATGCATGTGCATGCTAAAAACGCGTTTTCGCACAAATCCGTGCGCGGGTGCTAAAAAGAGCAGCATCGGCATGCTTAGCACGTCGTTTGGTAGAAATCCACGTGCGCGTTCTGCCAAAAGCACCATTTGCATGCACATCTTGTGGTTTTGCAGAAAACTTCATCCGCGTCTACCAAAAGATGCATGTGCATGCTTAAAACGCGTTTTCGCACAAATCCGTGCGCGGGTGCTAAAAAGAGCAGCATCGGCTTAGCACGTCGTTTGGTAGAAATCCACGTGCGCGTTCTGCAAAAAGCAGCATTTGCATGCACATCTTGTGGTTTTTGCAGAAAACTTCATCCGCGTCTACCAAAATATGCATGTGCATGCTTAAAACGCGTTTTCGCACAAATGCGGGTGCTAAAAAGAGCAGCATCGGCATGCTTAGCACGTCGTTTGGTAGAAATCCACGTGCGCGTTCTGTCAAAAGCACCATTTGCATGCACATATTGTGGTTTTGCAGAAAACTTCATCCGCGTCTACCAAAAGATGCATGTGCATGCTTAAAACGCGTTTTCGCACAAATCCGTGCGCGGGTGCTAAAAAGAGCAGCATCGGCATGCTTAGCACGTCGTTTGGTAGAAATCCACGTGCGCGTTCTGTCAAAAGCACCATTTGCATGCACATCTTGTGGTTTTGCGGAAAACTTCATCCGCGTCTACTAAAAGATGCATGTGCATGCTTAAAACGCGTTTTCGCACAAATGCGTGCGCGGGTGCTAAAAAGAGCAGCATCGGCATGCTTAGCACGTCGTTTGGTAGAAATCCACGTGCGCGTTCTGCCAAAAGCACCATTTGCATCCACATCTTGTGGTTTTGCAGAAAACTTCATCCGCGTCTACCAAAAGATGCATGTGCATGCTTAAAACGCGTTTTCGCACACATCCGTGCGCGGGTGCTAAAAAGAGCAGCATCGGCATGCTTAGCACGTCGTTTGGTCGAAATCCACGTGCGCGTTCTGCCAAAAGCACCATTTGCATGCACATCTTGTGGTTTTGCAGAAAACTTCATCCGCGTCTACCAAAAGATGCATGTGCATGCTAAAAACGCGTTTTCGCACAAATCCGTGCGCGGGTGCTAAAAAGAGCAGCATCGGCATGCTTAGCACGTCGTTTGGTAGAAATCCACGTGCGCGTTCTGCCAAAAGCACCATTTGCATGCACATCTTGTGGTTTTGCAGAAAACTTCATCCGCGTCTACCAAAAGATGCATGTGCATGCTTAAAACGCGTTTTCGCACAAATCCGTGCGCGGGTGCTAAAAAGAGCAGCATCGGCATGCTTAGCACGTCGTTTGGTAGAAATCCACGTGCGCGTTCTGCAAAAAGCAGCATTTGCATGCACATCTTGTGGTTTTGCAGAAAACTTCATCCGCGTCTACCAAAATATGCATGTGCATGCTTAAAACGCGTTTTCGCACAAATGCGGGTGCTAAAAAGAGCAGCATCGGCATGCTTAGCACGTCGTTTGGTAGAAATCCACGTGCGCGTTCTGCCAAAAGCACCATTCGCATGCACATCTTGTGGTTTTGCAGAAAACTTCATCCGCGTCTACCAAAAGATGCATGTGCATGCTTAAAACGCGTTTTCGCACAAATGCGTGCGCGGGTGCTAAAAAGAGCAGCATCGGCATGCTTAGCACGTCGTTTGGTAGAAATCCACGTGCGCGTTCTGCCAAAAGCACCATTTGCATGCACATCTTGTGGTTTTGCAGAAAACTTCATCCGCGTCTACCTAAAGATGCATGTGCATGCTTAAAACGCGTTTTCGCACAAATCCGTGCGCGGGTGCTAAAAAGAGCAGCATCGGCATGCTTAGCACGTCGTTTGGTAGAAATCCACGTGCGCGTTCTGCCAAAAGCACCATTTGCATGCACATCTTGTGGTTTTGGAGAAAACTTCATCCGCTTCTACCAAAAGATGCATGTGCATGCTTAAAACGCGTTTTCGCACAAATCCGTGCGCGGGTGCTAAAAAGAGCAGCATCGGCATGCTTACCACGTCGTTTGGTAGAAATCCACGTGCGCGTTCTGCAAAAAGCACCATTTGCATGCACATCTTGTGGTTTTGCAGAAAACTTCATCCGCGTCTACCAAAAGAGGCATGTGCATGCTTAAAACGCGTTTTCGCACAAATGCGTGCGCGGGTGCTAAAAAGAGCAGCATCGGCATGCTTAGCACGTCGTTTGGTAGAAATCCACGTGCGCGTTCTGCAAAAAGCACCATTTGCATGCACATCTTGTGGTTTTGCAGAAAACTTCATCCGCGTCTACCAAAAGATGCATGTGCATGCTTAAAACGCGTTTTCGCACAAATGCGGGTGCTAAAAAGAGCAGCATCGGCATGCTTAGCACGTCGTTTGGTAGAAATCCACGTGCGCGTTCTGCCAAAAGCACCATTTGCATGCACATCTTGTGGTTTTGCAGAAAACTTCATCCGCGTCTACCAAAAGATGCATGTGCATGCTTAAAACGCGTTTTCGCACAAATGCGTGCGCGGGTGCTAAAAAGAGCAGCATCGGCATGCTTAGCACGTCGTTTGGTAGAAATCCACGTGCGCGTTCTGCCAAAAGCACCATTTGCATGCACATCTTGTGATTTTGCAGAAAACTTCATCCGCGTCTACCAAAAGATGCATGTGCATGCTTAAAACGCGTTTTCGCTCAAATGCGTGTGCGGGTGCTAAAAGGAGCAGCATCGGCATGCTTAGCACGTCGTTTGGTAGAAATCCACGTGCGCGTTCTGCCAAAAGCACCATTTGCATGCACATCTTGTGGTTTTGCAGAAAACTTCATCCGCGTCTACCAAAAGATGCATGTGCATGCTTAAAACGCGTTTTCGCACAAATGCGTGCGCGGGTGCTAAAAAGAGCAGCATCGGCATGCTTAGCACGTCGTTTGGTAGAAATCCACGTGCGCGTTCTGCCAAAAGCATCATTTGCATGCACATCTTGTGGTTTTGCAGAAAACTTCATCCGCGTCTACCAAAAGATGCATGTGCATGCTTAAAACGCGTTTTCGCACAAATGCGTGCGCGGGTGCTAAAAAGAGCAGCATCGGCATGCTTAGCACGTCGTTTGGTAGAAATCCACGTGCGCGTTCTGCCAAAAGCACCATTTGCAGGCACATCTTGTGGTTTTGCAGAAAACTTCATCCGCGTCTACCAAAAGATGCATGTGCATGCTTAAAACGCGTTTTCGCACAAATCCGTGCGCGGGTGCTAAAAAGAGCAGCATCGGCATGCTTAGCACGTCGTTTGGTAGAAATCCACGTGCGCGTTCTGCCAAAAGCACCATTTGCATGCACATCTTGTGGTTTTGCAGAAAACTTCATCCGCGTCTAACAAAAGATGCATGTGCATGCTTAAAACGCGTTTTCGCACAAATCCGTGCGCGGGTGCTAAAAAGAGCAGCATCGGCATGCTTAGCACGTCGTTTGGTAGAAATCCACGTGCGCATTCTGCCAAAAGCACCATTTGCATGCACATCTTGTGGTTTTGCAGAAAACTTCATCCGCGTCTACCAAAAGATGCATGTGCATGCTTAAAACGCGTTTTCGCACAAATCCGTGCGCGGGTGCTAAAAAGTGCAGCATCGGCATGCTTAGCACGTCGTTTGGTAGAAATCCACGTGCGCGTTCTGCAAAAAGCACCATTTGCATGCACATCTTGTGGTTTTGCAGAAAACTTCATCCGCGTCTACCAAAAGATGCATGTGCATGCTTAAAACGCGTTTTCGCACAAATGCGTGCGCGGGTGCTAAAAAGAGCAGCATCGGCATGCTTAGCATGTCGTTTGGTAGAAATCCACGTGCGCGTTCTGCCAAAAGCATCATTTGCATGCACATCTTGTGGTTTTGCAGAAAACTTCATCCGCGTCTACCAAAAGATGCATGTGCATGCTTAAAACGCGTTTTCGCACAAATGCGTGCGCGGGTGCTAAAAAGAGCAGCATCGGCATGCTTAGCACGTCGTTTGGTAGAAATCCACGTGCGCGTTTCTGCCAAAAGCACCATTTGCAGGCACATCTTGTGGTTTTGCAGAAAACTTCATCCGCGTCTACCAAAAGATGCATGTGCATGCTTAAAACGCGTTTTCGCACAAATCCGTGCGCGGGGGGCTAAAAAAGAGCAGCATCGGCATGCTTAGCACGTCGTTTCGTAGAAATCCACGTGCGCGTTCTGCAAAAAGCACAATTTGCATGCACATCTTGTGGTTTTGCAGAAAACTTCATCCGCGTCTACCTAAAGATGCATGTGCATGCTTAAAAACGGCGTTTTCGCACAAATCCGTGCGCGGGTGCTAAAAAGAGCAGCATCGGCATGCTTAGCACGTCGTTTGGTAGAAATCCACGTGCGCGTTCTGCCAAAAGCACCATTTGCATGCACATCTTGTGGTTTTGCAGAAAACTTCATCCGCGTCTACCAAAAGATGCATGTGCATGCTTAAAACGCGTTTTCGCACAAATCCGTGCGCGGGTGCTAAAAAGAGCAGCATCGGCATGCTTAGCACGTCGTTTGGTAGAAATCCCACGCGCGCGTTCTTCAAAAAGCACCATTTGCATGCACATCTTGTGGTTTGCAGAAAACTTCATCCGCGTCTACCAAAAGAGGCATGTGCATGCTTAAAAACGCGTTTTCGCACAAATGCGTGCGCGGGTGCTAAAAAGAGCAGCATCGGCATGCTTAGCACGTCGTTTGGTAGAAATCCACGTGCGCGTTCTGCAAAAAGCACCATTTGCATGCACATCTTGTGGTTTTGCAGAAAACTTATCCGCGTCTACCAAAAGATGCATGTGCATGCTTAAAACGCGTTTTCGCACAAATGCGTGCGCGGGTGCTAAAAAGAGCAGCATCGGCATGCTTAGCACGTCGTTTGGTAGAAATCCACGTGCGCGTTCTGCCAAAAGCACCATTTGCATGCACATTCTGTGGTTTTGCAGAAAACTTCATCCGCGTCTACCAAAAGATGCATGTGCATGCTTTAAAACGCGTTTTCGCACAAATGCGTGCGCGGGTGCTAAAAAGAGCAGCATCGGCATGCTTAGCACGTCGTTTGATAGAAATCCACGTGCGCGTTCTGCCAAAAGCACCATTTGCATGCACATCTTGTGGTTTTGCAGAAAACTTCATCCGCGTCTACCAAAAGATGCATGTGCATGCTTAAAAACGCGTTTTCGCTCAAATGCGGTGTGCGGGTGCTAAAAGGAGCAGCATCGGCATGCTTAGCACGTCGTTTGGTAGAAATCCACGTGCGCGTTCTGGCCAAAAGCACCCATTATGCATGCACATCTTGTGGTTTTGCAGAAACTTCATCCGCGTCTACCAAAAGATGCATGTGCATGCTTAAAACGCGTTTTTCGCACAAATACGTGCGCGGTGCTAAAAAGAGCAGCATCGGCATGCTTAGCACGTCGTTTGGTAGAAATCCACGTGCGCGTTCTGCCAAAAGCACCATTTGCATGCACATCTTGTGGTTTTGCAGAAAACTTCATCCGCGTCTACCAAAAGATGCATGTGCATGCTTGAAACGCGTTTTCGCACAAATGCGTGCGCGGGTGCTAAAAAGAGCAGCATCGGCATGCTTAGCACGTCGTTTGGTAGAAATCCACGTGCGCGTTCTGCCAAAAGCACCATTTGCATGCACATCTTGTGGTTTTGCAGAAAACTTCATCCGCGTCTACCTAAAGATGCATGTGCATGCTTAAAACGCGTTTTCGCACAAATCCGTGCGCGGGTGCTAAAAAGAGCAGCATCGGCATGCTTAGCACGTCGTTTGGTAGACATCCACGTGCGCGTTCTGCCAAAAGCACCATTTGCATGCACATCTTGTGGTTTTGCAGAAAACTTCATCCGCGTCTACCAAAAGATGCATGTGCATGCTTAAAACGCGTTTTCGCACAAATCCGTGCGCGGATGCTAAAAAGAGCAGCATCGGCATGCTTAGCACGTCGTTTGGTAGAAATCCACGTGCGCGTTCTGCCAAAAGCACCATTTGCATGCACATCTTGTGGTTTTGCAGAAAACTTCATCCACGTCTACCAAAACATGCATGTGCATGCTTAAAACGCGTTTTCGCACAAATCCGTGCGCGGGTGCTAAAAAGAGCAGCATCGGCATGCTTAGCACGTCGTTTGGTAGAAATCCACGTGCGCGTTCTGCCAAAAGCACCATTTGCATGCACATCTTGTGGTTTTGCAGAAAACTTCATCCGCGTCTACCAAAAGATGCATGTGCATGCTTAAAACGCGTTTTCGCACAAATGCGTGCGCGGGTGCTAAAAAGAGCAGCATCGGCATGCTTAGCACGTCGTTTGGTAGAAATCCACGTGCGCGTTCTGCCAAAAGCACCATTTGCATGCACATCTTGTGGTTTTGCAGAAAACTTCATCCGCGTCTACCAAAAGATGCATGTGCATGCTTAAAACGCGTTTTCGCACAAATCCGTGCGCGGGTGCTAAAAAGAGCAGCATCGGCATGCTTAGCACGTCGTTTGGTAGAAATCCACGTGCGCGTTCTGCCAAAAGCATCATTTGCATGCACATCTTGTGGTTTTGCAGAAAACTTCATCCGCGTCTACCAAAAGATGCATGTGCATGCTTAAAACGCGTTTTCGCACAAATGCGTGCGCGGGTGCTAAAAAGAGCAGCATCGGCATGCTTAGCACGTCGTTTGGTAGAAATCCACGTGCGCGTTCTGCCAAAAGCACCATTTGCAGGCACATCTTGTGGTTTTGCAGAAAACTTCATCCGCGTCTACCAAAAGATGCATGTGCATGCTTAAAACGCGTTTTCGCACAAATCCGTGCGCGGGTGCTAAAAAGAGCAGCATCGGCATGCTTAGCACGTCGTTTGGTAGAAATCCACGTGCGCGTTCTGCCAAAAGCACCATTTGCATGCACATCTTGTGGTTTTGCAGAAAACTTCATCCGCGTCTACCAAAAGATGCATGTGCATGCTTAAAACGCGTTTTCGCACAAATCCGTGCGCGGGTGCTAAAAAGAGCAGCATCGGCATGCTTAGCACGTCGCTTGGTAGAAATCCACGTGCGCATTCTGCCAAAAGCACCATTTGCATGCACATCTTGTGGTTTTGCAGAAAACTTCATCCGCGTCTACCAAAAGATGCATGTGCATGCTTAAAACGCGTTTTCGCACAAATCCGTGCGCGGGTGCTAAAAAGAGCAGCATCGGCATGCTTAGCACGTCGTTTGGTAGAAATCCACGTGCGCGTTCTGCAAAAAGCACCATTTGCATGCACATCTTGTGGTTTTGCAGAAAACTTCATCCGCGTCTACCAAAAGATGCATGTGCATGCTTAAAACGCGTTTTCGCACAAATGCGTGCGCGGGTGCTAAAAAGAGCAGCATCGGCATGCTTAGCATGTCGTTTGGTAGAAATCCACGTGCGCGTTCTGCCAAAAGCATCATTTGCATGCACATCTTGTGGTTTTGCAGAAAACTTCATCCGCGTCTACCAAAAGATGCATGTGCATGCTTAAAACGCGTTTTCGCACAAATGCGTGCGCGGGTGCTAAAAAGAGCAGCATCGGCATGCTTAGCACGTCGTTTGGTAGAAATCCACGTGCGCGTTCTGCCAAAAGCACCATTTGCAGGCACATCTTGTGGTTTTGCAGAAAACTTCATCCGCGTCTACCAAAAGATGCATGTGCATGCTTGAAACGCGTTTTCGCACAAATGCGTGCGCGGGTGCTAAAAAGAGCAGCATCGGCATGCTTAGCACGTCGTTTGGTAGAAATCCACGTGCGCGTTCTGCCAAAAGCACCATTTGCATGCACATCTTGTGGTTTTGCAGAAAACTTCATCCGCGTCTACCTAAAGATGCATGTGCATGCTTAAAACGCGTTTTCGCACAAATCCGTGCGCGGGTGCTAAAAAGAGCAGCATCGGCATGCTTAGCACGTCGTTTGGTAGACATCCACGTGCGCGTTCTGCCAAAAGCACCATTTGCATGCACATCTTGTGGTTTTGCAGAAAACTTCATCCGCGTCTACCAAAAGATGCATGTGCATGCTTAAAACGCGTTTTCGCACAAATCCGTGCGCGGATGCTAAAAAGAGCAGCATCGGCATGCTTAGCACGTCGTTTGGTAGAAATCCACGTGCGCGTTCTGCCAAAAGCACCATTTGCATGCACATCTTGTGGTTTTGCAGAAAACTTCATCCACGTCTACCAAAACATGCATGTGCATGCTTAAAACGCGTTTTCGCACAAATCCGTGCGCGGGTGCTAAAAAGAGCAGCATCGGCATGCTTAGCACGTCGTTTGGTAGAAATCCACGTGCGCGTTCTGCCAAAAGCACCATTTGCATGCACATCTTGTGGTTTTGCAGAAAACTTCATCCGCGTCTACCAAAAGATGCATGTGCATGCTTAAAACGCGTTTTCGCACAAATGCGTGCGCGGGTGCTAAAAAGAGCAGCATCGGCATGCTTAGCACGTCGTTTGGTAGAAATCCACGTGCGCGTTCTGCCAAAAGCACCATTTGCATGCACATCTTGTGGTTTTGCAGAAAACTTCATCCGCGTCTACCAAAAGATGCATGTGCATGCTTAAAACGCGTTTTCGCACAAATCCGTGCGCGGGTGCTAAAAAGAGCAGCATCGGCATGCTTAGCACGTCGTTTGGTAGAAATCCACGTGCGCGTTCTGCCAAAAGCATCATTTGCATGCACATCTTGTGGTTTTGCAGAAAACTTCATCCGCGTCTACCAAAAGATGCATGTGCATGCTTAAAACGCGTTTTCGCACAAATGCGTGCGCGGGTGCTAAAAAGAGCAGCATCGGCATGCTTAGCACGTCGTTTGGTAGAAATCCACGTGCGCGTTCTGCCAAAAGCACCATTTGCAGGCACATCTTGTGGTTTTGCAGAAAACTTCATCCGCGTCTACCAAAAGATGCATGTGCATGCTTAAAACGCGTTTTCGCACAAATCCGTGCGCGGGTGCTAAAAAGAGCAGCATCGGCATGCTTAGCACGTCGTTTGGTAGAAATCCACGTGCGCGTTCTGCCAAAAGCACCATTTGCATGCACATCTTGTGGTTTTGCAGAAAACTTCATCCGCGTCTACCAAAAGATGCATGTGCATGCTTAAAACGCGTTTTCGCACAAATCCGTGCGCGGGTGCTAAAAAGAGCAGCATCGGCATGCTTAGCACGTCGCTTGGTAGAAATCCACGTGCGCATTCTGCCAAAAGCACCATTTGCATGCACATCTTGTGGTTTTGCAGAAAACTTCATCCGCGTCTACCAAAAGATGCATGTGCATGCTTAAAACGCGTTTTCGCACAAATCCGTGCGCGGGTGCTAAAAAGAGCAGCATCGGCATGCTTAGCACGTCGTTTGGTAGAAATCCACGTGCGCGTTCTGCAAAAAGCACCATTTGCATGCACATCTTGTGGTTTTGCAGAAAACTTCATCCGCGTCTACCAAAAGATGCATGTGCATGCTTAAAACGCGTTTTCGCACAAATGCGTGCGCGGGTGCTAAAAAGAGCAGCATCGGCATGCTTAGCATGTCGTTTGGTAGAAATCCACGTGCGCGTTCTGCCAAAAGCATCATTTGCATGCACATCTTGTGGTTTTGCAGAAAACTTCATCCGCGTCTACCAAAAGATGCATGTGCATGCTTAAAACGCGTTTTCGCACAAATGCGTGCGCGGGTGCTAAAAAGAGCAGCATCGGCATGCTTAGCACGTCGTTTGGTAGAAATCCACGTGCGCGTTCTGCCAAAAGCACCATTTGCAGGCACATCTTGTGGTTTTGCAGAAAACTTCATCCGCGTCAACCAAAAGATGCATGTGCATGCTTAAAACGCGTTTTCGCACAAATCCGTGCGCGGGTGCTAAAAAGAGCAGCATCGGCATGCTTAGCACGTCGTTTGGTAGAAATCCACGTGCGCGTTCTGCCAAAAGCACCATTTGCATGCACATCTTGTGGTTTTGCAGAAAACTTCATCCGCGTCTAACAAAAGATGCATGTGCATGCTTAAAACGCGTTTTCGCACAAATCCGTGCGCGGGTGCTAAAAAGAGCAGCATCGGCATGCTTAGCACGTCGTTTGGTAGAAATCCACGTGCGCATTCTGCCAAAAGCACCATTTGCATGCACATCTTGTGGTTTTGCAGAAAACTTCATCCGCGTCTACCAAAAGATGCATGTGCATGCTTAAAACGCGTTTTCGCACAAATCCGTGCGCGGGTGCTAAAAAGAGCAGCATCGGCATGCTTAGCACGTCGTTTGGTAGAAATCCACGTGCGCGTTCTGCAAAAAGCACCATTTGCATGCACATCTTGTGGTTTTGCAGAAAACTTCATCCGCGTCTACCAAAAGATGCATGTGCATGCTTAAAACGCGTTTTCGCACAAATGCGTGCGCGGGTGCTAAAAAGAGCAGCATCGGCATGCTTAGCACGTCGTTTCGTAGAAATCCACGTGCGCGTTCTGCAAAAAGCACCATTTGCATGCACATCTTGTGGTTTTGCAGAAAACTTCATCCGCGTCTACCAAAAGATGCATGTGCATGATTAAAACGCGTTTTCGCACAAATGCGTGCGCGGGTGCTAAAAAGAGCAGCATCGGCATGCTTAGCACGTCGTTTGGTAGAAATCCACGTGCGCGTTCTGCAAAAAGCACCATTTGCATGCACATCTTGTGGTTTTGCAGAAAACTTCATCCGCGTCTACCAAAAGATGCATGTGCATGCTTAAAACGCGTTTTCGCACAAATGCGTGCGCGGGTGCTAAAAAGAGCAGCATCGGCATGCTTAGCACGTCGTTTGGTAGAAATCCACGTGCGCGTTCTGCAAAAAGCACCATTTGCATGCACATCTTGTGGTTTTGCAGAAAACTTCATCCGCGTCTACCAAAAGATGCATGTGCATGCTTAAGAGGAAGCTTTAGCTTGGGTGCTCCTATCTAAATACATGTAAAAGGAGAATTCGTTTTTCTCGGCAACCACTGCACTAAATTTGACGGGGTTTGCTGCATTTAAAAGAAAAGCTTAAAATATAGTGACTGTTGGTTTCGAAATTTCGATTTAGGTCGTCAAATTTTTGTAAAAATTTGGCAAATATCGCAAATTTTCAGAAAACGAAACTATCAAGTTTTCAACTCCGTAACTCAGCAAGAAAAAATCATATCGCCATTCTGTAAATTGTACCTGATAGCACATCTAAAGCGGACAAAATTGATATGTTACATATGAACCTCAAAAAATGGAGTGATGTGTAATTACAACTTTTGCAGAACCTTCGTAAACAACGTAACAAGATCACGTAAGATGTAAACTGACATATCAAATTTGTCCGCTTTGAATGGTCTAATGGATGCCGTTTACAGAATCGCGATATCTGTTATTGATGCAGAGCTATTAGCTTGTAAACTTCGTGCTTCTATTTTTTTCATACGTCTGAATTTTTGAAAATCCTTTTAACAAAATTCAAGCCCTAAATCAAAATTCCGCTTCCAACAGTCACTAGAATTTAACTTTCTCTCTCAAATGCAACAAATTTCATTAAAATCGGTCCAGAGGTTATCTCAGAAAAACGCTTTTGCGTTTTTACATGTATTTGAATAGGCCGCGTTGGAGTTGAGCCCGAGCTAAAGCTTCCTCTTAAAACGCGTTTTCGCACAAATGCGTGCGCGGGTGCTAAAAAGAGCAGCATCGGCATGCTTAGCACGTCGTTTGGTAGAAATCCACGTGCGCGTTCTGCCAAAAGCACCATTTGCATGCACATCTTGTGGTTTTGCAGAAAACTTCATCCGCGTCTACCAAAAGATGCATGTGCATGCTTAAAACGCGTTTTCGCACAAATCCGTGCGCGGGTGCTAAAAACAGCAGCATCGGCATGCTTAGCACGTCGTTTGGTAGAAATCCACGTGCGCGTTCTGCAAAAAGGACATTTGCATGCACATCTTGTGGTTTTGCAGAAAACTTCATCCGCGTCTACCAAAAGATGCATGTGCATGCTTAAAACGCGTTTTCGCACAAATCCGTGCGCGGGTGCTAAAAAGAGCAGCATCGGCATGCTTAGCACGTCGTTTGGTAGAAATCCACGTTCGCGTTCTGCCAAAAGCACCATTTGCATGCACATCTTGTGGTTTTGCAGAAAACTTCATCCGCGTCTACCAAAAGATGCATGTGCATGCTTAAAAGGCGTTTTCGCACAAATCCGTGCGCGGGTGCTAAAAAGAGCAGCATCGGCATGCTTAGCACGTCGTTTGGTAAAAATCCACGTGCGCGTTCTGCCAAAAGCACCATTTGCATGCACATCTTGTGGTTTTGCAGAAAACTTCATCCGCGTCTACCAAAAGATGCATGTGCATGCTTAAAACGCGTTTTCGCACAAATCCGTGCGCGGGTGCTAAAAAGAGCAGCATCGGCATGCTTAGCACGTCGTTTGGTAGAAATCCACGTGCGCGTTCTGCAAAAAGCACCATTTCCATGCCCATCTTGTGGTTTTGCAGAAAACTTCATCCGCGTCTACCAAAAGATGCATGTGCATGCTTGAGAGGAAGCTTTAGCTTGGGTGCTCCTATCTAAATACATGTAAAAGGAGAATTCGTTTTTCTCGGCAACCACTGCACTAAATTTGACGGGGTTTGCTGCATTTAAAAGAAAAGCTTAAAATATAGTGACTGTTGGTTTCGAATTTTCGATTTAGGTCGTCAAATTTTTGTAAAAATTTGGCAAAAATCGCAAATTTTTAGAAAACGAAACTATCAAGTTTACAACTCCGTAACTCAGCAAGAAAAAATCATATCGCCATTCTGTAAATTGTACCTGATAGCACATCTAAAGCGGACAAAATTGATATGTTACATATGAACCTCAAAAAATGGAGTGATGTGTAATTACAACTTTTGCAGAACCTTCCGTAAACAACGTAACAAGATCACGTAAGATGTAAACTGACATATCAAATTTGTCCGCTTTGAATGGTCTAATGGATGCCGTTTTACAGAATCGCGATATCTGTTCTTGATGCAGAGCTATTAGCTTGTAAACTTCGTGCTTCTATTTTTTTCATACGTCTGAATTTTTGAAAATTCTTTTAACAAAATTCAAGCCCTAAATCAAAATTCCGCTTCCAACAGTCACTAGAATTTAACTTTCTCTCTCAAATGCAACAAATTTCATTAAAATCGGTCCAGAGGTTATCTCAGAAAAAACGCTTTTTGCGTTTTTACATGTATTTGAATAGGCCGCGTTGGAGTTGAGCCCGAGCTAAAGCTTCCTCTTAAAACGCGTTTTCGCACAAATGTGTGCGCGGGTGCTAAAAAAAAGAGCAGCATCGGCATGCTTAGCACGTCGTTTGGTAGAAATCCACGTGCGCGTTCTGCCAAAAGCACCATTTGCATGCACATCTTGTGGTTTTGCAGAAAACTTCATCCGCGTCTACCAAAAGATGCATGTGCATGCTTAAAACGCGTTTTCGCACAAATCCGTGCGCGGGTGCTAAAAACAGCAGCATCGGCATGCTTAGCACGTCGTTTGGTAGAAATCCACGTGCGCGTTCTGCAAAAAGCACCATTTGCATGCACATCTTGTGGTTTTGCAGAAAACTTCATCCGCGTCTACCAAAGATGCATGTGCATGCTTAAAACGCGTTTTCGCACAAATGCGTGCGCGGGTGCTAAAAAGAGCAGCATCGGCATGCTTAGCACGTCGTTTGGTAGAAATCCACGTGCGCGTTCTGCCAAAAGCACCATTTGCATGCACATCTTGTGGTTTTGCAGAAAACTTCATCCGCGTCTACCAAAAGATGCATGTGCATGCTTAAAACGCGTTTTCGCACAAATGCGTGCGCGGGTGCTAAAAGGAGCAGCATCGGCATGCTTAGCACGTCGTTTGGTAGAAATCCACGTGCGCGTTCTGCCAAAAGCACCATTTGCATGCACATCTTGTGGTTTTGCAGAAAACTTCATCCGCGTCTACCAAAAGATGCATGTGCATGCTTAAAACGCGTTTTCGCACAAATCCGTGCGCGGGTGCTAAAAAGAGCAGCATCGGCATGCTTAGCACGTCGTTTGGTAGAAATCCACGTGCGCGTTCTGCCAAAAGCACCATTTGCATGCACATCTTGTGGTTTTGCAGAAAACTTCATGCGCGTCTACCAAAAGATGCATGTGCATGCTTAAAAGGCGTTTTCGCACAAATCCGTGCGCGGGTGCTAAAAAGAGCAGCATCGGCATGCTTAGCACGTCGTTTGGTAGAAATCCACGTGCGCGTTCTGCAAAAAGGACATTTGCATGCACATCTTGTGGTTTTGCAGAAAACTTCATCCGCGTCTACCAAAAGATGCATGTGCATGCTTAAAACGCGTTTTCGCACAAATCCGTGCGCGGGTGCTAAAAAGAGCAGCATCGGCATGCTTAGCACGTCGTTTGGTAGAAATCCACGCGCGCGTTCTGCCAAAAGCACCATTTGCATGCACATCTTGTGGTTTTGCAGAAAACTTCATCCGCGTCTACCAAAAGATGCATGTGCATGCTTAAAACGCGTTTTCGCACAAATCCGTGCGCGGGTGCTAAAAAGAGCAGCATCGGCATGCTTAGCACGTCGTTTGGTAGAAATCCACGTGCGCGTTCTGCCAAAAGCACCATTTGCATGCACATCTTGTGGTTTTGCAGAAAACTTCATCCGCGTCTACCAAAAGATGCATGTGCATGCTTAAAACGCGTTTTCGCACAAATCCGTGCGCGGGTGCTAAAAAGAGCAGCATCGGCATGCTTAGCACGTCGTTTGGTAGAAATCCACGTGCGCGTTCTGCCAAAAGCACCATTTGCATGCACATCTTGTGGTTTTGCAGAAAACTTCATCCGCGTCTACCAAAAGATGCATGTGCATGCTTAAAACGCGTTTTCGCACAAATGCGTGCGCGGGTGCTAAAAGGAGCAGCATCGGCATGCTTAGCACGTCGTTTGGTAGAAATCCACGTGCGCGTTCTGCCAAAAGCACCATTTGCATGCACATCTTGTGGTTTTGCAGAAAACTTCATCCGCGTCTACCAAAAGATGCATGTGCATGCTTAAAAGGCGTTTTCGCACAAATCCGTGCGCGGGTGCTAAAAAGAGCAGCATCGGCATGCTTAGCACGTCGTTTGGTAGAAATCCACGTGCGCGTTCTGCAAAAAGGACATTTGCATGCACATCTTGTGGTTTTGCAGAAAACTTCATCCGCGTCTACCAAAAGATGCATGTGCATGCTTAAAACGCGTTTTCGCACAAATCCGTGCGCGGGTGCTAAAAAGAGCAGCATCGGCATGCTTAGCACGTCGTTTGGTAGAAATCCACGTGCGCGTTCTGCCAAAAGCACCATTTGCATGCACATCTTGTGGTTTTGCAGAAAACTTCATCCGCGTCTACCAAAAGATGCATGTGCATGCTTAAAACGCGTTTTCGCACAAATCCGTGCGCGGGTGCTAAAAAGAGCAGCATCGGCATGCTTAGCACGTCGTTTGGTAGAAATCCACGTGCGCGTTCTGCCAAAAGCACCATTTGCATGCACATCTTGTGGTTTTGCAGAAAACTTCATCCGCGTCTACCAAAAGATGCATGTGCATGCTTAAAACGCGTTTTCGCACAAATCCGTGCGCGGGTGCTAAAAAGAGCAGCATCGGCATGCTTAGCACGTCGTTTGGTAGAAATCCACGTGCGCATTCTGCCAAACGCACCATTTGCATGCACATCTTGTGGTTTTGCAGAAAACTTCATCCGCGTCTACCAAAAGATGCATGTGCATGCTTAAAACGCGTTTTCGCACAAATCCGTGCGCGGGTGCTAAAAAGAGAAGCATCGGCATGCTTAGCACGTCGTTTGGTAGAAATCCACGTGCGCGTTCTGCAAAAAGCACCATTTGCATGCACATCTTGTGGTTTTGCAGAAAACTTCATCCGCGTCTACCAAAAGATGCATGTGCATGCTTAAAACGCGTTTTCGCACAAATCCGTGCGCGGGTGCTAAAAAGAGCAGCATCGGCATGCTTAGCACGTCGTTTGGTAGAAATCCACGTGCGCGTTCTGCCAAAAGCACCATTTGCATGCACATCTTGTGGTTTTGCAGAAAACTTCATCCGCGTCTACCAAAAGATGCATGTGCATGCTTAAAACGCGTTTTCGCACAAATCCGTGCGCGGGTGCTAAAAAGAGCAGCATCGGCATGCTTAGCACGTCGTTTGGTAGAAATCCACGTGCGCGTTCTGCCAAAAGCACCATTTGCATGCACATCTTGTGGTTTTGCAGAAAACTTCATCCGCGTCTACCAAAAGATGCATGTGCATGCTTAAAACGCGTTTTCGCACAAATCCGTGCGCGGGTGCTAAAAAGAGCAGCATCGGCATGCTTAGCACGTCGTTTGGTAGAAATCCACGTGCGCGTTCTGCAAAAAGCACCATTTGCATGCACATCTTGTGGTTTTGCAGAAAACTTCATCCGCGTCTACCAAAAGATGCATGTGCATGCTTAAGAGGAAGCTTTAGCTTGGGTGCTCCTATCTAAATACATGTAAAAGGAGAATTCGTTTTTCTCGGCAACCACTGCACTAAATTTGACGGGGTTTGCTGCATTTAAAAGAAAAGCTTAAAATATAGTGACTGTTGGTTTCGAATTTTCGATTTAGGTCGTCAAATTTTTGTAAAAATTTGGCAAAATCGCAAATTTTCAAAAAACGAAACTATAAAGTTTTCAACTCCGTAACTCAGCAAGAAAAAATCATATCGCCATTCTGTAAATTGTACCTGATAGCACATCTAAAGCGGACAAAATTGATATGTTACATATGAACCTCAAAAAATGGAGTGATGTGTAATTACAACTTTTGCAGAACCTTCGTAAACAACGTAACAAGATCACGTAAGATGTAAACTGACATATCAAATTTGTCCGCTTTGAATGGTCTAATGGATGCCGTTTACAGAATCGCGATATCTGTTCTTGATGCAGAGCTATTAGCTTGTAAACTTCGTGCTTCTATTTTTTTCATACGTCTGAATTTTTGAAAATCCTTTTAACAAAATTCAAGCCCTAAATCAAAATTCCGCTTCCAACAGTCACTAGAATTTAACTTTCTCTCTCAAATGCAACAAATTTCATTAAAATCGGTCCAGAGGTTATCTCAGAAAAACGCTTTTGCGTTTTTACATGTATTTGAATAGGCCGCGTTGGAGTTGAGCCCGAGCTAAACCTTCCTCTTAAAACGCGTTTTCGCACAAATCCGTGCGCGGGTGCTAAAAAGAGCAGCATCGGCATGCTTAGCACGTCGTTTGGTAGAAATCCACGTGCGCGTTCTGCCAAACGCACCATTTGCATGCACATCTTGTGGTTTTGCAGAAAACTTCATCCGCGTCTACCAAAAGATGCATGTGCATGCTTAAAACGCGTTTTCGCACAAATCCGTGCGCGGGTGCTAAAAAGAGAAGCATCGGCATGCTTAGCACGTCGTTTGGTAGAAATCCACGTGCGCGTTCTGCAAAAAGCACCATTTGCATGCACATCTTGTGGTTTTGCAGAAAACTTCATCCGCGTCTACCAAAAGATGCATGTGCATGCTTAAAACGCGTTTTCGCACAAATCCGTGCGCGGGTGCTAAAAAGAGCAGCATCGGCATGCTTAGCACGTCGTTTGGTAGAAATCCACGTGCGCGTTCTGCCAAAAGCACCATTTGCATGCACATCTTGTGGTTTTGCAGAAAACTTCATCCGCGTCTACCAAAAGATGCATGTGCATGCTTAAAACGCGTTTTCGCACAAATCCGTGCGCGGGTGCTAAAAAGAGCAGCATCGGCATGCTTAGCACGTCGTTTGGTAGAAATCCACGTGCGCGTTCTGCCAAAAGCACCATTTGCATGCACATCTTGTGGTTTTGCAGAAAACTTCATCCGCGTCTACCAAAAGATGCATGTGCATGCTTAAAACGCGTTTTCGCACAAATCCGTGCGCGGGTGCTAAAAAGAGCAGCATCGGCATGCTTAGCACGTCGTTTGGTAGAAATCCACGTGCGCGTTCTGCAAAAAGCACCATTTGCATGCACATCTTGTGGTTTTGCAGAAAACTTCATCCGCGTCTACCAAAAGATGCATGTGCATGCTTAAGAGGAAGCTTTAGCTTGGGTGCTCCTATCTAAATACATGTAAAAGGAGAATTCGTTTTTCTCGGCAACCACTGCACTAAATTTGACGGGGTTTGCTGCATTTAAAAGAAAAGCTTAAAATATAGTGACTGTTGGTTTCGAATTTTCGATTTAGGTCGTCAAATTTTTGTAAAAATTTGGCAAAATCGCAAATTTTCAAAAAACGAAACTATAAAGTTTTCAACTCCGTAACTCAGCAAGAAAAAATCATATCGCCATTCTGTAAATTGTACCTGATAGCACATCTAAAGCGGACAAAATTGATATGTTACATATGAACCTCAAAAAATGGAGTGATGTGTAATTACAACTTTTGCAGAACCTTCGTAAACAACGTAACAAGATCACGTAAGATGTAAACTGACATATCAAATTTGTCCGCTTTGAATGGTCTAATGGATGCCGTTTACAGAATCGCGATATCTGTTCTTGATGCAGAGCTATTAGCTTGTAAACTTCGTGCTTCTATTTTTTTCATACGTCTGAATTTTTGAAAATCCTTTTAACAAAATTCAAGCCCTAAATCAAAATTCCGCTTCCAACAGTCACTAGAATTTAACTTTCTCTCTCAAATGCAACAAATTTCATTAAAATCGGTCCAGAGGTTATCTCAGAAAAACGCTTTTGCGTTTTTACATGTATTTGAATAGGCCGCGTTGGAGTTGAGCCCGAGCTAAACCTTCCTCTTAAAACGCGTTTTCGCACACATGCGTGCGCGGGTGCTAAAAAGAGCAGCATCGGCATGCTTAGCACGTCGTTTGGTAGAAATCCACGTGCGCGTTCTGCCAAAAGCACCATTTGCATGCACATCTTGTGGTTTTGCAGAAAACTTCATCCGCGTCTACCAAAAGATGCATGTGCATGCTTAAAACGCGTTTTCGCACAAATCCGTGCGCGGGTGCTAAAAACAGCAGCATCGGCATGCTTAGCACGTCGTTTGGTAGAAATCCACGTGCGCGTTCTGCAAAAAGCACCATTTGCATGCACATCTTGTGGTTTTGCAGAAAACTTCATCCGCGTCTACCAAAAGATGCATGTGCATGCTTAAAACGCGTTTTCGCACAAATGCGTGCGCGGGTGCTAAAAAGAGCAGCATCGGCATGCTTAGCACGTCGTTTGGTAGAAATCCACGTGCGCGTTCTGCCAAAAGCACCATTTGCATGCACATCTTGTGGTTTTGCAGAAAACTTCATCCGCGTCTACCAAAAGATGCATGTGCATGCTTAAAACGCGTTTTCGCACAAATCCGTGCGCGGGTGCTAAAAAGAGCAGCATCGGCATGCTTAGCACGTCGTTTGGTAGAAATCCACGTGCGCGTTCTGCCAAAAGCACCATTTGCATGCACATCTTGTGGTTTTGCAGAAAACTTCATCCGCGTCTACCAAAAGATGCATGTGCATGCTTAAAACGCGTTTTCGCACAAATCCGTGCGCGGGTGCTAAAAAGAGCAGCATCGGCATGCTTAGCACGTCGTTTGGTAGAAATCCACGTGCGCGTTCTGCAAAAAGCACCATTTGCATGCACATCTTGTGGTTTTGTAGAAAACTTCATCCGCGTCTACCAAAAGATGCATGTGCATGCTTAAGAGGAAGCTTTAGCTTGGGTGCTCCTATCTAAATACATGTAAAAGGAGAATTCGTTTTTCTCGGCAACCACTGCACTAAATTTGACGGGGTTTGCTGCATTTAAAAGAAAAGCTTAAAATATAGTGACTGTTGGTTTCGAATTTTCGATTTAGGTCGTCAAATTTTTGTAAAAATTTGGCAAAAATCGCAAATTTTCAGAAAACGAAACTATCAAGTTTACAACTCCGTAACTCAGCAAGAAAAAATCATATCGCCATTCTGTAAATTGTACCTGATAGCACATCTAAAGCGGACAAAATTGATATGTTACATATGAACCTCAAAAAATGGAGTGATGTGTAATTACAACTTTTGCAGAACCTTCGTAAACAACGTAACAAGATCACGTAAGATGTAAACTGACATATCAAATTTGTCCGCTTTGAATGGTCTAATGGATGCCGTTTACAGAATCGCGATATCTGTTCTTGATGCAGAGCTATTAGCTTGTAAACTTCGTGCTTCTATTTTTTTCATACGTCTGAATTTTTGAAAATCCTTTTAACAAAATTCAAGCCCTAAATCAAAATTCCGCTTCCAACAGTCACTAGAATTTAACTTTCTCTCTCAAATGCAACAAATTTCATTAAAATCGGTCCAGAGGTTATCTCAGAAAAACGCTTTTGCGTTTTTACATGTATTTGAATAGGCCGCGTTGGAGTTGAGCCCGAGCTAAAGCTTCCTCTTAAAACGCGTTTTCGCACAAATGCGTGCGCGGGTGCTAAAAAGAGCAGCATCGGCATGCTTAGCACGTCGTTTGGTAGAAATCCACGTGCGCGTTCTGCCAAAAGCACCATTTGCATGCACATCTTGTGGTTTTGCAGAAAACTTCATCCGCGTCTACCAAAAGATGCATGTGCATGCTTAAAACGCGTTTTCGCACAAATCCGTGCGCGGGTGCTAAAAACAGCAGCATCGGCATGCTTAGCACGTCGTTTGGTAGAAATCCACGTGCGCGTTCTGCAAAAAGCACCATTTGCATGCACATCTTGTGGTTTTGCAGAAAACTTCATCCGCGTCTACCAAAAGATGCATGTGCATGCTTAAAACGCGTTTTCGCACAAATGCGTGCGCGGGTGCTAAAAAGAGCAGCATCGGCATGCTTAGCACGTCGTTTGGTAGAAATCCACGTGCGCGTTCTGCCAAAAGCACCATTTGCATGCACATCTTGTGGTTTTGCAGAAAACTTCATCCGCGTCTACCAAAAGATGCATGTGCATGCTTAAAAGGCGTTTTCGCACAAATCCGTGCGCGGGTGCTAAAAAGAGCAGCATCGGCATGCTTAGCACGTCGTTTGGTAGAAATCCACGTGCGCGTTCTGCAAAAAGGACATTTGCATGCACATCTTGTGGTTTTGCAGAAAACTTCATCCGCGTCTACCAAAAGATGCATGTGCATGCTTAAAACGCGTTTTCGCACAAATCCGTGCGCGGGTGCTAAAAAGAGCAGCATCGGCATGCTTAGCACGTCGTTTGGTAGAAATCCACGTGCGCGTTCTGCCAAAAGCACCATTTGCATGCACATCTTGTGGTTTTGCAGAAAACTTCATCCGCATCTACCAAAAGATGCATGTGCATGCTTAAAACGCGTTTTCGCACAAATCCGTGCGCGGGTGCTAAAAAGAGCAGCATCGGCATGCTTAGCACGTCGTTTGGTAGAAATCCAAGTGCGCGTTCTGCCAAAAGCACCATTTGCATGCACATCTTGTGGTTTTGCAGAAAACTTCATCCGCGTCTACCAAAAGATGCATGTGCATGCTTAAAACGCGTTTTCGCACAAATCCGTGCGCGGGTGCTAAAAAGAGCAGCATCGGCATGCTTAGCACGTCGTTTGGTAGAAATCCACGTGCGCGTTCTGCAAAAAGCACCATTTGCATGCACATCTTGTGGTTTTGCAGAAAACTTCATCCGCGGCTACCAAAACATGCATGTGCATGCTTAAGAGGAAGCTTTAGCTTGGGTGCTCCTATCTAAATACATGTAAAAGGAGAATTCGTTTTTCTCGGCAACCACTGCACTAAATTTGACGGGGTTTGCTGCATTTAAAAGAAAAGCTTAAAATATAGTGACTGTTGGTTTCGAATTTTCGATTTAGGTCGTCAAATTTTTGTAAAAATTTGGCAAAAATCGCAAATTTTCAGAAAACGAAACTATCAAGTTTACAACTCCGTAACTCAGCAAGAAAAAATCATATCGCCATTCTGTAAATTGTACCTGATAGCACATCTAAAGCGGACAAAATTGATATGTTACATATGAACCTCAAAAAATGGAGTGATGTGTAATTACAACTTTTGCAGAACCTTCGTAAACAACGTAACAAGATCACGTAAGATGTAAACTGACATATCAAATTTGTCCGCTTTGAATGGTCTAATGGATGCCGTTTACAGAATCGCGATATCTGTTCTTGATGCAGAGCTATTAGCTTGTAAACTTCGTGCTTCTATTTTTTTCATACGTCTGAATTTTTGAAAATCCTTTTAACAAAATTCAAGCCCTAAATCAAAATTCCGCTTCCAACAGTCACTAGAATTTAACTTTCTCTCTCAAATGCAACAAATTTCATTAAAATCGGTCCAGAGGTTATCTCAGAAAAACGCTTTTGCGTTTTTACATGTATTTGAATAGGCCGCGTTGGAGTTGAGCCCGAGCTAAAGCTTCCTCTTAAAACGCGTTTTCGCACAAATGTGTGCGCGGGTGCTAAAAAGAGCAGCATCGGCATGCTTAGCACGTCGTTTGGTAGAAATCCACGTGCGCGTTCTGCCAAAAGCACCATTTGCATGCACATCTTGTGGTTTTGCAGAAAACTTCATCCGCGTCTACCAAAAGATGCATGTGCATGCTTAAAACGCGTTTTCGCACAAATCCGTGCGCGGGTGCTAAAAACAGCAGCATCGGCATGCTTAGCACGTCGTTTGGTAGAAATCCACGTGCGCGTTCTGCAAAAAGCACCATTTGCATGCACATCTTGTGGTTTTGCAGAAAACTTCATCCGCGTCTACCAAAAGATGCATGTGCATGCTTAAAACGCGTTTTCGCACAAATCCGTGCGCGGGTGCTAAAAAGAGCAGCATCGGCATGCTTAGCACGTCGTTTGGTTGAAATCCACGTGCGCGTTCTGCAAAAAGCACCATTTGCATGCACATCTTGTGGTTTTGCAGAAAACTTCATCCGCGTCTACCAAAAGATGCATGTGCATGCTTAAGAGGAAGCTTTAGCTTGGGTGCTCCTATCCAAATACATGTAAAAGGAGAATTCGTTTTTCTCGGCAACCACTGCACTAAATTTGACGGGGTTTGCTGCATTTAAAAGAAAAGCTTAAAATATAGTGACTGTTGCTTTCGAATTTTCGATTTAGGTCGTCAAATTTTTGTAAAAATTTGGCAAAAATCGCAAATTTTCAGAAAACGAAACTATCAAGTTTACAACTCCGTAACTCAGCAAGAAAAAATCATATCGCCATTCTGTAAATTGTACCTGATAGCACATCTAAAGCGGACAAAATTGATATGTTACATATGAACCTCAAAAAATGGAGTGATGTGTAATTACAACTTTTGCAGAACCTTCGTAAACAACGTAACAAGATCACGTAAGATGTAAACTGACACATCAAATTTGTCCGCTTTGAATGGTCTAATGGATGCCGTTTACAGAATCGCGATATCTGTTCTTGATGCAGAGCTATTAGCTTGTAAACTTCGTGCTTCTATTTTTTTCATACGTCTGAATTTTTGAAAATCCTTTTAACAAAATTCAAGCCCTAAATCAAAATTCCGCTTCCAACAGTCACTAGAATTTAACTTTCTCTCTCAAATGCAACAAATTTCATTAAAATCGGTCCAGAGGTTATCTCAGAAAAACGCTTTTGCGTTTTTACATGTATTTGAATAGGCCGCGTTGGAGTTGAGCCCGAGCTAAAGCTTCCTCTTAAAACGCGTTTTCGCACAAATGCGTGCGCGGGTGCTAAAAAGAGCAGCATCGGCATGCTTAGCACGTCGTTTGGTAGAAATCCACGTGCGCGTTCTGCCAAAAGCACCATTTGCATGCACATCTTGTGGTTTTGCAGAAAACTTCATCCGCGTCTACCAAAAGATGCATGTGCATGCTTAAAACGCGTTTTCGCACAAATCCGTGCGCGGGTGCTAAAAACAGCAGCATCGGCATGCTTAGCACGTCGTTTGGTAGAAATCCACGTGCGCGTTCTGCAAAAAGCACCATTTGCATGCACATCTTGTGGTTTTGCAGAAAACTTCATCCGCGTCTACCAAAAGATGCATGTGCATGCTTAAAACGCGTTTTCGCACAAATGCGTGCGCGGGTGCTAAAAAGAGCAGCATCGGCATGCTTAGCACGTCGTTTGGTAGAAATCCACGTGCGCGTTCTGCCAAAAGCACCATTTGCATGCACATCTTGTGGTTTCGCAGAAAACTTCATCCGCGTCTACCAAAAGATGCATGTGCATGCTTAAAAGGCGTTTTCGCACAAATCCGTGCGCGGGTGCTAAAAAGAGAAGCCTCGGCATGCTTAGCACGTCGTTTGGTAGAAATCCACGTGCGCGTTCTGCAAAAAGGACATTTGCATGCACATCTTGTGGTTTTGCAGAAAACTTCATCCGCGTCTACCAAAAGATGCATGTGCATGCTTAAAACGCGTTTTCGCACAAATCCGTGCGCGGGTGCTAAAAAGAGCAGCATCGGCATGCTTAGCACGTCGTTTGGTAGAAATCCACGTGCGCGTTCTGCCAAAAGCACCATTTGCATGCACATCTTGTGGTTTTGCAGAAAACTTCATCCGCGTCTACCAAAAGATGCATGTGCATGCTTAAAAGGCGTTTTCGCACATATTCCGTGCGCGGGTGCTAAAAAGAGCAGCATCGGCATGCTTAGCACGTCGTTTGGTAGAAATCCACGTGCGCGTTCTGCAAAAAGGACATTTGCATGCACATCTTGTGGTTTTGCAGAAAACTTCATCCGCGTCTACCAAAAGATGCATGTGCATGCTTAAAACGCGTTTTCGCACAAATCCGTGCGCGGGTGCTAAAAAGAGCAGCATCGGCATGCTTAGCACGTCGTTTGGTAGAAATCCACGTGCGCGTTCTGCCAAAAGCACCATTTGCATGCACATCTTGTGGTTTTGCAGAAAACTTCATCCGCGTCTACCAAAAGATGCATGTGCTTGCTTAAAACGCGTTTTCGCACAAATCCGTGCGCGGGTGCTAAAAAGAGCAGCATCGGCATGCTTAGCACGTCGTTTGGTAGAAATCCACGTGCGCGTTCTGCCAAAAGCACCATTTGCATGCACATCTTGTGGTTTTGCAGAAAACTTCATCCGCGTCTACCAAAAGATGCATGTGCATGCTTAAAACGCGTTTTCGCACAAATCCGTGCGCGGGTGCTAAAAAGAGCAGCATCGGCATGCTTAGCACGTCGTTTGGTAGAAATCCACGTGCGCGTTCTGCAAAAAGCACCATTTGCATGCACATCTTGTGGTTTTGCAGAAAACTTCATCCGCGTCTACCAAAACATGCATGTGCATGCTTAAGAGGAAGCTTTAGCTTGGGTGCTCCTATCTAAATACATGTAAAAGGAGAACTCGTTTTTCTCGGCAACCACTGCACTAAATTTGACGGGGTTTGCTGCATTTAAAAGAAAAGCTTAAAATATAGTGACTGTTGGTTTCGAATTTTCGATTTAGGTCGTCAAATTTTTGTAAAAATTTGGCAAAAATCGCAAATTTTCAGAAAACGAAACTATCAAGTTTACAACTCCGTAACTCAGCAAGAAAAAATCATATCGCCATTCTGTAAATTGTACCTGATAGCACATCTAAAGCGGACAAAATTGATATGTTACATATGAACCTCAAAAAATGGAGTGATGTGTAATTACAACTTTTGCAGAACCTTCGTAAACAACGTAGCAAGATCACGTAAGATGTAAACTGACATATCAAATTTGTCCGCTTTGAATGGTCTAATGGATGCCGTTTACAGAATCGCGATATCTGTTCTTGATGCAGAGCTATTAGCTTGTAAACTTCGTGCTTCTATTTTTTTCATACGTCTGAATTTTTGAAAATCCTTTTAACAAAATTCAAGCCCTAAATCAAAATTCCGCTTCCAACAGTCACTAGAATTTAACTTTCTCTCTCAAATGCAACAAATTTCATTAAAATCGGTCCAGAGGTTATCTCAGAAAAACGCTTTTGCGTTTTTACATGTATTTGAATAGGCCGCGTTGGAGTTGAGCCCGAGCTAAAGTTTCCTCTTAAAACGCGTTTTCGCACAAATGCGTGCGCGGGTGCTAAAAAGAGCAGCATCGGCATGCTTAGCACGTCGTTTGGTAGAAATCCACGTGCGCGTTCTGCAAAAAGCACCATTTGCATGCACATCTTGTGGTTTTGCAGAAAACTTCATCCGCGTCTACCAAAAGATGCATGTGCATGCTTAAAACGCGTTTTTGCACAAATCCGTGCGCGGGTGCTAAAAACAGCAGCATCGGCATGCTTAGCACGTCGTTTGGTAGAAATCCACGTGCGCGTTCTGCAAAAAGCACCATTTGCATGCACATCTTGCGGTTTTGCAGAAAACTTCATCCGCGTCTACCAAAAGATGCATGTGCATGCTTAAAACGTGTTTTCGCACAAATGCGTGCGCGGGTGCTAAAAAGAGCAGCATCGGCATGCTTAGCACGTCGTTTGGTAGAAATCCACGTGCGCGTTCTGCCAAAAGCACCATTTGCATGCACATCTTGTGGTTTTGCAGAAAACTTCATCCGCGTCTACCAAAAGATGCATGTGCATGCTTAAAAGGCGTTTTCGCACAAATCCGTGCGCGGGTACTAAAAAGAGCAGCATCGGCATGCTTAGCACGTCGTTTGGTAGAAATCCACGTGCGCGTTCTGCAAAAAGGACATTTGCATGCACATCTTGTGGTTTTGCAGAAAACTTCATCCGCGTCTACCAAAAGATGCATGTGCATGCTTAAAACGCGTTTTCGCACAAATCCGTGCGCGGGTGCTAAAAAGAGCAGCATCGGCATGCTTAGCACGTCGTTTGGTAGAAATCCACGTGCGCGTTCTGCCAAAAGCACCATTTGCATGCACATCTTGTGGTTTTGCAGAAAACTTCATCCGCGTCTACCAAAAGATGCATGTGCATGCTTAAAACGCGTTTTCGCACAAATCCGTGCGCGGGTGCTAAAAAGAGCAGCATCGGCATGCTTAGCACGTCGTTTGGTAGAAATCCACGTGCGCGTTCTGCCAAAAGCACCATTTGCATGCACATCTTGTGGTTTTGCAGAAAACTTCATCCGCGTCTACCAAAAGATGCATGTGCATGCTTAAAACGCGTTTTCGCACAAATCCGTGCGCGGGTGCTAAAAAGAGCAGCATCGGCATGCTTAGCACGTCGTTTGGTAGAAATCCACGTGCGCGTTCTGCCAAAAGCACCATTTGCATGCACATCTTGTGGTTTTGCAGAAAACTTCATCCGCGTCTACCAAAAGATGCATGTGCATGCTTAAAACGCGTTTTCGCACAAATCCGTGCGCGGGTGCTAAAAAGAGCAGCATCGGCATGCTTAGCACGTCGTTTGGTAGAAATCCACGTGCGCGTTCTGCAAAAAGCACCATTTGCATGCACATCTTGTGGTTTTGCAGAAAACTTCATCCGCGTCTACCAAAAGATGCATGTGCATGCTTAAGAGGAAGCTTTAGCTTGGGTGCTCCTATCTAAATACATGTAAAAGGAGAATTCGTTTTTCTCGGCAACCACTGCACTAAATTTGACGGGGTTTGCTGCATTTAAAAGAAAAGCTTAAAATATAGTGACTGTTGGTTTCGAATTTTCGATTTAGGTCGTCAAATTTTTGTAAAAATTTGGCAAAAATCGCAAATTTTCAGAAAACGAAACTATCAAGTTTACAACTCCGTAACTCAGCAAGAAAAAATCATATCGCCATTCTGTAAATTGTACCTGATAGCACATCTAAAGCGGACAAAATTGATATGTTACATATGAACCTCAAAAAATGGAGTGATGTGTAATTACAACTTTTGCAGAACCTTCGTAAACAACGTAACAAGATCACGTAAGATGTAAACTGACATATCAAATTTGTCCGCTTTGAATGGTCTAATGGATGCCGTTTACAGAATCGCGATATCTGTTCTTGATGCAGAGCTATTAGCTTGTAAACTTCGTGCTTCTATTTTTTTCATACGTCTGAATTTTTGAAAATCCTTTTAACAAAATTCAAGCCCTAAATCAAAATTCCGCTTCCAACAGTCACTAGAATTTAACTTTCTCTCTCAAATGCAACAAATTTCATTAAAATCGGTCCAGAGGTTATCTCAGAAAAACGCTTTTGCGTTTTTACATGTATTTGAATAGGCCGCGTTGGAGTTGAGCCCGAGCTAAAGCTTCCTCTTAAAACGCGTTTTCGCACAAATGTGTGCGCGGGTGCTAAAAAGAGCAGCATCGGCATGCTTAGCACGTCGTTTGGTAGAAATCCACGTGCGCGTTCTGCCAAAAGCACCATTTGCATGCACATCTTGTGGTTTTGCAGAAAACTTCATCCGCGTCTACCAAAAGATGCATGTGCATGCTTAAAACGCGTTTTCGCACAAATGCGTGCGCGGGTGCTAAAAAGAGCAGCATCGGCATGCTTAGCACGTCGTTTGGCAGAAATCCACGTGCGCGTTCTGCCAAAAGCACCATTTGCATGCACATCTTGTGGTTTTGCAGAAAACTTCATCCGCGTCTACGAAAAGATGCATGTGCATGCTTAAAACGCGTTTTCGCACAAATGCGTGCGCGGGTGCTAAAAGGAGCAGCATCGGCATGCTTAGCACGTCGTTTGGTAGAAATCCACGTGCGCGTTCTGCCAAAAGCACCATTTGCATGCACATCTTGTGGTTTTGCAGAAAACTTCATCCGCGTCTACCAAAAGATGCATGTGCATGCTTAAAACGCGTTTTCGCACAAATCCGTGCGCGGGTGCTAAAAAGAGCAGCATCGGCATGCTTAGCACGTCGTTTGGTAGAAATCCACGTGCGCGTTCTGCCAAAAGCACCATTTGCATGCACATCTTGTGGTTTTGCAGAAAACTTCATGCGCGTCTACCAAAAGATGCATCTGCATGCTTAAAAGGCGTTTTCGCACAAATCCGTGCGCGGGTGCTAAAAAGAGCAGCATCGGCATGCTTAGCACGTCGTTTGGTAGAAATCCACGTGCGCGTTCTGCAAAAAGGACATTTGCATGCACATCTTGTGGTTTTGCAGAAAACTTCATCCGCGTCTACCAAAAGATGCATGTGCATGCTTAAAACGCGTTTTCGCACAAATCCGTGCGCGGGTGCTAAAAAGAGCAGCATCGGCATGCTTAGCACGTCGTTTGGTAGAAATCCACGTGCGCGTTCTGCCAAAAGCACCATTTGCATGCACATCTTGTGGTTTTGCAGAAAACTTCATCCGCGTCTACCAAAAGATGCATGTGCATGCTTAAAACGCGTTTTCGCACAAATCCGTGCGCGGGTGCTAAAAAGAGCAGCATCGGCATGCTTAGCACGTCGTTTGGTAGAAATCCACGTGCGCGTTCTGCCAAAAGCACCATTTGCATGCACATCTTGTGGTTTTGCAGAAAACTTCATCCGCGTCTACCAAAAGATGCATGTGCATGCTTAAAACGCGTTTTCGCACAAATCCGTGCGCGGGTGCTAAAAAGAGCAGCATCGGCATGCTTAGCACGTCGTTTGGTAGAAATCCACGTGCGCGTTCTGCCAAAAGCACCATTTGCATGCACATCTTGTGGTTTTGCAGAAAACTTCATCCGCGTCTACCAAAAGATGCATGTGCATGCTTAAAACGCGTTTTCGCACAAATCCGTGCGCGGGTGCTAAAAACAGCAGCATCGGCATGCTTAGCACGTCGTTTGGTAGAAATCCACGTGCGCGTTCTGCAAAAAGCACCATTTGCATGCACATCTTGTGGTTTTTCGGAAAACTTCATCCGCGTCTACCAAAAGATGCATGTGCATGCTTAAAACGCGTTTTCGCACAAATGCGTGCGCGGGTGCTAAAAAGAGCAGCATCGGCATGCTTAGCACGTCGTTTGGTAGAAATCCACGTGCGCGTTCTGCCAAAAGCACCATTTGCATGCACATCTTGTGGTTTTGCAGAAAACTTCATCCGCGTCTACCAAAAGATACATGTGCATGCTTAAAACGCGTTTTCGCACACATCCGTGCGCGAGTGCTAAAAAGAGCAGCATCGGCATGCTTAGCACGTCGTTTGGTAGAAATCCACGTGCGCGTTCTGCCAAAAGCACCATTTGCATGCACATCTTGTGGTTTTGCAGAAAACTTCATCCGCGTCTACCAAAAGATGCATGTGCATGCTAAAAACGCGTTTTCGCACAAATCCGTGCGCGGGTGCTAAAAAGAGCAGCATCGGCATGCTTAGCACGTCGTTTGGTAGAAATCCAAGTGCGCGTTCTGCCAAAAGCACCATTTGCATGCACATCTTGTGGTTTTGCAGAAAACTTCATCCGCGTCTACCAAAAGATGCATGTGCATGCTTAAAACGCGTTTTCGCACAAATCCGTGCGCGGGTGCTAAAAAGAGCAGCATCGGCATGCTTAGCACGTCGTTTGGTAGAAATCCACGTGCGCGTTCTGCAAAAAGCACCATTTGCATGCACATCTTGTGGTTTTGCAGAAAACTTCATCCGCGGCTACCAAAACATGCATGTGCATGCTTAAGAGGAAGCTTTAGCTTGGGTGCTCCTATCTAAATACATGTAAAAGGAGAATTCGTTTTTCTCGGCAACCACTGCACTAAATTTGACGGGGTTTGCTGCATTTAAAAGAAAAGCTTAAAATATAGTGACTGTTGGTTTCGAATTTTCGATTTAGGTCGTCAAATTTTTGTAAAAATTTGGCAAAAATCGCAAATTTTCAGAAAACGAAACTATCAAGTTTACAACTCCGTAACTCAGCAAGAAAAAATCATATCGCCATTCTGTAAATTGTACCTGATAGCACATCTAAAGCGGACAAAATTGATATGTTACATATGAACCTCAAAAAATGGAGTGATGTGTAATTACAACTTTTGCAGAACCTTCGTAAACAACGTAACAAGATCACGTAAGATGTAAACTGACATATCAAATTTGTCCGCTTTGAATGGTCTAATGGATGCCGTTTACAGAATCGCGATATCTGTTCTTGATGCAGAGCTATTAGCTTGTAAACTTCGTGCTTCTATTTTTTTCATACGTCTGAATTTTTGAAAATCCTTTTAACAAAATTCAAGCCCTAAATCAAAATTCCGCTTCCAACAGTCACTAGAATTTAACTTTCTCTCTCAAATGCAACAAATTTCATTAAAATCGGTCCAGAGGTTATCTCAGAAAAACGCTTTTGCGTTTTTACATGTATTTGAATAGGCCGCGTTGGAGTTGAGCCCGAGCTAAAGCTTCCTCTTAAAACGCGTTTTCGCACAAATGTGTGCGCGGGTGCTAAAAAGAGCAGCATCGGCATGCTTAGCACGTCGTTTGGTAGAAATCCACGTGCGCGTTCTGCCAAAAGCACCATTTGCATGCACATCTTGTGGTTTTGCAGAAAACTTCATCCGCGTCTACCAAAAGATGCATGTGCATGCTTAAAACGCGTTTTCGCACAAATCCGTGCGCGGGTGCTAAAAACAGCAGCATCGGCATGCTTAGCACGTCGTTTGGTAGAAATCCACGTGCGCGTTCTGCAAAAAGCACCATTTGCATGCACATCTTGTGGTTTTGCAGAAAACTTCATCCGCGTCTACCAAAAGATGCATGTGCATGCTTAAAACGCGTTTTCGCACAAATCCGTGCGCGGGTGCTAAAAAGAGCAGCATCGGCATGCTTAGCACGTCGTTTGGTTGAAATCCACGTGCGCGTTCTGCAAAAAGCACCATTTGCATGCACATCTTGTGGTTTTGCAGAAAACTTCATCCGCGTCTACCAAAAGATGCATGTGCATGCTTAAGAGGAAGCTTTAGCTTGGGTGCTCCTATCCAAATACATGTAAAAGGAGAATTCGTTTTTCTCGGCAACCACTGCACTAAATTTGACGGGGTTTGCTGCATTTAAAAGAAAAGCTTAAAATATAGTGACTGTTGGTTTCGAATTTTCGATTTAGGTCGTCAAATTTTTGTAAAAATTTGGCAAAAATCGCAAATTTTCAGAAAACGAAACTATCAAGTTTACAACTCCGTAACTCAGCAAGAAAAAATCATATCGCCATTCTGTAAATTGTACCTGATAGCACATCTAAAGCGGACAAAATTGATATGTTACATATGAACCTCAAAAAATGGAGTGATGTGTAATTACAACTTTTGCAGAACCTTCGTAAACAACGTAACAAGATCACGTAAGATGTAAACTGACACATCAAATTTGTCCGCTTTGAATGGTCTAATGGATGCCGTTTACAGAATCGCGATATCTGTTCTTGATGCAGAGCTATTAGCTTGTAAACTTCGTGCTTCTATTTTTTTCATACGTCTGAATTTTTGAAAATCCTTTTAACAAAATTCAAGCCCTAAATCAAAATTCCGCTTCCAACAGTCACTAGAATTTAACTTTCTCTCTCAAATGCAACAAATTTCATTAAAATCGGTCCAGAGGTTATCTCAGAAAAACGCTTTTGCGTTTTTACATGTATTTGAATAGGCCGCGTTGGAGTTGAGCCCGAGCTAAAGCTTCCTCTTAAAACGCGTTTTCGCACAAATGCGTGCGCGGGTGCTAAAAAGAGCAGCATCGGCATGCTTAGCACGTCGTTTGGTAGAAATCCACGTGCGCGTTCTGCCAAAAGCACCATTTGCATGCACATCTTGTGGTTTTGCAGAAAACTTCATCCGCGTCTACCAAAAGATGCATGTGCATGCTTAAAACGCGTTTTCGCACAAATCCGTGCGCGGGTGCTAAAAACAGCAGCATCGGCATGCTTAGCACGTCGTTTGGTAGAAATCCACGTGCGCGTTCTGCAAAAAGCACCATTTGCATGCACATCTTGTGGTTTTGCAGAAAACTTCATCCGCGTCTACCAAAAGATGCATGTGCATGCTTAAAACGCGTTTTCGCACAAATGCGTGCGCGGGTGCTAAAAAGAGCAGCATCGGCATGCTTAGCACGTCGTTTGGTAGAAATCCACGTGCGCGTTCTGCCAAAAGCACCATTTGCATGCACATCTTGTGGTTTTGCAGAAAACTTCATCCGCGTCTACCAAAAGATGCATGTGCATGCTTAAAAGGCGTTTTCGCACAAATCCGTGCGCGGGTGCTAAAAAGAGAAGCCTCGGCATGCTTAGCACGTCGTTTGGTAGAAATCCACGTGCGCGTTCTGCAAAAAGGACATTTGCATGCACATCTTGTGGTTTTGCAGAAAACTTCATCCGCGTCTACCAAAAGATGCATGTGCATGCTTAAAACGCGTTTTCGCACAAATCCGTGCGCGGGTGCTAAAAAGAGCAGCATCGGCATGCTTAGCACGTCGTTTGGTAGAAATCCACGTGCGCGTTCTGCCAAAAGCACCATTTGCATGCACATCTTGTGGTTTTGCAGAAAACTTCATCCGCGTCTACCAAAAGATGCATGTGCATGCTTAAAAGGCGTTTTCGCACATATTCCGTGCGCGGGTGCTAAAAAGAGCAGCATCGGCATGCTTAGCACGTCGTTTGGTAGAAATCCACGTGCGCGTTCTGCAAAAAGGACATTTGCATGCACATCTTGTGGTTTTGCAGAAAACTTCATCCGCGTCTACCAAAAGATGCATGTGCATGCTTAAAACGCGTTTTCGCACAAATCCGTGCGCGGGTGCTAAAAAGAGCAGCATCGGCATGCTTAGCACGTCGTTTGGTAGAAATCCACGTGCGCGTTCTGCCAAAAGCACCATTTGCATGCACATCTTGTGGTTTTGCAGAAAACTTCATCCGCGTCTACCAAAAGATGCATGTGCTTGCTTAAAACGCGTTTTCGCACAAATCCGTGCGCGGGTGCTAAAAAGAGCAGCATCGGCATGCTTAGCACGTCGTTTGGTAGAAATCCACGTCCGCGTTCTGCCAAAAGCACCATTTGCATGCACATCTTGTGGTTTTGCAGAAAACTTCATCCGCGTCTACCAAAAGATGCATGTGCATGCTTAAAACGCGTTTTCGCACAAATCCGTGCGCGGGTGCTAAAAAGAGCAGCATCGGCATGCTTAGCACGTCGTTTGGTAGAAATCCACGTGCGCGTTCTGCAAAAAGCACCATTTGCATGCACATCTTGTGGTTTTGCAGAAAACTTCATCCGCGTCTACCAAAACATGCATGTGCATGCTTAAGAGGAAGCTTTAGCTTGGGTGCTCCTATCTAAATACATGTAAAAGGAGAACTCGTTTTTCTCGGCAACCACTGCACTAAATTTGACGGGGTTTGCTGCATTTAAAAGAAAAGCTTAAAATATAGTGACTGTTGGTTTCGAATTTTCGATTTAGGTCGTCAAATTTTTGTAAAAATTTGGCAAAAATCGCAAATTTTCAGAAAACGAAACTATCAAGTTTACAACTCCGTAACTCAGCAAGAAAAAATCATATCGCCATTCTGTAAATTGTACCTGATAGCACATCTAAAGCGGACAAAATTGATATGTTACATATGAACCTCAAAAAATGGAGTGATGTGTAATTACAACTTTTGCAGAACCTTCGTAAACAACGTAGCAAGATCACGTAAGATGTAAACTGACATATCAAATTTGTCCGCTTTGAATGGTCTAATGGATGCCGTTTACAGAATCGCGATATCTGTTCTTGATGCAGAGCTATTAGCTTGTAAACTTCGTGCTTCTATTTTTTTCATACGTCTGAATTTTTGAAAATCCTTTTAACAAAATTCAAGCCCTAAATCAAAATTCCGCTTCCAACAGTCACTAGAATTTAACTTTCTCTCTCAAATGCAACAAATTTCATTAAAATCGGTCCAGAGGTTATCTCAGAAAAACGCTTTTGCGTTTTTACATGTATTTGAATAGGCCGCGTTGGAGTTGAGCCCGAGCTAAAGTTTCCTCTTAAAACGCGTTTTCGCACATATGCGTGCGCGGGTGCTAAAAAGAGCAGCATCGGCATGCTTAGCACGTCGTTTGGTAGAAATCCACGTGCGCGTTCTGCAAAAAGCACCATTTGCATGCACATCTTGTGGTTTTGCAGAAAACTTCATCCGCGTCTACCAAAAGATGCATGTGCATGCTTAAAACGCGTTTTCGCACAAATCCGTGCGCGGGTGCTAAAAACAGCAGCATCGGCATGCTTAGCACGTCGTTTGGTAGAAATCCACGTGCGCGTTCTGCAAAAAGCACCATTTGCATGCACATCTTGTGGTTTTGCAGAAAACTTCATCCGCGTCTACCAAAAGATGCATGTGCATGCTTAAAACGCGTTTTCGCACAAATGCGTGCGCGGGTGCTAAAAAGAGCAGCATCGGCATGCTTAGCACGTCGTTTGGTAGAAATCCACGTGCGCGTTCTGCCAAAAGCACCATTTGCATGCACATCTTGTGGTTTTGCAGAAAACTTCATCCGCGTCTACCAAAAGATGCATGTGCATGCTTAAAAGGCGTTTTCGCACAAATCCGTGCGCGGGTACTAAAAAGAGCAGCATCGGCATGCTTAGCACGTCGTTTGGTAGAAATCCACGTGCGCGTTCTGCAAAAAGGACATTTGCATGCACATCTTGTGGTTTTGCAGAAAACTTCATCCGCGTCTACCAAAAGATGCATGTGCATGCTTAAAACGCGTTTTCGCACAAATCCGTGCGCGGGTGCTAAAAAGAGCAGCATCGGCATGCTTAGCACGTCGTTTGGTAGAAATCCACGTGCGCGTTCTGCCAAAAGCACCATTTGCATGCACATCTTGTGGTTTTGCAGAAAACTTCATCCGCGTCTACCAAAAGATGCATGTGCATGCTTAAAACGCGTTTTCGCACAAATCCGTGCGCGGGTGCTAAAAAGAGCAGCATCGGCATGCTTAGCACGTCGTTTGGTAGAAATCCACGTGCGCGTTCTGCCAAAAGCACCATTTGCATGCACATCTTGTGGTTTTGCAGAAAACTTCATCCGCGTCTACCAAAAGATGCATGTGCATGCTTAAAACGCGTTTTCGCACAAATCCGTGCGCGGGTGCTAAAAAGAGCAGCATCGGCATGCTTAGCACGTCGTTTGGTAGAAATCCACGTGCGCGTTCTGCCAAAAGCACCATTTGCATGCACATCTTGTGGTTTTGCAGAAAACTTCATCCGCGTCTACCAAAAGATGCATGTGCATGCTTAAAACGCGTTTTCGCACAAATCCGTGCGCGGGTGCTAAAAAGAGCAGCATCGGCATGCTTAGCACGTCGTTTGGTAGAAATCCACGTGCGCGTTCTGCAAAAAGCACCATTTGCATGCACATCTTGTGGTTTTGCAGAAAACTTCATCCGCGTCTACCAAAAGATGCATGTGCATGCTTAAGAGGAAGCTTTAGCTTGGGTGCTCCTATCTAAATACATGTAAAAGGAGAATTCGTTTTTCTCGGCAACCACTGCACTAAATTTGACGGGGTTTGCTGCATTTAAAAGAAAAGCTTAAAATATAGTGACTGTTGGTTTCGAATTTTCGATTTAGGTCGTCAAATTTTTGTAAAAATTTGGCAAAAATCGCAAATTTTCAGAAAACGAAACTATCAAGTTTACAACTCCGTAACTCAGCAAGAAAAAATCATATCGCCATTCTGTAAATTGTACCTGATAGCACATCTAAAGCGGACAAAATTGATATGTTACATATGAACCTCAAAAAATGGAGTGATGTGTAATTACAACTTTTGCAGAACCTTCGTAAACAACGTAACAAGATCACGTAAGATGTAAACTGACATATCAAATTTGTCCGCTTTGAATGGTCTAATGGATGCCGTTTACAGAATCGCGATATCTGTTCTTGATGCAGAGCTATTAGCTTGTAAACTTCGTGCTTCTATTTTTTTCATACGTCTGAATTTTTGAAAATCCTTTTAACAAAATTCAAGCCCTAAATCAAAATTCCGCTTCCAACAGTCACTAGAATTTAACTTTCTCTCTCAAATGCAACAAATTTCATTAAAATCGGTCCAGAGGTTATCTCAGAAAAACGCTTTTGCGTTTTTACATGTATTTGAATAGGCCGCGTTGGAGTTGAGCCCGAGCTAAAGCTTCCTCTTAAAACGCGTTTTCGCACAAATGTGTGCGCGGGTGCTAAAAAGAGCAGCATCGGCATGCTTAGCACGTCGTTTGGTAGAAATCCACGTGCGCGTTCTGCCAAAAGCACCATTTGCATGCACATCTTGTGGTTTTGCAGAAAACTTCATCCGCGTCTACCAAAAGATGCATGTGCATGCTTAAAAACGCGTTTTCGCACAAATGCGTGCGCGGGTGCTAAAAAGAGCAGCATCGGCATGCTTAGCACGTCGTTTGGCAGAAATCCACGTGCGCGTTCTGCCAAAAGCACCATTTGCATGCACATCTTGTGGTTTTGCAGAAAACTTCATCCGCGTCTACGAAAAGATGCATGTGCATGCTTAAAACGCGTTTTCGCACAAATGCGTGCGCGGGTGCTAAAAGGAGCAGCATCGGCATGCTTAGCACGTCGTTTGGTAGAAATCCACGTGCGCGTTCTGCCAAAAGCACCATTTGCATGCACATCTTGTGGTTTTGCAGAAAACTTCATCCGCGTCTACCAAAAGATGCATGTGCATGCTTAAAACGCGTTTTCGCACAAATCCGTGCGCGGGTGCTAAAAAGAGCAGCATCGGCATGCTTAGCACGTCGTTTGGTAGAAATCCACGTGCGCGTTCTGCCAAAAGCACCATTTGCATGCACATCTTGTGGTTTTGCAGAAAACTTCATGCGCGTCTACCAAAAGATGCATCTGCATGCTTAAAAGGCGTTTTCGCACAAATCCGTGCGCGGGTGCTAAAAAGAGCAGCATCGGCATGCTTAGCACGTCGTTTGGTAGAAATCCACGTGCGCGTTCTGCAAAAAGGACATTTGCATGCACATCTTGTGGTTTTGCAGAAAACTTCATCCGCGTCTACCAAAAGATGCATGTGCATGCTTAAAACGCGTTTTCGCACAAATCCGTGCGCGGGTGCTAAAAAGAGCAGCATCGGCATGCTTAGCACGTCGTTTGGTAGAAATCCACGTGCGCGTTCTGCCAAAAGCACCATTTGCATGCACATCTTGTGGTTTTGCAGAAAACTTCATCCGCGTCTACCAAAAGATGCATGTGCATGCTTAAAACGCGTTTTCGCACAAATCCGTGCGCGGGTGCTAAAAAGAGCAGCATCGGCATGCTTAGCACGTCGTTTGGTAGAAATCCACGTGCGCGTTCTGCCAAAAGCACCATTTGCATGCACATCTTGTGGTTTTGCAGAAAACTTCATCCGCGTCTACCAAAAGATGCATGTGCATGCTTAAAACGCGTTTTCGCACAAATCCGTGCGCGGGTGCTAAAAAGAGCAGCATCGGCATGCTTAGCACGTCGTTTGGTAGAAATCCACGTGCGCGTTCTGCCAAAAGCACCATTTGCATGCACATCTTGTGGTTTTGCAGAAAACTTCATCCGCGTCTACCAAAAGATGCATGTGCATGCTTAAAACGCGTTTTCGCACAAATGCGTGCGCGGGTGCTAAAAGGAGCAGCATCGGCATGCTTAGCACGTCGTTTGGTAGAAATCCACGTGCGCGTTCTGCCAAAAGCACCATTTGCATGCACATCTTGTGCTTTTGCAGAAAACTTCATCCGCGTCTACCAAAAGATGCATGTGCATGCTTAAAAGGCGTTTTCGCACAAATCCGTGCGCGGGTGCTAAAAAGAGCAGCATCGGCATGCTTAGCACGTCGTTTGGTAGAAATCCACGTGCGCGTTCTGCAAAAAGGACATTTGCATGCACATCTTGTGGTTTTGCAGAAAACTTCATCCGCGTCTACCAAAAGATGCATGTGCATGCTTAAAACGCGTTTTCGCACAAATCCGTGCGCGGGTGCTAAAAAGAGCAGCATCAGCATGCTTAGCACGTCGTTTGGTAGAAATCCACGTGCGCGTTCTGCCAAAAGCACCATTTGCATGCACATCTTGTGGTTTTGCAGAAAACTTCATCCGCGTCTACCAAAAGATGCATGTGCATGCTTAAAACGCGTTTTCGCACAAATCCGTGCGCGGGTGCTAAAAAGAGCAGCATCGGCATGCTTAGCAAGTCGTTTGGTAGAAATCCACGTGCGCGTTCTGCCAAAAGCACCATTTGCATGCACATCTTGTGGTTTTGCAGAAAACTTCATCCGCGTCTACCACAAGATGCATGTGCATGCTTAAAACGCGTTTTCGCACAAATCCGTGTGCGGGTGCTAAAAAGAGCAGCATCGGCATGCTTAGCACGTCGTTTGGTAGAAATCCACGTGCGCGTTCTGCAAAAAGCACCATTTGCATGCACATCTTGTGGTTTTGCAGAAAACTTCATCCGCGTCTACCAAAAGATGCATGTGCATGCTTAAGAGGAAGCTTTAGCTTGGGTGCTCCTATCTAAATACATGTAAAAGGAGAATTCGTTTTTCTCGGCAACCACTGCACTAAATTTGACGGGGTTTGCTGCATTTAAAAGAAAAGCTTAAAATATAGTGACTGTTGGTTTCGAATTTTCGATTTAGGTCGTCAAATTTTTGTAAAAATTTGGCAAAAATCGCAAATTTTCAGAAAACGAAACTATCAAGTTTACAACTCCGTAACTCTGCAAGAAAAAATCATATCGCCATTCTGTAAATTGTACCTGATAGCACATCTAAAGCGGACAAAATTGATATGTTACATATGAACCTCAAAAAATGGAGTGATGTGTAATTACAACTTTTGCAGAACCTTCGTAAACAACGTAACAAGATCACGTAAGTTGTAAACTGACATATCAAATTTGTCCGCTTTGAATGGTCTAATGGATGCCGTTTACAGAATCGCGATATCTGTTCTTGATGCAGAGCTATTAGCTTGTAAACTTCGTGCTTCTATTTTTTTCATACGTCTGAATTTTTGAAAATCCTTTTAACAAAATTCAAGCCCTAAATCAATATTCCGCTTCCAACAGTCACTAGAATTTAACTTTCTCTCTCAAATGCAACAAATTTCATTAAAATCGGTCCAGAGGTTATCTCAGAAAAACGCTTTTGCGTTTTTACATGTATTTGAATAGGCCGCGTTGGAGTTGAGCCCGAGCTAAAGCTTCCTCTTAAAACGCGTTTTCGCACAAATGCGTGCGCGGGTGCTAAAAAGAGCAGCATCGGCATGCTTAGCACGTCGTTTGGTAGAAATCCACGTGCGCGTTCTGCCAAAAGCACCATTTGCATGCACATCTTGTGGTTTTGCAGAAAACTTCATCCGCGTCTACCAAAAGATGCATGTGCATGCTTAAAACGCGTTTTCGCACAAATCCGTGCGCGGGTGCTAAAAACAGCAGCATCGGCATGCTTAGCACGTCGTTTGGTAGAAATCCACGTGCGCGTTCTGCAAAAAGCACCATTTGCATGCACATCTTGTGGTTTTTCGGAAAACTTCATCCGCGTCTACCAAAAGATGCATGTGCATGCCTAAAACGCGTTTTCGCACAAATGCGTGCGCGGGTGCTAAAAAGAGCAGCATCGGCATGCTTAGCACGTCGTTTGGTAGAAATCCACGTGCGCGTTCTGCCAAAAGCACCATTTGCATGCACATCTTGTGGTTTTGCAGAAAACTTCATCCGCGTCTACCAAAAGATACATGTGCATGCTTAAAACGCGTTTTCGCACACATCCGTGCGCGAGTGCTAAAAAGAGCAGCATCGGCATGCTTAGCACGTCGTTTGGTAGAAATCCACGTGCGCGTTCTGCCAAAAGCACCATTTGCATGCACATCTTGTGGTTTTGCAGAAAACTTCATCCGCGTCTACCAAAAGATGCATGTGCATGCTAAAAACGCGTTTTCGCACAAATCCGTGCGCGGGTGCTAAAAAGAGCAGCATCGGCATGCTTAGCACGTCGTTTGGTAGAAATCCACGTGCGCGTTCTGCCAAAAGCACCATTTGCATGCACATCTTGTGGTTTTGCAGAAAACTTCATCCGCGTCTACCAAAAGATGCATGTGCATGCTTAAAACGCGTTTTCGCACAAATCCGTGCGCGGGTGCCAAAAAGAGCAGCATCGGCATGCTTAGCACGTCGTTTGGTAGAAATCCACGTGCGCGTTCTGCAAAAAGCAGCATTTGCATGCACATCTTGTGGTTTTGCAGAAAACTTCATCCGCGTCTACCAAAATATGCATGTGCATGCTTAAAACGCGTTTTCGCACAAATGCGGGTGCTAAAAAGAGCAGCATCGGCATGCTTAGCACGTCGTTTGGTAGAAATCCACGTGCGCGTTCTGCCAAAAGCACCATTTGCATGCACATCTTGTGGTTTTGCAGAAAACTTCATCCGCGTCTACCAAAAGATGCATGTGCATGCTTAAAACACGTTTTCGCACAAATGCGTGCGCGGGTGCTAAAAAGAGCAGCATCGGCATGCTTAGCACGTCGTTTGGTAGAAATCCACGTGCGCGTTCTGCCAAAAGCACCATTTGCATGCACATCTTGTGGTTTTGCAGAAAACTTCATCCGCGTCTACCTAAAGATGCATGTGCATGCTTAAAACGCGTTTTCGCACAAATCCGTGCGCGGGTGCTAAAAAGAGCAGCATCGGCATGCTTAGCACGTCGTTTGGTAGAAATCCACGTGCGCGTTCTGCCAAAAGCACCATTTGCATGCACATCTTGTGGTTTTGCAGAAAACTTCATCCGCGTCTACCAAAAGATGCATGTGCATGCTTAAAACGCGTTTTCGCACAAATGCGTGCGCGGGTGCTAAAAAGAGCAGCATCGGCATGCTTAGCACGTCGTTTGGTAGAAATCCACGTGCGCGTTCTGCCAAAAGCACCATTTGCATGCACATCTTGTGGTTTTGCAGAAAACTTCATCCGCGTCTACCAAAAGATGCATGTGCATGCTTAAAACGCGTTTTCGCACAAATGCGTGCGCGGGTGCTAAAAAGAGCAGCATCGGCATGCTTAGCACGTCGTTTGGTAGAAATCCACGTGCGCGTTCTGCCAAAAGCACCATTTGCATGCACATCTTGTGGTTTTGCAGAAAACTTCATCCGCGTCTACCAAAAGATGCATGTGCATGCTAAAAACGCGTTTTCGCACAAATCCGTGCGCGGGTGCTAAAAAGAGCAGCATCGGCATGCTTAGCACGTCGTTTGGTAGAAATCCACGTGCGCGTTCTGCCAAAAGCACCATTTGCATGCACATCTTGTGGTTTTGCAGAAAACCATCCGCGTCTACCAAAAGATGCATGTGCATGCTTAAAACGCGTTTTCGCACAAATCCGTGCGCGGGTGCTAAAAAGAGCAGCATCGGCATGCTTAGCACGTCGTTTGGTAGAAATCCACGTGCGCGTTCTGCAAAAAGCAGCATTTGCATGCACATCTTGTGGTTTTGCAGAAAACTTCATCCGCGTCTACCAAAATATGCATGTGCATGCTTAAAACGCGTTTTCGCACAAATGCGGGTGCTAAAAAGAGCAGCATCGGCATGCTTAGCACGTCGTTTGGTAGAAATCCACGTGCGCGTTCTGCCAAAAGCACCATTTGCATGCACATCTTGTGGTTTTGCAGAAAACTTCATCCGCGTCTACCAAAAGATGCATGTGCATGCTTAAAACGCGTTTTCGCACAAATGCGTGCGCGGGTGCTAAAAAGAGCAGCATCGGCATGCTTAGCACGTCGTTTGGTAGAAATCCACGTGCGCGTTCTGCCAAAAGCACCATTTGCATGCACATCTTGTGGTTTTGCAGAAAACTTCATCCGCGTCTACCAAAAGATGCATGTGCATGCTAAAAACGCGTTTTCGCACAAATCCGTGCGCGGGTGCTAAAAAGAGCAGCATCGGCATGCTTAGCACGTCGTTTGGTAGAAATCCACGTGCGCGTTCTGCCAAAAGCACCATTTGCATGCACATCTTGTGGTTTTGCAGAAAACCATCCGCGTCTACCAAAAGATGCATGTGCATGCTTAAAACGCGTTTTCGCACAAATCCGTGCGCGGGTGCTAAAAAGAGCAGCATCGGCATGCTTAGCACGTCGTTTGGTAGAAATCCACGTGCGCGTTCTGCAAAAAGCAGCATTTGCATGCACATCTTGTGGTTTTGCAGAAAACTTCATCCGCGTCTACCAAAATATGCATGTGCATGCTTAAAACGCGTTTTCGCACAAATGCGGGTGCTAAAAAGAGCAGCGTCGGCATGCTTAGCACGTCGTTTGGCAGAAATCCACGTGCGCGTTCTGCCAAAAGCACCATTTGCATGCACATCTTGTGGTTTTGCAGAAAACTTCATCCGCGTCTACCAAAAGATGCATGTGCATGCTTAAAACGCGTTTTCGCACAAATGCGTGCGCGGGTGCTAAAAAGAGCAGCATCGGCATGCTTAGCACGTCGTTTGGTAGAAATCCACGTGCGCGTTCTGCCAAAAGCACCATTTGCATGCACATCTTGTGGTTTTGCAGAAAACTTCATCCGCGTCTACCTAAAGATGCATGTGCATGCTTAAAACGCGTTTTCGCACAAATCCGTGCGCGGGTGCTAAAAAGAGCAGCATCGGCATGCTTAGCACGTCGTTTGGTAGAAATCCACGTGCGCGTTCTGCCAAAAGCACCATTTGCATGCACATCTTGTGGTTTTGCAGAAAACTTCATCCGCGTCTACCAAAAGATGCATGTGCATGCTTAAAACGCGTTTTCGCACAAATCCGTGCGCGGGTGCTAAAAAGAGCAGCATCGGCATGCTTAGCACGTCGTTTGGTAGAAATCCACGTGCGCGTTCTGCAAAAAGCACCATTTGCATGCACATCTTGTGGTTTTGCAGAAAACTTCATCCGCGTCTACCAAAAGAGGCATGTGCATGCTTAAAACGCGTTTTCGCACAAATGCGTGCGCGGGTGCTAAAAAGAGCAGCATCGGCATGCTTAGCACGTCGTTTGGTAGAAATCCACGTGCGCGTTCTGCAAAAAGCACCATTTGCATGCACATCTTGTGGTTTTGCAGAAAACTTCATCCGCGTCTACCAAAAGATGCATGTGCATGCTTAAAACGCGTTTTCGCACAAATGCGTGCGCGGGTGCTAAAAAGAGCAGCATCGGCATGCTTAGCACGTCGTTTGGTAGAAATCCACGTGCGCGTTCTGCCAAAAGCACCATTTGCATGCACATCTTGTGGTTTTGCAGAAAGCTTCATCCGCGTCTACCAAAAGATGCATGTGCATGCTTAAAACGCGTTTTCGCTCAAATGCGTGTGCGGGTGCTAAAAGGAGCAGCATCGGCATGCTTAGCACGTCGTTTGGTAGAAATCCACGTGCGCGTTCTGCCAAAAGCACCATTTGCATGCACATCTTGTGGTTTTGCAGAAAACTTCATCCGCGTCTACCAAAAGATGCATGTGCATGCTTAAAACGCGTTTTCGCACAAATACGTGCGCGGGTGCTAAAAAGAGCAGCATCGGTATGTTTAGCACGTCGTTTGGTAGAAATCCACGTGCGCGTTCTGCCAAAAGCACCATTTGCATGCACATCGTGTGGTTTTGCAGAAAACTTCATCCGCGTCTACCAAAAGATGCATGTGCATGCTTAAAACGCGTTTTCGCACAAATACGTGCGCGGGTGCTAAAAAGAGCAGCATCGGCATGTTTAGCACGTCGTTTGGTAGAAATCCACGTGCGCGTTCTGCCAAAAGCACCATTTGCATGCACATCTTGTGGTTTTGCAGAAAACTTCATCCGCGTCTACCTAAAGATGCATGTGCATGCTTAAAACGCGTTTTCGCACAAATCCGTGCGCGGGTGCTAAAAAGAGCAGCATCGGCATGCTTAGCACGTCGTTTGGTAGAAATCCACGTGCGCGTTCTGCCAAAAGCACCATTTGCATGCACATCTTGTGGTTTTGCAGAAAACTTCATCCGCGTCTACCAAAAGATGCATGTGCATGCTTAAAACGCGTTTTCGCACAAATCCGTGCGCGGGTGCTAAAAAGAGCAGCATCGGCATGCTTAGCACGTCGTTTGGTAGAAATCCACGTGCGCGTTCTGCCAAAAGCACCATTTGCATGCACATCTTGTGGTTTTGCAGAAAACTTCATCCGCGTCTACCAAAAGATGCATGTGCATGCTTAAAACGCGTTTTCGCACAAATGCGTCCGCGGGTGCTAAAAAGAGCAGCATCGGCATGCTTAGCACGTCGTTTGGTAGAAATCCACGTGCGCGTTCTGCCAAAAGCACCATTCGCATGCACATCTTGTGGTTTTGCAGAAAACTTCATCCGCGTCTACCAAAAGATGCATGTGCATGCTTAAAACGCGTTTTCGCACAAATCCGTGCGCGGGTGCTAAAAAGAGCAGCATCGGCATGCTTAGCACGTCGTTTGGTAGAAATCCACGTGCGCGTTCTGCCAAAAGCATCATTTGCATGCACATCTTGTGGTTTTGCAGAAAACTTCATCCGCGTCTACCAAAAGATGCATGTGCATGCTTAAAACGCGTTTTCGCACAAATGCGTGCGCGGGTGCTAAAAAGAGCAGCATCGGCATGCTTAGCACGTCGTTTGGTAGAAATCCACGTGCGCGTTCTGCCAAAAGCACCATTTGCAGGCACATCTTGTGGTTTTGCAGAAAACTTCATCCGCGTCTACCAAAAGATGCATGTGCATGCTTAAAACGCGTTTTCGCACAAATCCGTGCGCGGGTGCTAAAAAGAGCAGCATCGGCATGCTTAGCACGTCGTTTGGTAGAAATCCACGTGCGCGTTCTGCCAAAAGCACCATTTGCATGCACATCTTGTGGTTTTGCAGAAAACTTCATCCGCGTCTAACAAAAGATGCATGTGCATGCTTAAAACGCGTTTTCGCACAAATCCGTGCGCGGGTGCTAAAAAGAGCAGCATCGGCATGCTTAGCACGTCGTTTGGTAGAAATCCACGTGCGCGTTCTGCAAAAAGCACCATTTGCATGCACATCTTGTGGTTTTGCAGAAAACTTCATCCGCGTCTACCAAAAGATGCATGTGCATGCTTAAAACGCGTTTTCGCACAAATGCGTGCGCGGGTGCTAAAAAGAGCAGCATCGGCATGCTTAGCACGTCGTTTGGTAGAAATCCACGTGCGCGTTCTGCAAAAAGCACCATTTGCATGCACATCTTGTGGTTTTGCAGAAAACTTCATCCGCGTCTACCAAAAGATGCATGTGCATGCTTAAAACGCGTTTTCGCACAAATCCGTGCGCGGGTGCTAAAAAGAGCAGCATCGGCATGCTTAGCACGTCGTTTGGTAGAAATCCACGTGCGCGTTCTGCCAAAAGCACCATTTGCATGCACATCTTGTGGTTTTGCAGAAAACTTCATCCGCGTCTACCAAAAGATGCATGTGCATGCTTAAAACGCGTTTTCGCACAAATCCGTGCGCGGGTGCTAAAAAGAGCAGCATCGGCATGCTTAGCACGTCGTTTGGTAGAAATCCACGTGCGCGTTCTGCCAAAAGCACCATTTGCATGCACATCTTGTGGTTTTGCAGAAAACTTCATCCGCGTCTACCAAAAGATGCATGTGCATGCTTAAAACGCGTTTTCGCACAAATCCGTGCGCGGGTGCTAAAAAGAGCAGCATCGGCATGCTTAGCACGTCGTTTGGTAGAAATCCACGTGCGCGTTCTGCCAAAAGCACCATTTGCATGCACATCTTGTGGTTTTGCAGAAAACTTCATCCGCGTCTAACAAAAGATGCATGTGCATGCTTAAAACGCGTTTTCGCACAAATCCGTGCGCGGGTGCTAAAAAGAGCAGCATCGGCATGCTTAGCACGTCGTTTGGTAGAAATCCACGTGCGCATTCTGCCAAAAGCACCATTTGCATGCACATCTTGTGGTTTTGCAGAAAACTTCATCCGCGTCTACCAAAAGATGCATGTGCATGCTTAAAACGCGTTTTCGCACAAATCCGTGCGCGGGTGCTAAAAAGAGCAGCATCGGCATGCTTAGCACGTCGTTTGGTAGAAATGCACGTGCGCGTTCTGCAAAAAGCACCATTTGCATGCACATCTTGTGGTTTTGCAGAAAACTTCATCCGCGTCTACCAAAAGATGCATGTGCATGCTTAAAACGCGTTTTCGCACAAATGCGTGCGCGGGTGCTAAAAAGAGCAGCATCGGCATGCTTAGCACGTCGTTTGGTAGAAATCCACGTGCGCGTTCTGCAAAAAGCACCATTTGCATGCACATCTTGTGGTTTTGCAGAAAACTTCATCCGCGTCTACCAAAAGATGCATGTGCATGCTTAAAACGCGTTTTCGCACAAATCCGTGCGCGGGTGCTAAAAAGAGCAGCATCGGCATGCTTAGCACGTCGTTTGGTAGAAATCCACGTGCGCGTTCTGCCAAAAGCACCATTTGCATGCACATCTTGTGGTTTTGCAGAAAACTTCATCCGCGTCTACCAAAAGATGCATGTGCATGCTTAAAACGCGTTTTCGCACAAATCCGTGCGCGGGTGCTAAAAAGAGCAGCATCGGCATGCTTAGCACGTCGTTTGGTAGAAATCCACGTGCGCGTTCTGCAAAAAGCACCATTTGCATGCACATCTTGTGGTTTTGCAGAAAACTTCATCCGCGTCTACCAAAAGATGCATGTGCATGCTTAAGAGGAAGCTTTAGCTTGGGTGCTCCTATCTAAATACATGTAAAAGGAGAATTCGTTTTTCTCGGCAACCACTGCACTAAATTTGACGGGGTTTGCTGCATTTAAAAGAAAAGCTTAAAATATAGTGACTGTTGGTTTCGAATTTTCGATTTAGGTCGTCAAATTTTTGTAAAAATTTGGCAAAAATTGCAAATTTTCAGAAAACGAAACTATCAAGTTTACAACTCCGTAACTCAGCAAGAAAAAATCATATCGCCATTCTGTAAATTGTACCTGATAGCACATCTAAAGCGGACAAAATTGATATGTTACATATGAACCTCAAAAAATGGAGTGATGTGTAATTACAACTTTTGCAGAACCGTCGTAAACAACGTAACAAGATCACGTAAGATGTAAACTGACATATCAAATTTGTCCGCTTTGAATGGTCTAATGGATGCCGTTTACAGAATCGCGATATCTGTTCTTGATGCAGAGCTATTAGCTTGTAAACTTCGTGCTTCTATTTTTTTCATACGTCTGAATTTTTGAAAATCCTTTGAACAAAATTCAAGCCCTAAATCAAAATTCCGCTTCCAACAGTCACTAGAATTTAACTTTCTCTCTCAAATGCAACAAATTTCATTAAAATCGGTCCAGAGGTTATCTCAGAAAAACGCTTTTGCGTTTTTACATGTATTTGAATAGGCCGCGTTGGAGTTGAGCCCGAGCTAAAGCTTCCTCTTAAAACGCGTTTTCGCACAAATGCGTGCGCGGGTGCTAAAAAGAGCAGCATCGGCATGCTTAGCACGTCGTTTGGTAGAAATCCACGTGCGCGTTCTGCCAAAAGCACCATTTGCATGCACATCTTGTGGTTTTGCAGAAAACTTCATCCGCGTCTACCAAAAGATGCATGTGCATGCTTAAAACGCGTTTTCGCACAAATCCGTGCGCGGGTGCTAAAAACAGCAGCATCGGCATGCTTAGCACGTCGTTTGGTAGAAATCCACGTGCGCGTTCTGCCAAAAGCACCATTTGCATGCACATCTTGTGGTTTTGCAGAAAACTTCATCCGCGTCTACCAAAAGATGCATGTGCATGCTTAAAACGCGTTTTCGCACAAATCCGTGCGCGGGTGCTAAAAAGAGCAGCATCGGCATGCTTAGCACGTCGTTTGGTAGAAATCCACGTGCGCGTTCTGCAAAAAGCACCATTTGCATGCACATCTTGTGGTTTTGCAGAAAACTTCATCCGCGTCTACCAAAAGATGCATGTGCATGCTTAAGAGGAAGCTTTAGCTTGGGTGCTCCTATCTAAATACATGTAAAAGGAGAATTCGTTTTTCTCGGCAACCACTGCACTAAATTTGACGGGGTTTGCTGCATTTAAAAGAAAAGCTTAAAATATAGTGACTGTTGGTTTCGAATTTTCGATTTAGGTCGTCAAATTTTTGTAAAAATTTGGCAAAAATCGCAAATTTTCAGAAAACGAAACTATCAAGTTTACAACTCCGTAACTCAGCAAGAAAAAATCATATCGCCATTCTGTAAATTGTACCTGATAGCACATCTAAAGCGGACAAAATTGATATGTTACATATGAACCTCAAAAAATGGAGTGATGTGTAATTACAACTTTTGCAGAACCTTCGTAAACAACGTAACAAGATCACGTAAGATGTAAACTGACATATCAAATTTGTCCGCTTTGAATGGTCTAATGGATGCCGTTTACAGAATCGCGATATCTGTTCTTGATGCAGAGCTATTAGCTTGTAAACTTCGTGCTTCTATTTTTTTCATACGTCTGAATTTTTGAAAATCCTTTTAACAAAATTCAAGCCCTAAATCAAAATTCCGCTTCCAACAGTCACTAGAATTTAACTTTCTCTCTCAAATGCAACAAATTTCATTAAAATCGGTCCAGAGGTTATCTCAGAAAAACGCTTTTGCGTTTTTACATGTATTTGAATAGGCCGCGTTGGAGTTGAGCCCGAGCTAAAGCTTCCTCTTAAAATGCGTTTTCGCACAAATGCGTGCGCGGGTGCTAAAAAGAGCAGCATCGGCATGCTTAGCACGTCGTTTGGTAGAAATCCACGTGCGCGTTCTGCCAAAAGCACCATTTGCATGCACATCTTGTGGTTTTGCAGAAAACTTCATCCGCGTCTACCAAAAGATGCATGTGCATGCTTAAAACGCGTTTTCGCACAAATCCGTGCGCGGGTGCTAAAAACAGCAGCATCGGCATGCTTAGCACGTCGTTTGGTAGAAATCCACGTGCGCGTTCTGCAAAAAGCACCATTTGCATGCACATCTTGTGGTTTTGCAGAAAACTTCATCCGCGTCTACCAAAAGATGCATGTGCATGCTTAAAACGCGTTTTCGCACAAATGCGTGCGCGGGTGCTAAAAAGAGCAGCATCGGCATGCTTAGCACGTCGTTTGGTAGAAATCCACGTGCGCGTTCTGCCAAAAGCACCATTTGCATGCACATCTTGTGGTTTTGCAGAAAACTTCATCCGCGTCTACCAAAAGATGCATGTGCATGCTTAAAACGCGTTTTCGCATAAATGCGTGCGCGGGTGCTAAAAGGAGCAGCATCGGCATGCTTAGCACGTCGTTTGGTAGAAATCCACGTGCGCGTTCTGCCAAAAGCACCATTTGCATGCACATCTTGTGGTTTTGCAGAAAACTTCATCCGCGTCTACCAAAAGATGCATGTGCATGCTTAAAAGGCGTTTTCGCACAAATCCGTGCGCGGGTGCTAAAAAGAGCAGCATCGACATGCTTAGCACGTCGTTTGGTAGAAATCCACGTGCGCGTTCTGCAAAAAGGACATTTGCATGCACATCTTGTGGTTTTGCAGAAAACTTCATCCGCGTCTACCAAAAGATGCATGTGCATGCTTAAAACGCGTTTTCGCACAAATCCGTGCGCGGGTGCTAAAAAGAGCAGCATCGGCATGCTTAGCACGTCGTTTGGTAGAAATCCACGTGCGCGTTCTGCCAAAAGCACCATTTGCATGCACATCTTGTGGTGTTGCAGAAAACTTCATCCGCGTCTACCAAAAGATGCATGTGCATGCTTAAAACGCGTTTTCGCACAAATCCGTGCGCGGGTGCTAAAAAGAGCAGCATCGGCATGCTTAGCACGTCGTTTGGTAGAAATCCACGTGCGCGTTCTGCCAAAAGCACCATTTGCATGCACATCTTGTGGTTTTGCAGAAAACTTCATCCGCGTCTACCAAAAGATGCATGTGCATGCTTAAAACGCGTTTTCGCACAAATCCGTGCTCGGGTGCTAAAAAGAGCAGCATCGGCATGCTTAGCACGTCGTTTGGTAGAAATCCACGTGCGCGTTCTGCCAAAAGCACCATTTGCATGCACATCTTGTGGTTTTGCAGAAAACCATCCGCGTCTACCAAAAGATGCATGTGCATGCTTAAAACGCGTTTTCGCACAAATGCGTGCGCGGGTGCTAAAAGGAGCAGCATCGGCATGCTTAGCACGTCGTTTGGTAGAAATCCACGTGCGCGTTCTGCCAAAAGCACCATTTGCATGCACATCTTGTGGTTTTGCAGAAAACTTCATCCGCGTCTACCAAAAGATGCATGTGCATGCTTAAAACGCGTTTTCGCACAAATCCGTGCGCGGGTGCTAAAAAGAGCAGCATCGGCATGCTTAGCACGTCGTTTGGTAGAAATCCACGTGCGCGTTCTGCCAAAAGCACCATTTGCATGCACATCTTGTGGTTTTGCAGAAAACTTCATCCGCGTCTACCAAAAGATTCATGTGCATGCTTAAAACGCGTTTTCGCAAAAATCCGTGCGCGGGTGCTAAAAAGAGCAGCATCGGCATGCTTAGCACGTCGTTTGGTAGAAATCCACGTGCGCGTTCTGCCAAAAGCACCATTTGCATGCACATCTTGTGGTTTTGCAGAAAACTTCATCCGCGTCTACCAAAAGATGCATGTGCATGCTTAAAACGCGTTTTCGCACAAATCCGTGCGCGGGTGCTAAAAAGAGCAGCATCGGCATGCTTAGCACGTCGTTTGGTAGAAATCCACGTGCGCGTTCTGCCAAAAGCACCATTTGCATGCACATCTTGTGGTTTTGCAGAAAACTTCATCCGCGTCTACCAAAAGATGCATGTGCATGCTTAAAACGCGTTTTCGCACAAATGCGTGCGCGGGTGCTAAAAAGAGCAGCATCGGCATGCTTAGCACGTCGTTTGGTAGAAATCCACGTGCGCGTTCTGCAAAAAGCACCATTTGCATGCACATCTTGTGGTTTTGCAGAAAACTTCATCCGCGTCTACCAAAAGATGCATGTGCATGCTTAAAACGCGTTTTCGCACAAATCCGTGCGCGGGTGCTAAAAAGAGCAGCATCGGCATGCTTAGCACGTCGTTTGGTAGAAATCCACGTGCGCGTTCTGCCAAAAGCACCATTTGCATGCACATCTTGTGGTTTTGCAGAAAACTTCATCCGCGTCTACCAAAAGATGCATGTGCATGCTTAAAACGCGTTTTCGCACAAATCCGTGCGCGGGTGCTAAAAAGAGCAGCATCGGCATGCTTAGCACGTCGTTTGGTAGAAATCCACGTGCGCGTTCTGCCAAAAGCACCATTTGCATGCACATCTTGTGGTTTTGCAGAAAACTTCATCCGCGTCTACCAAAAGATGCATGTGCATGCTTAAAACGCGTTTTCGCACAAATCCGTGCGCGGGTGCTAAAAAGAGCAGCATCGGCATGCTTAGCACGTCGTTTGGTAGAAATCCACGTGCGCGTTCTGCCAAAAGCACCATTTGCATGCACATCTTGTGGTTTTGCAGAAAACTTCATCCGCGTCTAACAAAAGATGCATGTGCATGCTTAAAACGCGTTTTCGCACAAATCCGTGCGCGGGTGCTAAAAAGAGCAGCATCGGCATGCTTAGCACGTCGTTTGGTAGAAATCCACGTGCGCATTCTGCCAAAAGCACCATTTGCATGCACATCTTGTGGTTTTGCAGAAAACTTCATCCGCGTCTACCAAAAGATGCATGTGCATGCTTAAAACGCGTTTTCGCACAAATGCGTGCGCGGGTGCTAAAAAGAGCAGCATCGGCATGCTTAGCACGTCGTTTGGTAGAAATCCACGTGCGCGTTCTGCAAAAAGCACCATTTGCATGCACATCTTGTGGTTTTGCAGAAAACTTCATCCGCGTCTACCAAAAGATGCATGTGCATGCTTAAAACGCGTTTTCGCACAAATCCGTGCGCGGGTGCTAAAAAGAGCAGCATCGGCATGCTTAGCACGTCGTTTGGTAGAAATCCACGTGCGCGTTCTGCCAAAAGCACCATTTGCATGCACATCTTGTGGTTTTGCAGAAAACTTCATCCGCGTCTACCAAAAGATGCATGTGCATGCTTAAAACGCGTTTTCGCACAAATCCGTGCGCGGGTGCTAAAAAGAGCAGCATCGGCATGCTTAGCACGTCGTTTGGTAGAAATCCACGTGCGCGTTCTGCAAAAAGCACCATTTGCATGCACATCTTGTGGTTTTGCAGAAAACTTCATCCGCGTCTACCAAAAGATGCATGTGCATGCTTAAGAGGAAGCTTTAGCTTGGGTGCTCCTATCTAAATACATGTAAAAGGAGAATTCGTTTTTCTCGGCAACCACTGCACTAAATTTGACGGGGTTTGCTGCATTTAAAAGAAAAGCTTAAAATATAGTGACTGTTGGTTTCGAATTTTCGATTTAGGTCGTCAAATTTTTGTAAAAATTTGGCAAAAATTGCAAATTTTCAGAAAACGAAACTATCAAGTTTACAACTCCGTAACTCAGCAAGAAAAAATCATATCGCCATTCTGTAAATTGTACCTGATAGCACATCTAAAGCGGACAAAATTGATATGTTACATATGAACCTCAAAAAATGGAGTGATGTGTAATTACAACTTTTGCAGAACCGTCGTAAACAACGTAACAAGATCACGTAAGATGTAAACTGACATATCAAATTTGTCCGCTTTGAATGGTCTAATGGATGCCGTTTACAGAATCGCGATATCTGTTCTTGATGCAGAGCTATTAGCTTGTAAACTTCGTGCTTCTATTTTTTTCATACGTCTGAATTTTTGAAAATCCTTTGAACAAAATTCAAGCCCTAAATCAAAATTCCGCTTCCAACAGTCACTAGAATTTAACTTTCTCTCTCAAATGCAACAAATTTCATTAAAATCGGTCCAGAGGTTATCTCAGAAAAACGCTTTTGCGTTTTTACATGTATTTGAATAGGCCGCGTTGGAGTTGAGCCCGAGCTAAAGCTTCCTCTTAAAACGCGTTTTCGCACAAATGCGTGCGCGGGTGCTAAAAAGAGCAGCATCGGCATGCTTAGCACGTCGTTTGGTAGAAATCCACGTGCGCGTTCTGCCAAAAGCACCATTTGCATGCACATCTTGTGGTTTTGCAGAAAACTTCATCCGCGTCTACCAAAAGATGCATGTGCATGCTTAAAACGCGTTTTCGCACAAATCCGTGCGCGGGTGCTAAAAACAGCAGCATCGGCATGCTTAGCACGTCGTTTGGTAGAAATCCACGTGCGCGTTCTGCAAAAAGCACCATTTGCATGCACATCTTGTGGTTTTGCAGAAAACTTCATCCGCGTCTACCAAAAGATGCATGTGCATGCTTAAGAGGAAGCTTTAGCTTGGGTGCTCCTATCTAAATACATGTAAAAGGAGAATTCGTTTTTCTCGGCAACCACTGCACTAAATTTGACGGGGTTTGCTGCATTTAAAAGAAAAGCTTAAAATATAGTGACTGTTGGTTTCGAATTTTCGATTTAGGTCGTCAAATTTTTGTAAAAATTTGGCAAAAATCGCAAATTTTCAGAAAACGAAACTATCAAGTTTACAACTCCGTAACTCAGCAAGAAAAAATCATATCGCCATTCTGTAAATTGTACCTGATAGCACATCTAAAGCGGACAAAATTGATATGTTACATATGAACCTCAAAAAATGGAGTGATGTGTAATTACAACTTTTGCAGAACCTTCGTAAACAACGTAACAAGATCACGTAAGATGTAAACTGACATATCAAATTTGTCCGCTTTGAATGGTCTAATGGATGCCGTTTACAGAATCGCGATATCTGTTCTTGATGCAGAGCTATTAGCTTGTAAACTTCGTGCTTCTATTTTTTTCATACGTCTGAATTTTTGAAAATCCTTTTAACAAAATTCAAGCCCTAAATCAAAATTCCGCTTCCAACAGTCACTAGAATTTAACTTTCTCTCTCAAATGCAACAAATTTCATTAAAATCGGTCCAGAGGTTATCTCAGAAAAACGCTTTTGCGTTTTTACATGTATTTGAATAGGCCGCGTTGGAGTTGAGCCCGAGCTAAAGCTTCCTCTTAAAATGCGTTTTCGCACAAATGCGTGCGCGGGTGCTAAAAAGAGCAGCATCGGCATGCTTAGCACGTCGTTTGGTAGAAATCCACGTGCGCGTTCTGCCAAAAGCACCATTTGCATGCACATCTTGTGGTTTTGCAGAAAACTTCATCCGCGTCTACCAAAAGATGCATGTGCATGCTTAAAACGCGTTTTCGCACAAATCCGTGCGCGGGTGCTAAAAACAGCAGCATCGGCATGCTTAGCACGTCGTTTGGTAGAAATCCACGTGCGCGTTCTGCAAAAAGCACCATTTGCATGCACATCTTGTGGTTTTGCAGAAAACTTCATCCGCGTCTACCAAAAGATGCATGTGCATGCTTAAAACGCGTTTTCGCACAAATGCGTGCGCGGGTGCTAAAAAGAGCAGCATCGGCATGCTTAGCACGTCGTTTGGTAGAAATCCACGTGCGCGTTCTGCCAAAAGCACCATTTGCATGCACATCTTGTGGTTTTGCAGAAAACTTCATCCGCGTCTACCAAAAGATGCATGTGCATGCTTAAAACGCGTTTTCGCATAAATGCGTGCGCGGGTGCTAAAAGGAGCAGCATCGGCATGCTTAGCACGTCGTTTGGTAGAAATCCACGTGCGCGTTCTGCCAAAAGCACCATTTGCATGCACATCTTGTGGTTTTGCAGAAAACTTCATCCGCGTCTACCAAAAGATGCATGTGCATGCTTAAAAGGCGTTTTCGCACAAATCCGTGCGCGGGTGCTAAAAAGAGCAGCATCGACATGCTTAGCACGTCGTTTGGTAGAAATCCACGTGCGCGTTCTGCAAAAAGGACATTTGCATGCACATCTTGTGGTTTTGCAGAAAACTTCATCCGCGTCTACCAAAAGATGCATGTGCATGCTTAAAACGCGTTTTCGCACAAATCCGTGCGCGGGTGCTAAAAAGAGCAGCATCGGCATGCTTAGCACGTCGTTTGGTAGAAATCCACGTGCGCGTTCTGCCAAAAGCACCATTTGCATGCACATCTTGTGGTGTTGCAGAAAACTTCATCCGCGTCTACCAAAAGATGCATGTGCATGCTTAAAACGCGTTTTCGCACAAATCCGTGCGCGGGTGCTAAAAAGAGCAGCATCGGCATGCTTAGCACGTCGTTTGGTAGAAATCCACGTGCGCGTTCTGCCAAAAGCACCATTTGCATGCACATCTTGTGGTTTTGCAGAAAACTTCATCCGCGTCTACCAAAAGATGCATGTGCATGCTTAAAACGCGTTTTCGCACAAATCCGTGCTCGGGTGCTAAAAAGAGCAGCATCGGCATGCTTAGCACGTCGTTTGGTAGAAATCCACGTGCGCGTTCTGCCAAAAGCACCATTTGCATGCACATCTTGTGGTTTTGCAGAAAACCATCCGCGTCTACCAAAAGATGCATGTGCATGCTTAAAACGCGTTTTCGCACAAATGCGTGCGCGGGTGCTAAAAGGAGCAGCATCGGCATGCTTAGCACGTCGTTTGGTAGAAATCCACGTGCGCGTTCTGCCAAAAGCACCATTTGCATGCACATCTTGTGGTTTTGCAGAAAACTTCATCCGCGTCTACCAAAAGATGCATGTGCATGCTTAAAACGCGTTTTCGCACAAATCCGTGCGCGGGTGCTAAAAAGAGCAGCATCGGCATGCTTAGCACGTCGTTTGGTAGAAATCCACGTGCGCGTTCTGCCAAAAGCACCATTTGCATGCACATCTTGTGGTTTTGCAGAAAACTTCATCCGCGTCTACCAAAAGATTCATGTGCATGCTTAAAACGCGTTTTCGCAAAAATCCGTGCGCGGGTGCTAAAAAGAGCAGCATCGGCATGCTTAGCACGTCGTTTGGTAGAAATCCACGTGCGCGTTCTGCCAAAAGCACCATTTGCATGCACATCTTGTGGTTTTGCAGAAAACTTCATCCGCGTCTACCAAAAGATGCATGTGCATGCTTAAAACGCGTTTTCGCACAAATCCGTGCGCGGGTGCTAAAAAGAGCAGCATCGGCATGCTTAGCACGTCGTTTGGTAGAAATCCACGTGCGCGTTCTGCCAAAAGCACCATTTGCATGCACATCTTGTGGTTTTGCAGAAAACTTCATCCGCGTCTACCAAAAGATGCATGTGCATGCTTAAAACGCGTTTTCGCACAAATCCGTGCGCGGATGCTAAAAAGAGCAGCATCGGCATGCTTAGCACGTCGTTTGGTAGAAATCCACGTGCGCGTTCTGCCAAAAGCACCATTTGCATGCACATCTTGTGGTTTTGCAGAAAACTTCATCCGCGTCTACCAAAAGATGCATGTGCATGCTTAAAACGCGTTTTCGCACAAATGCGTGCGCGGGTGCTAAAAAGAGCAGCATCGGCATGCTTAGCACGTCGTTTGGTAGAAATCCACGTGCGCGTTCTGCCAAAAGCACCATTTGCATGCACATCTTGTGGTTTTGCAGAAAACTTCATCCGCGTCTACCAAAAGATGCATGTGCATGCTTAAAACGCGTTTTCGCACAAATCCGTGCGCGGGTGCTAAAAAGAGCAGCATCGGCATGCTTAGCACGTCGTTTGGTAGAAATCCACGTGCGCGTTCTGCAAAAAGCACCATTTGCATGCACATCTTGTGGTTTTGCAGAAAACTTCATCCGCTTCTACCAAAAGATGCATGTGCATGCTTAAGAGGAAGCTTTAGCTTGGGTGCTCCTATCTAAATACATGTAAAAGGAGAATTCGTTTTTCTCGGCAACCACTGCACTAAATTTGACGGGGTTTGCTGCATTTAAAAGAAAAGCTTAAAATATAGTGACTGTTGGTTTCGAATTTTCGATTTAGGTCGTCAAATTTTTGTAAAAATTTGGCAAAAATCGCAAATTTTCAGAAAACGAAACTATCAAGTTTACAACTCCGTAACTCAGCAAGAAAAAATCATATCGCCATTCTGTAAATTGTACCTGATAGCACATCTAAAGCGGACAAAATTGATATGTTACATATGAACCTCAAAAAATGGAGTAATGTGTAATTACAACTTTTGCAGAACCTTCGTAAACAACGTAACAAGATCACGTAAGATGTAAACTGACATATCAAATTTGTCCGCTTTGAATGGTCTAATGGATGCCGTTTACAGAATCGCGATATCTGTTCTTGATGCAGAGCTATTAGCTTGTAAACTTCGTGCTTCTATTTTTTTCATACGTCTGAATTTTTGAAAATCCTTTTAACAAAATTCGAGCCCTAAATCAAAATTCCGCTTCCAACAGTCACTAGAATTTAACTTTCTCTCTCAAATGCAACAAATTTCATTAAAATCGGTCCAGAGGTTATCTCAGAAAAACGCTTTTGCGTTTTTACATGTATTTGAATAAGCCGCGTTGGAGTTGAGCCCGAGCTAAAGCTTCCTCTTAAAACGCGTTTTCGCACAAATGCGTGCGCGGGTGCTAAAAAGAGCAGCATCGGCATGCTTAGCACGTCGTTTGGTAGAAATCCGCGTGCGCGTTCTGCCAAAAGCACCATTTGCATGCACATCTTGTGGTTTTGCAGAAAACTTCATCCGCGTCTACCAAAAGATGCATGTGCATGCTTAAAACGCGTTTTCGCACAAATCCGTGCGCGGGTGCTAAAAAGAGCAGCATCGGCATGCTTAGCACGTCGTTTGGTAGAAATCCACGTGCGCGTTCTGCCAAAAGCACCATTTGCATGCACATCTTGTGGTTTTGCAGAAAACTTCATCCGCGTCTACCAAAAGATGCATGTGCATGCTTAAAACGCGTTTTCGCACAAATCCGTGCGCGGGTGCTAAAAAGAGCAGCATCGGCATGCTTAGCAAGTCGTTTGGTAGAAATCCACGTGCGCGTTCTGCCAAAAGCACCATTTGCATGCACATCTTGTGGTTTTGCAGAAAACTTCATCCGCGTCTACCACAAGATGCATGTGCATGCTTAAAACGCGTTTTCGCACAAATCCGTGCGCGGGTGCTAAAAAGAGCAGCATCGGCATGCTTAGCACGTCGTTTGGTAGAAATCCACGTGCGCGTTCTGCAAAAAGCACATTTGCATGCACATCTTGTGGTTTTGCAGAAAACTTCATCCGCGTCTACCAAAAGATGCATGTGCATGCTTAAGAGGAAGCTTTAGCTTGGGTGCTCCTATCTAAATACATGTAAAAGGAGAATTCGTTTTTCTCGGCAACCACTGCACTAAATTTGACGGGGTTTGCTGCATTTAAAAGAAAAGCTTAAAATATAGTGACTGTTGGTTTCGAATTTTCGATTTAGGTCGTCAAATTTTTGTAAAAATTTGGCAAAAATCGCAAATTTTCAGAAAACGAAACTATCAAGTTTACAACTCCGTAACTCAGCAAGAAAAAATCATATCGCCATTCTGTAAATTGTACCTGATAGCACATCTAAAGCGGACAAAATTGATATGTTACATATGAACCTCAAAAAATGGAGTGACGTGTAATTACAACTTTTGCAGAACCTTCGTAAACAACGTAACAAAATCACGTAAGATGTAAACTGACATATCAAATTTGTCCGCTTTGAATGGTCTAATGGATGCCGTTTACAGAATCGCGATATCTGTTCTTGATGCAGAGCTATTAGCTTGTAAACTTCGTGCTTCTATTTTTTTCATACGTCTGAATTTTTGAAAATCCTTTTAACAAAATTCAAGCCCTAAATCAAAATTCCGCTTCCAACAGTCACTAGAATTTAACTTTCTCTCTCAAATGCAACAAATTTGATTAAAATCGGTCCAGAGGTTATCTCAGAAAAACGCTTTTGCGTTTTTACATGTATTTGAATAGGCCGCGTTGGAGTTGAGCCCGAGCTAAAGCTTCCTCTTAAAACGCGTTTTCGCACAAATGCGTGCGCGGGTGCTAAAAAGAGCAGCATCGGCATGCTTAGCACGTCGTTTGGTAGAAATTCACGTGCGCGTTCTGCCAAAAGCACCATTTGCATGCACATCTTGTGGTTTTGCAGAAAACTTCATCCGCGTCTACCAAAAGATGCATGTGCATGCTTAAAACGCGTTTTCGCACAAATCCGTGCGCGGGTGCTAAAAACAGCAGCATCGGCATGCTTAGCACGTCGTTTGGTAGAAATCCACGTGCGCGTTCTGCAAAAAGCACCATTTGCATGCACATCTTGTGGTTTTGCAGAAAACTTCATCCGCGTCTACCAAAAGATGCATGTGCATGCTTAAAACGCGTTTTCGCACAAATGCGTGCGCGGGTGCTAAAAAGAGCAGCATCGGCATGCTTAGCACGTCGTTTGGTAGAAATCCACGTGCGCGTTCTGCCAAAAGCACCATTTGCATGCACATCTTGTGGTTTTGCAGAAAACTTCATCCGCGTCTACCAAAAGATGCATGTGCATGCTTAAAACGCGTTTTCGCACAAATGCGTGCGCGGGTGCTAAAAGGAGCAGCATCGGCATGCTTAGCACGTCGTTTGGTAGAAATCCACGTGCGCGTTCTGCCAAAAGCACCATTTGCATGCACATCTTGTGGTTTTGCAGAAAACTTCATCCGCGTCTACCAAAAGATGCATGTGCATGCTTAAAACGCGTTTTCGCACAAATCCGTGCGCGGGTGCTAAAAAGAGCAGCATCGGCATGCTTAGCACGTCGTTTGGTAGAAATCCACGTGCGCGTTCTGCCAAAAGCACCATTTGCATGCACATCTTGTGGTTTTGCAGAAAACTTCATCCGCGTCTACCAAAAGATGCATGTGCATGCTTAAAAGGCGTTTTCGCACAAATCCGTGCGCGGGTGCTAAAAAGAGCAGCATCGGAATGCTTAGCACGTCGTTTGGTAGAAATCCACGTGCGCGTTCTGCAAAAAGGACATTTGCATGCACATCTTGTGGTTTTGCAGAAAACTTCATCCGCGTCTACCAAAAGATGCATGTGCATGCTTAAAACGCGTTTTCGCACAAATCCGTGCGCGGGTGCTAAAAAGAGCAGCATCGGCATGCTTAGCACGTCGTTTGGTAGAAATCCACGTGCGCGTTCTGCAAAAAGGACATTTGCATGCACATCTTGTGGTTTTGCAGAAAACTTCATCCGCGTCTACCAAAAGATGCATGTGCATGCTTAAAACGCGTTTTCGCACAAATCCGTGCGCGGGTGCTAAAAAGAGCAGCATCGGCATGCTTAGCACGTCGTTTGGTAGAAATCCACGTGCGCGTTCTGCCAAAAGCACCATTTGCATGCACATCTTGTGGTTTTGCAGAAAACTTCATCCGCGTCTACCAAAAGATGCATGTGCATGCTTAAAACGCGTTTTCGCACAAATCCGTGCGCGGGTGCTAAAAAGAGCAGCATCGGCATGCTTAGCAAGTCGTTTGGTAGAAATCCACGTGCGCGTTCTGCCAAAAGCACCATTTGCATGCACATATTGTGGTTTTGCAGAAAACTTCATCCGCGTCTACCACAAGATGCATGTGCATGCTTAAAACGCGTTTTCGCACAAATCCGTGCGCGGGTGCTAAAAAGAGCAGCATCGGCATGCTTAGCACGTCGTTTGGTAGAAATCCACGTGCGCGTTCTGCAAAAAGCACATTTGCATGCACATCTTGTGGTTTTGCAGAAAACTTCATCCGCGTCTACCAAAAGATGCATGTGCATGCTTAAGAGGAAGCTTTAGCTTGGGTGCTCCTATCTAAATACATGTAAAAGGAGAATTCGTTTTTCTCGGCAACCACTGCACTAAATTTGACGGGGTTTGCTGCATTTAAAAGAAAAGCTTAAAATATAGTGACTGTTGGTTTCGAATTTTCGATTTAGGTCGTCAAATTTTTGTAAAAATTTGGCAAAAATCGCAAATTTTCAGAAAACGAAACTATCAAGTTTACAACTCCGTAACTCTGCAAGAAAAAATCATATCGCCATTCTGTAAATTGTACCTGATAGCACATCTAAAGCGGACAAAATTGATATGTTACATATGAACCTCAAAAAATGGAGTGATGTGTAATTACAACTTTTGCAGAACCTTCGTAAACAACGTAACAAGATCACGTAAGTTGTAAACTGACATATCAAATTTGTCCGCTTTGAATGGTCTAATGGATGCCGTTTACAGAATCGCGATATCTGTTCTTGATGCAGAGCTATTAGCTTGTAAACTTCGTGCTTCTATTTTTTTCATACGTCTGAATTTTTGAAAATCCTTTTAACAAAATTCAAGCCCTAAATCAAAATTCCGCTTCCAACAGTCACTAGAATTTAACTTTCTCTCTCAAATGCAACAAATTTCATTAAAATCGGTCCAGAGGTTATCTCAGAAAAACGCTTTTGCGTTTTTACATGTATTTGAATAGGCCGCGTTGGAGTTGAGCCCGAGCTAAAGCTTCCTCTTAAAACGCGTTTTCGCACAAATGCGTGCGCGGGTGCTAAAAAGAGCAGCATCGGCATGCTTAGCACGTCGTTTGGTAGAAATCCACGTGCGCGTTCTGCAAAAAGCACCATTTGCATGCACATCTTGTGGTTTTTCGGAAAACTTCATCCGCGTCTACCAAAAGATGCATGTGCATGCTTAAAACGCGTTTTCGCACAAATGCGTGCGCGGGTGCTAAAAAGAGCAGCATCGGCATGCTTAGCACGTCGTTTGGTAGAAATCCACGTGCGCGTTCTGCCAAAAGCACCATTTGCATGCACATCTTGTGGTTTTGCAGAAAACTTCATCCGCGTCTACCAAAAGATGCATGTGCATGCTTAAAACGCGTTTTCGCACACATCCGTGCGCGGGTGCTAAAAAGAGCAGCATCGGCATGCTTAGCACGTCGTTTGGTAGAAATCCACGTGCGCATTCTGCCAAAAGCACCATTTGCATGCACATCTTGTGGTTTTGCAGAAAACTTCATCCGCGTCTACCAAAAGATGCATGTGCATGGTAAAAACGCGTTTTCGCACAAATCCGTGCGCGGGTGCTAAAAAGAGCAGCATCGGCATGCTTAGCACGTCGTTTGGTAGAAATCCACGTGCGCGTTCTGCCAAAAGCACCATTTGCATGCACATCTTGTGGTTTTGCAGAAAACTTCATCCGCGTCTACCAAAAGATGCATGTGCATGCTTAAAACGCGTTTTCGCACAAATCCGTGCGCGGGTGCCAAAAAGAGCAGCATCGGCATGCTTAGCACGTCGTTTGGTAGAAATCCACGTGCGCGTTCTGCAAATAGCAGCATTTGCATGCACATCTTGTGGTTTTGCAGAAAACTTCATCCGCGTCTACCAAAATATGCATGTGCATGCTTAAAACGCGTTTTCGCACAAATGCGGGTGCTAAAAAGAGCAGCATCGGCATGCTTAGCACGTCGTTTGGTAGAAATCCACGTGCGCGTTCTGCCAAAAGCACCATTTGCATGCACATCTTGTGGTTTTGCAGAAAACTTCATCCGCGTCTACCAAAAGATGCATGTGCATGCTTAAAACACGTTTTCGCACAAATGCGTGCGCGGGTGCTAAAAAGAGCAGCATCGGCATGCTTAGCACGTCGTTTGGTAGAAATCCACGTGCGCGTTCTGCCAAAAGCACCATTTGCATGCACATCTTGTGGTTTTGCAGAAAACTTCATCCGCGTCTACCTAAAGATGCATGTGCATGCTTAAAACGCGTTTTCGCACAAATCCGTGCGCGGGTGCTAAAAAGAGCAGCATCGGCATGCTTAGCACGTCGTTTGGTAGAAATCCACGTGCGCGTTCTGCCAAAAGCACCATTTGCATGCACATTTTGTGGTTTTGCAGAAAACTTCATCCGCGTCTACCAAAAGATGCATGTGCATGCTTAAAACGCGTTTTCGCACAAATGCGTGCGCGGGTGCTAAAAAGAGCAGCATCGGCATGCTTAGCACGTCGTTTGGTAGAAATCCACGTGCGCGTTCTGCCAAAAGCACCATTTGCATGCACATCTTGTGGTTTTGCAGAAAACTTCATCCGCGTCTACCAAAAGATGCATGTGCATGCTTAAAACGCGTTTTCGCACAAATGCGTGCGCGGGTGCTAAAAAGAGCAGCATCGGCATGCTTAGCACGTCATTTGGTATCCACGTGCGCGTTCTGCCAAAAGCACCATTTGCATGCACATCTTGTGGTTTTGCAGAAAACTTCATCCGCGTCTACCAAAAGATGCATGTGCATGCTAAAAACGCGTTTTCGCACAAATCCGTGCGCGGGTGCTAAAAAGAACAGCATCGGCATGCTTAGCACGTCGTTTGGTAGAAATCCACGTGCGCGTTCTGCCAAAAGCACCATTTGCATGCACATCTTGTGGTTTTGCAGAAAACCATCCGCGTCTACCAAAAGATGCATGTGCATGCTTAAAACGTGTTTTCGCACAAATACGTGCGCGGGTGCTAAAAAGAGCAGCATCGGCATGCTTAGCACGTCGTTTGGTAGAAATCCACGTGCGCGTTCTGCAAAAAGCAGCATTTGCATGCACATCTTGTGGTTTTGCAGAAAACTTCATCCGCGTCTACCAAAATATGCATGTGCATGCTTAAAACGCGTTTTCGCACAAATGCGGGTGCTAAAAAGAGCAGCATCGGCATGCTTAGCACGTCGTTTGGTAGAAATCCACGTGCGCGTTCTGCCAAAAGCACCATTTGCATGCACATCTTGTGGTTTTGCAGAAAACTTCATCCGCGTCTACCAAAAGATGCATGCGCATGCTTAAAACACGTTTTCGCACAAATGCGTGCGCGGGTGCTAAAAAGAGCAGCATCGGCATGCTTAGCACGTCGTTTGGTAGAAATCCACGTGCGCGTTCTGCCAAAAGCACCATTTGCATGCACATCTTGTGGTTTTGCAGAAAACTTCATCCGCGTCTACCTAAAGATGCATGTGCATGCTTAAAACGCGTTTTCGCACAAATCCGTGCGCGGGTGCTAAAAAGAGCAGCATCGGCATGCTTAGCACGTCGTTTGGTAGAAATCCACGTGCGCGTTCTGCCAAAAGCACCATTTGCATGCACATCTTGTGGTTTTGCAGAAAACTTCATCCGCGTCTACCAAAAGATGCATGTGCATGCTTAAAACGCGTTTTCGCACAAATGCGTGCGCGGGTGCTAAAAAGAGCAGCATCGGCATGCTTAGCACGTCGTTTGGTAGAAATCCACGTGCGCGTTCTGCCAAAAGCACCATTTGCATGCACATCTTGTGGTTTTGCAGAGAACTTCATCCGCGTCTACCAAAAGATGCATGTGCATGCTTAAAACGCGTTTTCGCACAAATGCGTGCGCGGGTGCTAAAAAGAGCAGCATCGGCATGCTTAGCACGTCGTTTGGTAGAAATCCACGTGCGCGTTCTGCCAAAAGCACCATTTGCATGCACATCTTGTGGTTTTGCAGAAAACTTCATCCGCGTCTACCTAAAGATGCATGTGCATGCTTAAAACGCGTTTTCGCACAAATCCGTGCGCGGGTGCTAAAAAGAGCGAGCATCGGCATGCTTAGCACGTCGTTTGGTAGAAATCCACGTGCGCGTTCTGCAAAAAGCACCATTTGCATGCACATCTTGTGGTTTTGCAGAAAACTTCATCCGCGTCTACCAAAAGAGGCATGTGCATGCTTAAAACGCGTTTTCGCACAAATGCGTGCGCGGGTGCTAAAAAGAGCAGCATCGGCATGCTTAGCACGTCGTTTGGTAGAAATCCACGTGCGCGTTCTGCAAAAAGCACCATTTGCATGCACATCTTGTGGTTTTGCAGAAAACTTCATCCGCGTCTACCAAAAGATGCATGTGCATGCTTAAAACGCGTTTTCGCACAAATGCGTGCGCGGGTGCTAAAAAGAGCAGCATCGGCATGCTTAGCACGTCGTTTGGTAGAAATCCACGTGCGCGTTCTGCCAAAAGCACCATTTGCATGCACATCTTGTGGTTTTGCAGAAAACTTCATCCGCGTCTACCAAAAGATGCATGTGCATGCTTAAAACGCGTTTTCGCACAAATCCGTGCGCGGGTGCTAAAAAGAGCAGCATCGGCATGCTTAGCACGTCGTTTGGTAGAAATCCACGTGCGCGTTCTGCCAAAAGCACCATTTGCATGCACATCTTGTGGTTTTGCAGAAAACTTCATCCGCGTCTACCAAAAGATGCATGTGCATGCTTAAAACGCGTTTTCGCACAAATGCGTCCGCGGGTGCTAAAAAGAGCAGCATCGGCATGCTTAGCACGTCGTTTGGTAGAAATCCACGTGCGCGTTCTGCCAAAAGCACCATTTGCATGCACATCTTGTGGTTTTACAGAAAACTTCATCCGCGTCTACCAAAAGATGCATGTGCATGCTTAAAACGCGTTTTCGCACAAATCCGTGCGCGGGTGCTAAAAAGAGCAGCATCGGCATGCTTAGCACGTCGTTTGGTAGAAATCCACGTGCGCGTTCTGCCAAAAGCATCATTTGCATGCACATCTTGTGGTTTTGCAGAAAACTTCATCCGCGTCTACCAAAAGATGCATGTGCATGCTTAAAACGCGTTTTCGCACAAATGCGTGCGCGGGTGCTAAAAAGAGCAGCATCGGCATGCTTAGCACGTCGTTTGGTAGAAATCCACGTGCGCGTTCTGCCAAAAGCACCATTTGCAGGCACATCTTGTGGTTTTGCAGAAAACTTCATCCGCGTCTACCAAAAGATGCATGTGCATGCTTAAAACGCGTTTTCGCACAAATCCGTGCGCGGGTGCTAAAAAGAGCAGCATCGGCATGCTTAGCACGTCGTTTGGTAGAAATCCACGTGCGCATTCTGCCAAAAGCACCATTTGCATGCACATCTTGTGGTTTTGCAGAAAACTTCATCCGCGTCTACCAAAAGATGCATGTGCATGCTTAAAACGCGTTTTCGCACAAATCCGTGCGCGGGTGCTAAAAAGAGCAGCATCGGCATGCTTAGCACGTCGTTTGGTAGAAATCCACGTGCGCGTTCTGCAAAAAGCACCATTTGCATGCACATCTTGTGGTTTTGCAGAAAACTTCATCCGCGTCTACCAAAAGATGCATGTGCATGCTTAAAACGCGTTTTCGCACAAATGCGTGCGCGGGTGCTAAAAAGAGCAGCATCGGCATGCTTAGCACGTCGTTTGGTAGAAATCCACGTGCGCGTTCTGCAAAAAGCACCATTTGCATGCACATCTTGTGGTTTTGCAGAAAACTTCATCCGCGTCTACCAAAAGATGCATGTGCATGCTTAAAACGCGTTTTCGCACAAATCCGTGCGCGGGTGCTAAAAAGAGCAGCATCGGCATGCTTAGCACGTCGTTTGGTAGAAATCCACGTGCGCGTTCTGCCAAAAGCACCATTTGCATGCACATCTTGTGGTTTTGCAGAAAACTTCATCCGCGTCTACCAAAAGATGCATGTGCATGCTTAAAACGCGTTTTCGCACAAATCCGTGCGCGGGTGCTAAAAAGAGCAGCATCGGCATGCTTAGCACGTCGTTTGGTAGAAATCCACGTGCGCGTTCTGCCAAAAGCACCATTTGCATGCACATCTTGTGGTTTTGCAGAAAACTTCATCCGCGTCTACCAAAAGATGCATGTGCATGCTTAAAACGCGTTTTCGCACAAATCCGTGCGCGGGTGCTAAAAAGAGCAGCATCGGCATGCTTAGCACGTCGTTTGGTAGAAATCCACGTGCGCGTTCTGCCAAAAGCACCATTTGCATGCACATCTTGTGGTTTTGCAGAAAACTTCATCCGCGTCTAACAAAAGATGCATGTGCATGCTTAAAACGCGTTTTCGCACAAATCCGTGCGCGGGTGCTAAAAAGAGCAGCATCGGCATGCTTAGCACGTCGTTTGGTAGAAATCCACGTGCGCATTCTGCCAAAAGCACCATTTGCATGCACATCTTGTGGTTTTGCAGAAAACTTCATCCGCGTCTACCAAAAGATGCATGTGCATGCTTAAAACGCGTTTTCGCACAAATCCGTGCGCGGGTGCTAAAAAGAGCAGCATCGGCATGCTTAGCACGTCGTTTGGTAGAAATGCACGTGCGCGTTCTGCAAAAAGCACCATTTGCATGCACATCTTGTGGTTTTGCAGAAAACTTCATCCGCGTCTACCAAAAGATGCATGTGCATGCTTAAAAACGCGTTTTCGCACAAATGCGTCCGCGGGTGCTAAAAAGAGCAGCATCGGCATGCTTAGCACGTCGTTTGGTAGAAATCCACGTGCGCGTTCTGCCAAAAGCACCATTTGCATGCACATCTTGTGGTTTTACAGAAAACTTCATCCGCGTCTACCAAAAGATGCATGTGCATGCTTAAAACGCGTTTTCGCACAAATCCGTGCGCGGGTGCTAAAAAGAGCAGCATCGGCATGCTTAGCACGTCGTTTGGTAGAAATCCACGTGCGCGTTCTGCCAAAAGCATCATTTGCATGCACATCTTGTGGTTTTGCAGAAAACTTCATCCGCGTCTACCAAAAGATGCATGTGCATGCTTAAAACGCGTTTTCGCACAAATGCGTGCGCGGGTGCTAAAAAGAGCAGCATCGGCATGCTTAGCACGTCGTTTGGTAGAAATCCACGTGCGCGTTCTGCCAAAAGCACCATTTGCAGGCACATCTTGTGGTTTTGCAGAAAACTTCATCCGCGTCTACCAAAAGATGCATGTGCATGCTTAAAACGCGTTTTCGCACAAATCCGTGCGCGGGTGCTAAAAAGAGCAGCATCGGCATGCTTAGCACGTCGTTTGGTAGAAATCCACGTGCGCATTCTGCCAAAAGCACCATTTGCATGCACATCTTGTGGTTTTGCAGAAAACTTCATCCGCGTCTACCAAAAGATGCATGTGCATGCTTAAAACGCGTTTTCGCACAAATCCGTGCGCGGGTGCTAAAAAGAGCAGCATCGGCATGCTTAGCACGTCGTTTGGTAGAAATCCACGTGCGCGTTCTGCAAAAAGCACCATTTGCATGCACATCTTGTGGTTTTGCAGAAAACTTCATCCGCGTCTACCAAAAGATGCATGTGCATGCTTAAAACGCGTTTTCGCACAAATGCGTGCGCGGGTGCTAAAAAGAGCAGCATCGGCATGCTTAGCACGTCGTTTGGTAGAAATCCACGTGCGCGTTCTGCAAAAAGCACCATTTGCATGCACATCTTGTGGTTTTGCAGAAAACTTCATCCGCGTCTACCAAAAGATGCATGTGCATGCTTAAAACGCGTTTTCGCACAAATCCGTGCGCGGGTGCTAAAAAGAGCAGCATCGGCATGCTTAGCACGTCGTTTGGTAGAAATCCACGTGCGCGTTCTGCCAAAAGCACCATTTGCATGCACATCTTGTGGTTTTGCAGAAAACTTCATCCGCGTCTACCAAAAGATGCATGTGCATGCTTAAAACGCGTTTTCGCACAAATCCGTGCGCGGGTGCTAAAAAGAGCAGCATCGGCATGCTTAGCACGTCGTTTGGTAGAAATCCACGTGCGCGTTCTGCCAAAAGCACCATTTGCATGCACATCTTGTGGTTTTGCAGAAAACTTCATCCGCGTCTACCAAAAGATGCATGTGCATGCTTAAAACGCGTTTTCGCACAAATCCGTGCGCGGGTGCTAAAAAGAGCAGCATCGGCATGCTTAGCACGTCGTTTGGTAGAAATCCACGTGCGCGTTCTGCCAAAAGCACCATTTGCATGCACATCTTGTGGTTTTGCAGAAAACTTCATCCGCGTCTAACAAAAGATGCATGTGCATGCTTAAAACGCGTTTTCGCACAAATCCGTGCGCGGGTGCTAAAAAGAGCAGCATCGGCATGCTTAGCACGTCGTTTGGTAGAAATCCACGTGCGCATTCTGCCAAAAGCACCATTTGCATGCACATCTTGTGGTTTTGCAGAAAACTTCATCCGCGTCTACCAAAAGATGCATGTGCATGCTTAAAACGCGTTTTCGCACAAATCCGTGCGCGGGTGCTAAAAAGAGCAGCATCGGCATGCTTAGCACGTCGTTTGGTAGAAATGCACGTGCGCGTTCTGCAAAAAGCACCATTTGCATGCACATCTTGTGGTTTTGCAGAAAACTTCATCCGCGTCTACCAAAAGATGCATGTGCATGCTTAAAACGCGTTTTCGCACAAATGCGTGCGCGGGTGCTAAAAAGAGCAGCATCGGCATGCTTAGCACGTCGTTTGGTAGAAATCCACGTGCGCGTTCTGCAAAAAGCACCATTTGCATGCACATCTTGTGGTTTTGCAGAAAACTTCATCCGCGTCTACCAAAAGATGCATGTGCATGCTTAAAACGCGTTTTCGCACAAATCCGTGCGCGGGTGCTAAAAAGAGCAGCATCGGCATGCTTAGCACGTCGTTTGGTAGAAATCACGTGCGCGTTCTGCCAAAAGCACCATTTGCATGCACATCTTGTGGTTTTGCAGAAAACTTCATCCGCGTCTACCAAAAGATGCATGTGCATGCTTAAAACGCGTTTTCGCACAAATCCGTGCGCGGGTGCTAAAAAGAGCAGCATCGGTATGCTTAGCACGTCGTTTGGTAGAAAATCCACGTGCGCGTTCTGCCAAAAGCACCATTTGCATGCACATCTTGTGGTTTTGCAGAAAACTTCATCCGCGTCTACCAAAAGATGCATGTGCATGCTTAAAACGCGTTTTCGCACAAATCCGTGCGCGGTGCTAAAAAGAGCAGCATCGGCATGCTTAGCACGTCGTTTGGTAGAAATCCACGTGCGCGTTCTGCAAAAAGCACCATTTGCATGCACATCTTGTGGTTTTGCAGAAAACTTCATCCGCGTCTACCAAAAGATGCATGTGCATGCTTAAGAGGAAGCTTTAGCTTGGGTGCTCCTATCTAAATACATGTAAAAGGAGAATTCGTTTTTCTCGGCAACCACTGCACTAAATTTGACGGGGTTTGCTGCATTTAAAAGAAAAGCTTAAAATATAGTGACTGTTTGTTTCGAATTTTCGATTTAGGTCGTCAAATTTTTGTAAAAATTTGGCAAAAATTGCAAATTTTCAGAAAACGAAACTATCAAGTTTACAACTCCGTAACTCAGCAAGAAAAAATCATATCGCCATTCTGTAAATTGTACCTGATAGCACATCTAAAGCGGACAAAATTGATATGTTACATATGAACCTCAAAAAATGGAGTGATGTGTAATTACAACTTTTGCAGAACCTTCGTAAACAACGTAACAAGATCACGTAAGATGTAAACTGACATAACAAATTTGTCCGCTTTGAATGGTCTAATGGATGCCGTTTACAGAATCGCGATATCTGTTCTTGATGCAGAGCTATTAGCTTGTAAACTTCGTGCTTCTATTTTTTTCATACGTCTGAATTTTTGAAAATCCTTTTAACAAAATTCAAGCCCTAAATCAAAATTCCGCTTCCAACAGTCACTAGAATTTAACTTTCTCTCTCAAATGCAACAAATTTCATTAAAATCGGTCCAGAGGTTATCTCAGAAAAACGCTTTTGCGTTTTTACATGTATTTGAATAGGCCGCGTTGGAGTTGAGCCCGAGCTAAAGCTTCCTCTTAAAATGCGTTTTCGCACAAATGCGTGCGCGGGTGCTAAAAAGAGCAGCATCGGCATGCTTAGCACGTCGTTTGGTAGAAATCCACGTGCGCGTTCTGCCAAAAGCACCATTTGCATGCACATCTTGTGGTTTTGCAGAAAACTTCATCCGCGTCTACCAAAAGATGCATGTGCATGCTTAAAACGCGTTTTCGCACAAATGCGTGCGCGGGTGCTAAAAAGAGCAGCATCGGCATGCTTAGCACGTCGTTTGGTAGAAATCCACGTGCGCGTTCTGCCAAAAGCACCATTTGCAACACACGCGAGACAGATTGCAGAAAACTTCATCCGCGTCTACCAAAAGATGCATGTGCATGCTTAAAACGCGTTTTCGCATAAATGCGTGCGCGGGTGCTAAAAGGAGCAGCATCGGCATGCTTAGCACGTCGTTTGGTAGAAATCCACGTGCGCGTTCTGCCAAAAGCACCATTTGCATGCACATCTTGTGGTTTTGCAGAAAACTTCATCCGCGTCCTACAAAAGATGCATGTGCATGCTTAAAAGGCGTTTTCGCACAAATCCGTGCGCGGGTGCTAAAAAGAGCAGCATCGACATGCTTAGCACGTCGTTTGGTAGAAATCCACGTGCGCGTTCTGCAAAAAGGACATTTGCATGCACATCTTGTGGTTTTGCAGAAAACTTTATCCGCGTCTACCAAAAGATGCATGTGCATGCTTAAAACGCGTTTTCGCACAAATCCGTGCGCGGGTGCTAAAAAGAGCAGCATCGGCATGCTTAGCACGTCGTTTGGTAGAAATCCACGTGCGCGTTCTGCCAAAAGCACCATTTGCATGCACATCTTGTGGTTTTGCAGAAAACTTCATCCGCGTCTACCAAAAGATGCATGTGCATGCTTAAAACGCGTTTTCGCACAAATCCGTGCGCGGGTGCTAAAAAGAGCAGCATTGGCATGCTTAGCACGTCGTTTGGTATAAAACCACGTGCGCGTTCTGCCAAAAGCACCATTTGCATGCACATCTTGTGGTTTTGCAGAAAACTTCATCCGCGTCTACCAAAAGATGCATGTGCATGCTTAAGAGGAAGCTTTAGCTTGGGTGCTCCTATCTAAATACATGTAAAAGGAGAATTCGTTTTTCTCGGCAACCACTGCACTAAATTTGACGGGGTTTGCTGCATTTAAAAGAAGAGCTTAAAATATAGTGACTGTTGGTTTCGAATTTTCGATTTAGGTCGTCAAATTTTTGTAAAAATTTGGCAAAAATCGCAAATTTTCAGAAAACGAAACTATCAAGTTTACAACTCCGTAACTCAGCAAGAAAAAATCATATCGCCATTCTGTAAATTGTACCTGATAGCACATCTAAAGCGGACAAAATTGATATGTTACATATGAACCTCAAAAAATGGAGTGATGTGTAATTACAACTTTTGCAGAACCTTCGTAAACAACGTAACAAGATCACGTAAGATGTAAACTGACATATCAAATTTGTCCGCTTTGAATGGTCTAATGGATGCCGTTTACAGAATCGCGATATCTGTTCTTGATGCAGAGCTATTAGCTTGTAAACTTCGTGCTTCTATTTTTTTCATACGTCTGAATTTTTGAAAATCCTTTTAACAAAATTCAAGCCCTAAATCAAAATTCCGCTTCCAACAGTCACTAGAATTTAACTTTCTCTCTCAAATGCAACAAATTTCATTAAAATCGGTCCAGAGGTTATCTCAGAAAAACGCTTTTGCGTTTTTACATGTATTTGAATAGGCCGCGTTGGAGTTGAGCCCGAGCTAAAGCTTCCTCTTAAAATGCGTTTTCGCACAAATGCGTGCGCGGGTGCTAAAAAGAGCAGCATCGGCATGCTTAGCACGTCGTTTGGTAGAAATCCACGTGCGCGTTCTGCCAAAAGCACCATTTGCATGCACATCTTGTGGTTTTGCAGAAAACTTCATCCGCGTCTACCAAAAGATGCATGTGCATGCTTAAAACGCGTTTTCGCACAAATGCGTGCGCGGGTGCTAAAAAGAGCAGCATCGGCATGCTTAGCACGTCGTTTGGTAGAAATCCACGTGCGCGTTCTGCCAAAAGCACCATTTGCATGCACATCTTGTGGTTTTGCAGAAAACTTCATCCGCGTCTACCAAAAGATGCATGTGCATGCTTAAAACGCGTTTTCGCATAAATGCGTGCGCGGGTGCTAAAAGGAGCAGCATCGGCATGCTTAGCACGTCGTTTGGTAGAAATCCACGTGCGCGTTCTGCCAAAAGCACCATTTGCATGCACATCTTGTGGTTTTGCAGAAAACTTCATCCGCGTCTACCAAAAGATGCATGTGCATGCTTAAAAGGCGTTTTCGCACAAATCCGTGCGCGGGTGCTAAAAAGAGCAGCATCGACATGCTTAGCACGTCGTTTGGTAGAAATCCACGTGCGCGTTCTGCAAAAAGGACATTTGCATGCACATCTTGTGGTTTTGCAGAAAACTTCATCCGCGTCTACCAAAAGATGCATGTGCATGCTTAAAACGCGTTTTCGCACAAATCCGTGCGCGGGTGCTAAAAAGAGCAGCATCGGCATGCTTAGCACGTCGTTTGGTAGAAATCCACGTGCGCGTTCTGCCAAAAGCACCATTTGCATGCACATCTTGTGGTTTTGCAGAAAACTTCATCCGCGTCTACCAAAAGATGCATGTGCATGCTTAAAACGCGTTTTCGCACAAATCCGTGCGCGGGTGCTAAAAAGAGCAGCATTGGCATGCTTAGCACGTCGTTTGGTATAAAACCACGTGCGCGTTCTGCCAAAAGCACCATTTGCATGCACATCTTGTGGTTTTGCAGAAAACTTCATCCGCGTCTACCAAAAGATGCATGTGCATGCTTAAAACGCGTTTTCGCACAAATCCGTGCGCGGGTGCTAAAAAGAGCAGCATCGGCATGCTTAGCACGTCGTTTGGTAGAAATCCACGTGCGCGTTCTGCCAAAAGCACCATTTGCATGCACATCTTGTGGTTTTGCAGAAAACCATCCGCGTCTACCAAAAGATGCATGTGCATGCTTAAAACGCGTTTTCGCACAAATGCGTGCGCGGGTGCTAAAAGGAGCAGCATCGGCATGCTTAGCACGTCGTTTGGTAGAAATCCACGTGCGCGTTCTGCCAAAAGCACCATTTGCATGCACATCTTGTGGTTTTGCAGAAAACTTCATCCGCGTCTACCAAAAGATGCATGTGCATGCTTAAAACGCGTTTTCGCACAAATCCGTGCGCGGGTGCTAAAAAGAGCAGCATCGGCATGCTTAGCACGTCGTTTGGTAGAAATCCACGTGCGCGTTCTGCCAAAAGCACCATTTGCATGCACATCTTGTGGTTTTGCAGAAAACTTCATCCGCGTCTACCAAAAGATGCATGTGCATGCTTAAAACGCGTTTTCGCAAAAATCCGTGCGCGGGTGCTAAAAAGAGCAGCATCGGCATGCTTAGCACGTCGTTTGGTAGAAATCCACGTGCGCGTTCCGCCAAAAGCACCATTTGCATGCACATCTTGTGGTTTTGCAGAAAACTTCATCCGCGTCTACCAAAAGATGCATGTGCATGCTTAAAACGCGTTTTCGCACAAATCCGTGCGCGGGTGCTAAAAAGAGCAGCATCGGCATGCTTAGCACGTCGTTTGGTAGAAATCCACGTGCGCGTTCTGCCAAAAGCACCATTTGCATGCACATCTTGTGGTTTTGCAGAAAACTTCATCCGCGTCTACCAAAAGATGCATGTGCATGCTTAAAACGCGTTTTCGCACAAATCCGTGCGCGGATGCTAAAAAGAGCAGCATCGGCATGCTTAGCACGTCGTTTGGTAGAAATCCACGTGCGCGTTCTGCCAAAAGCACCATTTGCATGCACATCTTGTGGTTTTGCAGAAAACTTCATCCGCGTCTACCAAAAGATGCATGTGCATGCTTAAAACGCGTTTTCGCACAAATGCGTGCGCGGGTGCTAAAAAGAGCAGCATCGGCATGCTTAGCACGTCGTTTGGTAGAAATCCACGTGCGCGTTCTGCCAAAAGCACCATTTGCATGCACATCTTGTGGTTTTGCAGAAAACTTCATCCGCGTCTACCAAAAGATGCATGTGCATGCTTAAAACGCGTTTTCGCACAAATCCGTGCGCGGGTGCTAAAAAGAGCAGCATCGGCATGCTTAGCACGTCGTTTGGTAGAAATCCACGTGCGCGTTCTGCAAAAAGCACCATTTGCATGCACATCTTGTGGTTTTGCAGAAAACTTCATCCGCTTCTACCAAAAGATGCATGTGCATGCTTAAGAGGAAGCTTTAGCTTGGGTGCTCCTATCTAAATACATGTAAAAGGAGAATTCGTTTTTCTCGGCAACCACTGCACTAAATTTGACGGGGTTTGCTGCATTTAAAAGAAAAGCTTAAAATATAGTGACTGTTGGTTTCGAATTTTCGATTTAGGTCGTCAAATTTTTGTAAAAATTTGGCAAAAATCGCAAATTTTCAGAAAACGAAACTATCAAGTTTACAACTCCGTAACTCAGCAAGAAAAAATCATATCGCCATTCTGTAAATTGTACCTGATAGCACATCTAAAGCGGACAAAATTGATATGTTACATATGAACCTCAAAAAATGGAGTGATGTGTAATTACAACTTTTGCAGAACCTTCGCAAACAACGTAACAAAATCACGTAAGATGTAAACTGACATATCAAATTTGTCCGCTTTGAATGGTCTAATGGATGCCGTTTACAGAATCGCGATATCTGTTCTTGATGCAGAGCTATTAGCTTGTAAACTTCGTGCTTCTATTTTTTTCATACGTCTGAATTTTTGAAAATCCTTTTAACAAAATTCAAGCCCTAAATCAAAATTGCGCTTCCAACAGTCACTAGAATTTAACTTTCTCTCTCAAATGCAACAAATTTGATTAAAATCGGTCCAGAGGTTATCTCAGAAAAACGCTTTTGCGTTTTTACATGTATTTGAATAGGCCGCGTTGGAGTTGAGCCCGAGCTAAAGCTTCCTCTTAAAACGCGTTTTCGCACAAATGCGTGCGCGGGTGCTAAAAAGAGCAGCATCGGCATGCTTAGCACGTCGTTTGGTAGAAATTCACGTGCGCGTTCTGCCAAAAGCACCATTTGCATGCACATCTTGTGGTTTTGCAGAAAACTTCATCCGCGTCTACCGAAAGATGCATGTGCATGCTTAAAACGCGTTTTCGCACAAATCCGTGCGCGGGTGCTAAAAACAGCAGCATCGGCATGCTTAGCACGTCGTTTGGTAGAAATCCACGTGCGCGTTCTGCAAAAAGCACCATTTGCATGCACATCTTGTGGTTTTGCAGAAAACTTCATCCGCGTCTACCAAAAGATGCATGTGCATGCTTAAAACGCGTTTTCGCACAAATGCGTGCGCGGGTGCTAAAAGGAGCAGCATCGGCATGCTTAGCACGTCGTTTGGTAGAAATCCACGTGCGCGTTCTGCCAAAAGCACCATTTGCATGCACATCTTGTGGTTTTGCAGAAAACTTCATCCGCGTCTACCAAAAGATGCATGTGCATGCTTAAAAGGCGTTTTCGCACAAATCCGTGCGCGGGTGCTAAAAGGAGCAGCATCGGCATGCTTAGCACGTCGTTTGGTAGAAATCCACGTGCGCGTTCTGCCAAAAGCACCATTTGCATGCACATCTTGTGGTTTTGCAGAAAACTTCATCCGCGTCTACCAAAAGATGCATGTGCATGCTTAAAACGCGTTTTCGCACAAATCCGTGCGCGGGTGCTAAAAAGAGCAGCATCGGCATGCTTAGCACGTCGTTTGGTAGAAATCCACGTGCGCGTTCTGCCAAAAGCACCATTTGCATGCACATCTTGTGGTTTTGCAGAAAACTTCATCCGCGTCTACCAAAAGATGCATGTGCATGCTTAAAACGCGTTTTCGCACAAATCCGTGCGCGGGTGCTAAAAAGAGCAGCATCGGAATGCTTAGCACGTCGTTTGGTAGAAATCCACGTGCGCGTTCTGCAAAAAGGACATTTGCATGCACATCTTGTGGTTTTGCAGAAAACTTCATCCGCGTCTACCAAAAGATGCATGTGCATGCTTAAAACGCGTTTTCGCACAAATGCGTGCGCGGGTGCTAAAAAGAGCAGCATCGGCATGCTTAGCACGTCGTTTGGTAGAAATCCACGTGCGCGTTCTGCCAAAAGCACCATTTGCATGCACATCTTGTGGTTTTGCAGAAAACTTCATCCGCGTCTACCAAAAGATGCATGTGCATGCTTAAAACGCGTTTTCGCACAAATCCGTGCGCGGGTGATAAAAAGAGCAGCATCGGCATGCTTAGCACGTCGTTTGGTAGAAATCCACGTGCGCGTTCTGCAAAAAGCACCATTTGCATGCACATCTTGTGGTTTTGCAGAAAACTTCATCCGCGTCTACCAAAAGATGCATGTGCATGCTTAAGAGGAAGCTTTAGCTTGGGTGCTCCTATCTAAATACATGTAAAAGGAGAATTCGTTTTTCTCGGCAACCACTGCACTAAATTTGACGGGGTTTGCTGCATTTAAAAGAAAAGCTTAAAATATAGTGACTGTTGGTTTCGAATTTTCGATTTAGGTCGTCAAATTTTTGTAAAAATTTGGCAAAAATCGCAAATTTTCAGAAAACGAAACTATCAAGTTTTCAACTCCGTAACTCAGCAAGAAAAAATCATATCGCCATTCTGTAAATTGTACCTGATAGCACATCTAAAGCGGACAAAATTGATATGTTACATATGAACCTCAAAAAATGGAGTGATGTGTAATTACAACTTTTGCAGAACCTTCGTAAACAACGTAACAAGATCACGTAAGATGTAAACTGACATATCAAATTTGTCCGCTTTGAATGGTCTAATGGATGCCGTTTACAGAATCGCGATATCTGTTCTTGATGCAGAGCTATTAGCTTGTAAACTTCGTGCTTCTATTTTTTTCATACGTCTGAATTTTTGAAAATCCTTTTAACAAAATTCAAGCCCTAAATCAAAATTCCGCTTCCAACAGTCACTAGAATTTAACTTTCTCTCTCAAATGCAACAAATTTCATTAAAATCGGTCCAGAGGTTATCTCAGAAAAACGCTTTTGCGTTTTTACATGTATTTGAATAGGCCGCGTTGGAGTTGAGCCCGAGCTAAAGCTTCCTCTTAAAACGCGTTTTCGCACAAATGCGTGCGCGGGTGCTAAAAAGAGCAGCATCGGCATGCTTAGCACGTCGTTTGGTAGAAATCCACGTGCGCGTTCTGCCAAAAGCACCATTTGCATGCACATCTTGTGGTTTTGCAGAAAACTTCATCCGCGTCTACCAAAAGATGCATGTGCATGCTTAAAACGCGTTTTCGCACAAATCCGTGCGCGGGTGCTAAAAACAGCAGCATCGGCATGCTTAGCACGTCGTTTGGTAGAAATCCACGTGCGCGTTCTGCAAAAAGCACCATTTGCATGCACATCTTGTGGTTTTGCAGAAAACTTCATCCGCGTCTACCAAAAGATGCATGTGCATGCTTAAAACGCGTTTTCGCACAAATGCGTGCGCGGGTGCTAAAAAGAGCAGCATCGGCATGCTTAGCACGTCGTTTGGTAGAAATCCACGTGCGCGTTCTGGCAAAAGCACCATTTGCATGCACATCTTGTGGTTTTGCAGAAAACTTCATCCGCGTCTACCAAAAGATGCATGTGCATGCTTAAAACGCGTTTTCGCACAAATCCGTGCGCGGGTGCTAAAAAGAGCAGCATCGGCATGCTTAGCACGTCGTTTGGTAGAAATCCACGTGCGCGTTCTGCCAAAAGCACCATTTGCATGCACATCTTGTGGTTTTGCAGAAAACTTCATCCGCGTCTACCAAAAGATGCATGTGCATGCTTAAAACGCGTTTTCGCACAAATCCGTGCGCGGGTGCTAAAAAGAGCAGCATCGGCATGCTTAGCACGTCGTTTGGTAGAAATCCACGTGCGCGTTCTGCAAAAAGCACCATTTGCATGCACATCTTGTGGTTTTGCAGAAAACTTCATCCGCGTCTACCAAAAGATGCATGTGCATGCTTAAGAGGAAGCTTTAGCTTAGGTGCTCCTATCTAAATACATGTAAAAGGAGAATTCGTTTTTCTCGGCAACCACTGCACTAAATTTGACGGGGTTTGCTGCATTTAAAAGAAAAGCTTAAAATATAGTGACTGTTGGTTTCGAATTTTCGATTTAGGTCGTCAAATTTTTGTAAAAATTTGGCAAAAATCGCAAATTTTCAGAAAACGAAACTATCAAGTTTACAACTCCGTAACTCAGCAAGAAAAAATCATATCGCCATTCTGTAAATTGTACCTGATAGCACATCTAAAGCGGACAAAATTGATATGTTACATATGAACCTCAAAAAATGGAGTGATGTGTAATTACAACTTTTGCAGAACCTTCGTAAACAACGTAACAAGATCACGTAAGATGTAAACTGACATATCAAATTTGTCCGCTTTGAATGGTCTAATGGATGCCGTTTACAGAATCGCGATATCTGTTCTTGATGCAGAGCTATTAGCTTGTAAACTTCGTGCTTCTATTTTTTTCATACGTCTGAATTTTTGAAAATCTTTTTAACAAAATTCAAGCCCTAAATCAAAATTCCGCTTCCAACAGTCACTAGAATTTAACTTTCTCTCTCAAATGCAACAAATTTCATTAAAATCGGTCCAGAGGTTATCTCAGAAAAACGCTTTTGCGTTTTTACATGTATTTGAATAGGCCGCGTTGGAGTTGAGCCCGAGCTAAAGCTTCCTCTTAAAACGCGTTTTCGCACAAATGCGTGCGCGGGTGCTAAAAAGAGCAGCGTCGGCATGCTTAGCACGTCGTTTGGTAGAAATCCACGTGCGCGTTCTGCCAAAAGCACCATTTGCATGCACATCTTGTGGTTTTGCAGAAAACTTCATCCGCGTCTACCAAAAGATGCATGTGCATGCTTAAAACGCGTTTTCGCACAAATCCGTGCGCGGGTGCTAAAAACAGCAGCATCGGCATGCTTAGCACGTCGTTTGGTAGAAATCCACGTGCGCGTTCTGCAAAAAGCACCATTTGCATGCACATCTTGTGGTTTTGCAGAAAACTTCATCCGCGTCTACCAAAAGATGCATGTGCATGCTTAAAACGCGTTTTCGCACAAATGCGTGCGCGGGTGCTAAAAAGAGCAGCATCGGCATGCTTAGCACGTCGTTTGGTAGAAATCCACGTGCGCGTTCTGCCAAAAGCACCATTTGCATGCACATCTTGTGGTTTTGCAGAAAACTTCATCCGCGTCTACCAAAAGATGCATGTGCATGCTTAAAAGGCGTTTTCGCACAAATCCGTGCGCGGGTGCTAAAAAGAGCAGCATCGGCATGCTTAGCACGTCGTTTGGTAGAAATCCACGTGCGCGTTCTGCAAAAAGGACATTTGCATGCACATCTTGTGGTTTTGCAGAAAACTTCATCCGCGTCTACCAAAAGATGCATGTGCATGCTTAAAACGCGTTTTCGCACAAATCCGTGCGCGGGTGCTAAAAAGAGCAGCATCGGCATGCTTAGCACGTCGTTTGGTAGAAATCCACGTGCGCGTTCTGCCAAAAGCACCATTTGCATGCACATCTTGTGGTTTTGCAGAAAACTTCATCCGCGTCTACCAAAAGATGCATGTGCATGCTTAAAACGCGTTTTCGCACAAATCCGTGCGCGGGTGCTAAAAAGAGCAGCATCGGCATGCTTAGCACGTCGTTTGGTAGAAATCCACGTGCGCGTTCTGCCAAAAGCACCATTTGCATGCACATCTTGTGGTTTTGCAGAAAACTTCATCCGCGTCTACCAAAAGATGCATGTGCATGCTTAAAACGCGTTTTCGCACAAATCCGTGCGCGGGTGCTAAAAACAGCAGCATCGGCATGCTTAGCACGTCGTTTGGTAGAAATCCACGTGCGCGTTCTGCAAAAAGCACCATTTGCATGCACATCTTGTGGTTTTGCAGAAAACTTCATCCGCGTCTACCAAAAGATGCATGTGCATGCTTAAAACGCGTTTTCGCACAAATGCGTGCGCGGGTGCTAAAAAGAGCAGCATCGGCATGCTTAGCACGTCGTTTGGTAGAAATCCACGTGCGCGTTCTGCCAAAAGCACCATTTGCATGCACATCTTGTGGTTTTGCAGAAAACTTCATCCGCGTCTACCAAAAGATGCATGTGCATGCTTAAAAGGCGTTTTCGCACAAATCCGTGCGCGGGTGCTAAAAAGAGCAGCATCGGCATGCTTAGCACGTCGTTTGGTAGAAATCCACGTGCGCGTTCTGCAAAAAGGACATTTGCATGCACATCTTGTGGTTTTGCAGAAAACTTCATCCGCGTCTACCAAAAGATGCATGTGCATGCTTAAAACGCGTTTTCGCACAAATCCGTGCGCGGGTGCTAAAAAGAGCAGCATCGGCATGCTTAGCACGTCGTTTGGTAGAAATCCACGTGCGCGTTCTGCCAAAAGCACCATTTGCATGCACATCTTGTGGTTTTGCAGAAAACTTCATCCGCGTCTACCAAAAGATGCATGTGCATGCTTAAAACGCGTTTTCGCACAAATCCGTGCGCGGGTGCTAAAAAGAGCAGCATCGGCATGCTTAGCACGTCGTTTGGTAGAAATCCACGTGCGCGTTCTGCCAAAAGCACCATTTGCATGCACATCTTGTGGTTTTGCAGAAAACTTCATCCGCGTCTACCAAAAGATGCATGTGCATGCTTAAAACGCGTTTTCGCACAAATCCGTGCGCGGGTGCTAAAAAGAGCAGCATCGGCATGCTTAGCACGTCGTTTGGTAGAAATCCACGTGCGCGTTCTGCCAAAAGCACCATTTGCATGCACATCTTGTGGTTTTGCAGAAAACTTCATCCGCGTCTACCAAAAGATGCATGTGCATGCTTAAGAGGAAGCTTTAGCTTGGGTGCTCCTATCTAAATACATGTAAAAGGAGAATTCGTTTTTCTCGGCAACCACTGCACTAAATTTGACGGGGTTTGCTGCATTTAAAAGAAAAGCTTAAAATATAGTGACTGTTGGTTTCGAATTTTCGATTTAGGTCGTCAAATTTTTGTAAAAATTTGGCAAAAATCGCAAATTTTCAGAAAACGAAACTATCAAGTTTACAACTCCGTAACTCAGCAAGAAAAAATCATATCGCCATTCTGTAAATTGTACCTGATAGCACATCTAAAGCGGACAAAATTGATATGTTACATATTGTCACGTGGTGGTGACGTTCAAGAACACAGTAGCAATACTGTGAAGAACAAAACTAGATTTTATTGGGCGAACCTGTGCCCACAAAAACAGGCTACACTTATAGCACAACGATAGCGGCGAACACTGTCGGCGATCGTCGAAAATCTGATCAGCGGGTCAAGTGCGTCGGCTTTTATACAGCAGTCATCGAATGTTCCAGACTAATCGTTAGGACCCGCATGCCTTCCACAAAGTTCTACAACATTCGAGTCACGCGATGAAATCAGATAAGACAAGGCTCGGCGACAACAGACAGCGGATAGAAGCATCGATAAGTTTCTAGAAACTTCGGATACATGCAGACGCGTCCCGCGCTGTGCGATAAGATTTGTTAGGCGGCGAAACGTGGTCGCCCGATCAATATAAGTACACGTGTCAATACCCCCCTCTTAAAAAGCATCGTCCCGATGCTACAAATATAAGAGAGCGAAACACAAAAGGACGCTTATTAAACATAAGTAACAAAACAACGAAAAGCAATCAAGTCCGAAGGTCAGTTACGCGAAGTCCCAAAGTTCGTCAACGCTGGTGGTACGGCTTGAGTCGCACAACGTGGACAATTTCAGGCCGTGAGCGGCGCCGCTGTGACAGCGAAATGCCGTCTGGCACGACCTCATAGTCCAGTGCGCCAATACGTCGGATGATCTTGTACGGTCCGAAATAGCGACGCAAGATCTTCTCGCTCAGTCCTCGTCGGCGTATAGGGGTCCAAACCCAAACACGGTCACCGGGCTGGTACTCGACAAAGCGTCGTTGGAGGTTGTAATGTCGGCTGTCGGTCCTCTGCTGGTTCTTGATCCGCAGGCGGGCGAGCTGTCGGGCTTCTTCGGCGCGCTGGAGATAGCTAGCGACGTCAAGATTTTCCTCGTCAGTGACGTGCGGCAGCATGGCGTCGAGCGTCGTCGTCGGATTCCTGCCGTAAACCAGCTTAAACGGCGTGATCTGTGTTGTTTCTTGCACCGCCGTGTTGTAAGCGAATGTTACGTACGGCAAGACGGCATCCCAGGTCTTGTGTTCGACGTCGACGTACATTGCTAGCATGTCGGCGAGGGTCTTGTTCAGGCGCTCCGTGAGACCATTCGTCTGCGGATGGTAGGCAGTCGTCCTCCTGTGACTTGTCTGGCTGTACAGCAGAATGGCTTGGGTGAGCTCTGCTTTAAAAGCCGTTCCTCTGTCGGTGATGAGAATTTCTGGGGCACCATGTCGCAGCAGGATGTTCTCGACGAAAAATTTCGCCACTTCGGCTGCGCTGCCTTTTGGTAGAGCTTTAGTTTCAGCAAAGCGGGTGAGATAGTCCGTTGCCACGACGATCCACTTATTCCCAGATGTTGACGTCGGAAACGGCCCCAACAAATCCATCCCAATTTGCTGGAATGGTCGACGAGGAGGTTCGATCGGCTGTAGTAATCCTGCTGGCCTTGTCGGTGGTGTCTTGCGCCGCTGACAGTCTCGGCATGTCTTGACGTAACGGGCGACGTCGGCGGTGAGGCGCGGCCAGTAATACCTTTCCTGTATCCTCGACAGCGTCCGGGAGAATCCGAGGTGCCCAGCGGTTGGGTCGTCGTGTAAGGCGTGCAGTACTTCTGGACGCAGCGCTGACGGTACAACAAGAAGGTAGCTGGCGCGGACTGGTGAGAAGTTCTTCTTCACGAGCAGGTTGTTTTGTAGCGTGAACGAAGACAACCCGCGCTTAAATGCCCTAGGGACAACATCGGTGTTCCCTTCCAAGTACTCGACGAGGCCTTTTAACTCCGGGTCTGCTCGCTGCTGTTTAGTGAAGTCTTCCGCGCTTATTATTCCAAGGAAGGCGTCGTCGTCCTCGTCGTCTTGTGGCGGGGGATCGATGGGGGCACGTGATAAGCAGTCGGCGTCGGAGTGTTTTCTTCCGGACTTGTATATTACCGTGACGTCATATTCTTGTAGTCTGAGGCTCCACCGGGCCAGCCGTCCTGAAGGGTCCTTTAAGTTAGCTAGCCAACACAACGCGTGATGGTCGCTGACGACTTTGAATGGCCTGCCATAGAGGTAAGGGCGGAATTTTGCTGTAGCCCAAATGATGGCGAGGCATTCCTTTTCAGTCGTAGAATAATTGCCTTCCGCTTTTGACAGCGACCGACTAGCATAAGATATCACCCGTTCAAATCCGTCTTTCCTCTGGACTAGGACGGCACCGATGCCTAGGCTACTGGCGTCAGTGTGGATTTCGGTATCGGCGTCCTCGTCGAAGTGTGCAAGCACCGGCGGCGACTGCATGCGTCGTTTGAGTTCTTGAAATGCGTTGGCCTGCGGCGTTTCCCACTTGAAGTCGACATCACATTTCGTTAGATGTGTTAGCGGCTCCGCAATGCGTGAAAAGTCCTTGACAAAGCGCCTATAGTAGGCACACATGCCAAGGAATCTGCGCACTGCCTTCTTGTCGATTGGCTGCGGGAACTTTGCGATGGCAGCTGTCTTCTGCGGGTCGGGGCGTACTCCAGATTTGCTGATGACGTGGCCTAGGAATAGAAGCTCATCGTAAGCGAAGCGACACTTTTCCGGCTTCAGAGTGAGCCCTGATGACTTGATGGCCTCTAATACTGTCGCAAGCCGCTTGAGGTGATCGTCGAAATTTCCGGCGATGACGACGACGTCATCCAAGTAAACAAGACAGGTCTGCCACTTCAATCCTGCTAGAACTGTGTCCATCACGCGCTGGAACGTTGCAGGCGCCGAGCACAGTCCAAATGGCATAACCTTGAATTCATAGAGGCCGTCTGGCGTGATGAAGGCGGTCTTTTCGCGATCCCTTTCGTCGACTTCTATTTGCCAGTAGCCAGACTTGAGGTCCATCGATGAGAAGTATTTAGCATTGCAGAGCCGATCCAATGCGTCGTCTATCCGTGGGAGGGGGTATACGTCTTTCTTCGTGATTTTGTTCAGTCGACGATAATCGACGCAGAAACGTAGGGTTCCGTCCTTTTTCCTAACTAAAACAACTGGAGACGCCCACGGGCTTTTCGACGGCTGGATGATGTCGTCGCGCAGCATTTCGTCGACTTGTTGTCTTATAGCTTCGCGTTCTCGCGTCGAAACTCGGTAAGGGCTCTGGCGGAGTGGTCGAGCGCACTCTTCGGTTATTATGCGATGCTTTGCGACTGGTGTTTGTCGAATCCTCGATGACGTCGAAAAGCAGTCTTTGTACCGTCGAAGCAGACTTCTGAGTTGTTGCTGCTTAATCACGGGGAGACTTGGATTTATGTCGAAGTCTGGCTCGGGAACTACGGTCGTCGGGGTAGATGCAACAGAATCCGAGAGGACAAAGGCATCGCTGGTTTCCTGAATTTCCTCGATGTATGCGATCGTCGTGCCCTTCTTGATGTGCTTGAACTCCTGGCTGAAGTTTGTCAGCAACACTTTCGTGTTTCCTCCGTGCAGTCGAGCGATCCCTCTTGCGACGCAAATTTCACGGTCGAGCAGTAAACGTTGGTCGCTTTCGATGACGCCTTCTACGTCAGCGGGTGTTTCGGTGCCGACCGAAATAACAATGCTGGAGCGAGGCGGGATGCTCACTTGATCTTCGAGCACACTCAAGGCGTGGTGACTACGAGGGCTCTCCGGCGGTATCGCTTGATCTTCCGACAGCGTTATTGACTTCGACTTCAGGTCGATGATTGCGCCGTGTTGGTTCAGGAAGTCCATGCCGAGAATGACGTCTCGTGAACACTGTTGCAGGATAACGAAGGTGGCAGGGTAAGTCCGGTCATGAATGGTAATTCTTGCTGTGCAGATTCCACTCGGCGTGATGAGGTGTCCTCCAGCGGTCCGAATTAACGGGCCTTCCCATGCAGTCTTAACTTTCTTCAATTGGGCTGCGATGGGTCCACTCATGACGGAGTAATCGGCTCCTGTGTCTACTAAGGCGGTAACTGCGTGGCCGTCGAGAAGCACGTCGAGGTCGGTGGTTCTTTGTCTTGCGTTACAGTTAGGCCTCGGCGTCGGATCACGGCTGCGTCGAGTTGACCTGTCGTTGGTACGTGGCGTCGTCAGGTGGTCTTTCGTTGGCGTGTTCTTTCCTGCCAGACTTTGTCGGAACGGCGGTGTGACGTCGTTGTTATGTCGTCGAGGTAGTCTTTTCGGCGTCTTCGTCGGCGGCGGAGGATCTTCGTCAGTTCGACGAACAGCAACCGCACCTCCATCGGTTGCTGCTTTTAGTTTTCCGGATATGGGCTGACGGACCGACCCCGGGCTGGGCCAGTGTATGGTCGGCGCTGTGGCGACAGGTAGCGGCCTGGTGACGGCGAACGGGACGGTCGTCGAGGGCTCCACTGAGTAGCGGCGAGGTAGTCGGCGATGTCACGAGGGCGTTCACCTTCCCGAGGGCGCGGTGCGTCGACGGCGAACCCTCGCAATCCCATGTCGCGGTATGGGCATCGGCGGTACACATGGCCGGCTTCTCCGCAGTGATAGCAGAGCGGGCGGTGGTCGGGGGCTCGCCAAATGTCCGTCTTCCTCGCGTAGGTACGCTGGGCGACGTGTGGGCGTGCTGGCGGTGGCGGCGGCGGACGACGGAATTGCGTCGTTGCAGGGCCCTGGCGTGATCGCGGAGGGGGACCTTGACGGCGTGCGACGGCGGCGTATGTCATCGCTTCGGGCTGGGGCTGCGGTAATTGTGGTTGCTGCTCGGGAACTCCAAGCGATCGGTGCACCTCTTCTTTGACGATGTCGGCGATCGAAGCCACTTGGGGCTGCGACGAAGGCAGGACCTTGCGCAGTTCTTCGCGCACAATGGCCCTGATGGTCTCCTGAAGGTCGCCGGAATCCAGTCCTTGGATGGCGTACTGCGGCGTGAGCCCCTGGCGGTTATATTGCCGGGTGCGCATCTCCAGAGTTTTCTCGATCGTCGATGCCTCTGCCGAAAACTCAGCTACGGTCTTCGGCGGGTTACGAATAAGTCCTGCGAAAAGTTCTTGCTTGACGCCCCGCATCAGGAAGCGGACTTTTTTCTCTTCTGACATTTCCGGGTCGGCGTGCCGGAAAAGACGGGCCATCTCTTCCGTGAAGATCGCGATCGTCTCGTTCGGCAGCTGCACTCTGGTTTCTAGTAGAGCTTGGGCTCGTTCTTTTCGCACGACGCTTGTAAACGTGTGCAAGAAGCCGCTTCGGAAAAGGTCCCACGTCGTTAAGGTGGCTTCTCGATTCTCGAACCAGGTCCTGGCGGCGTCTTCCAGTGCGAAATAGACATGCCGCAGCTTGTCGTCGCTGTCCCAACTGTTAAACCTAGCGACCCTCTCATACGTCTCGAGCCAGGTTTCCGGGTCCTCAAATGTTGATCCGCGGAACGTCGGAGGTTCCCTGGGCTGCTGCAGCACCATGGGGGACGCTGGGGCTGCCATTGGGGTTGCCTTGTCCGCAATCTTCTTGGTCTTCTCAGGTAGAAGTCCGTGCTCCGGGGGCAGCTGTTGAAGACGGCGGCTTGCTCGATGCTCCGGGACTACGTTGGTGTTCTCTTTGCGGTCCGGGCTTGGATCACGGCTTGTCGGGGGCGTCCGGTACATGAACGAAAAGCACCTCCACCAGATGTCACGTGGTGGTGACGTTCAAGAACACAGTAGCAATACTGTGAAGAACAAAACTAGATTTTATTGGGCGAACCTGTGCCCACAAAAACAGGCTACACTTATAGCACAACGATAGCGGCGAACACTGTCGGCGATCGTCGAAAATCTGATCAGCGGGTCAAGTGCGTCGGCTTTTATACAGCAGTCATCGAATGTTCCAGACTAATCGTTAGGACCCGCATGCCTTCCACAAAGTTCTACAACATTCGAGTCACGCGATGAAATCAGATAAGACAAGGCTCGGCGACAACAGACAGCGGATAGAAGCATCGATAAGTTTCTAGAAACTTCGGATACATGCAGACGCGTCCCGCGCTGTGCGATAAGATTTGTTAGGCGGCGAAACGTGGTCGCCCGATCAATATAAGTACACGTGTCAATATGAACCTCAAAAAATGGAGTGATGTGTAATTACAACTTTTGCAGAACCTTCGTAAACAACGTAACAAGATCACGTAAGATGTAAACTGACATATCAAATTTGTCCGCTTTGAATGGTCTAATGGATGCCGTTTACAGAATCGCGATATCTGTTCTTGATGCAGAGCTATTAGCTTGTAAACTTCGTGCTTCTATTTTTTTCATACGTCTGAATTTTTGAAAATCCTTTTAACAAAATTCAAGCCCTAAATCAAAATTCCGCTTCCAACAGTCACTAGAATTTAACTTTCTCTCTCAAATGCAACAAATTTCATTAAAATCGGTCCAGAGGTTATCTCAGAAAAACGCTTTTGCGTTTTTACATGTATTTGAATAGGCCGCGTTGGAGTTGAGCCCGAGCTAAAGCTTCCTCTTAAAACGCGTTTTCGCACAAATGCGTGCGCGGGTGCTAAAAAGAGCAGCATCGGCATGCTTAGCACGTCGTTTGGTAGAAATCCACGTGCGCGTTCTGCCAAAAGCACCATTTGCATGCACATCTTGTGGTTTTGCAGAAAACTTCATCCGCGTCTACCAAAAGATGCATGTGCATGCTTAAAACGCGTTTTCGCACAAATCCGTGCGCGGGTGCTAAAAACAGCAGCATCGGCATGCTTAGCACGTCGTTTGGAAGAAATCCACGTGCGCGTTCTGCAAAAAGCACCATTTGCATGCACATATTGTGGTTTTGCAGAAAACTTCATCCGCGTCTACCAAAAGATGCATGTGCATGCTTAAAACGCGTTTTCGCACAAATGCGTGCGCGGGTGCTAAAAAGAGCAGCATCGGCATGCTTAGCACGTCGTTTGGTAGAAATCCACGTGCGCGTTCTGCCAAAAGCACCATTTGCATGCACACCTTGTGGTTTTGCAGAAAACTTCATCCGCGTCTACCAAAAGATGCATGTGCATGCTTAAAAGGCGTTTTCGCACAAATCCGTGCGCGGGTGCTAAAAAGAGCAGCATCGGCATGCTTAGCACGTCGTTTGGTAGAAATCCACGTGCGCGTTCTGCAAAAAGCACCATTTGCATGCACATCTTGTGGTTTTGCAGAAAACTTCATCCGCGTCTACCAAAAGATGCATGTGCATGCTTAAGAGGAAGCTTTAGCTTGGGTGCTCCTATCTAAATACATGTAAAAGGAGAATTCGTTTTTCTCGGCAACCACTGCACTAAATTTGACGGGGTTTGCTGCATTTAAAAGAAAAGCTTAAAATATAGTGACTGTTGGTTTCGAATTTTCGATTTAGGTCGTCAAATTTTTGTAAAAATTTGGCAAAAATCGCAAATTTTCAGAAAACGAAACTATCAAGTTTACAACTCCGTAACTCAGCAAGAAAAAATCATATCGCCATTCTGTAAATTGTACCTGATAGCACATCTAAAGCGGACAAAATTGATATGTTACATATGAACCTCAAAAAATGGAGTGATGTGTAATTACAACTTTTGCAGAACCTTCGTAAACAACGTAACAAGATCACGTAAGATGTAAACTGACATATCAAATTTGTCCGCTTTGAATGGTCTAATGGATGCCGTTTACAGAATCGCGATATCTGTTCTTGATGCAGAGCTATTAGCTTGTAAACTTCGTGCTTCTATTTTTTTCATACGTCTGAATTTTTGAAAATCCTTTTAACAAAATTCAAGCCCTAAATCAAAATTCCGCTTCCAACAGTCACTAGAATTTAACTTTCTCTCTCAAATGCAACAAATTTCATTAAAATCAGTCCAGAGGTTATCTCAGAAAAACGTTTTTGCGTTTTTACATGTATTTGAATAGGCCGCGTTGGAGTTGAGCCCGAGCTAAAGCTTCCTCTTAAAACGCGTTTTCGCACAAATGCGTGCGCGGGTGCTAAAAAGAGCAGCATCGGCATGCTTAGCACGTCGTTTGGTAGAAATCCACGTGCGCGTTCTGCCAAAAGCACCATTTGCATGCACATCTTGTGGTTTTGCAGAAAACTTCATCCGCGTCTACCAAAAGATGCATGTGCATGCTTAAAACGCGTTTTCGCACAAATCCGTGCGCGGGTGCTAAAAACAGCAGCATCGGCATGCTTAGCACGTCGTTTGGTAGAAATCCACGTGCGCGTTCTGCAAAAAGCACCATTTGCATGCACATATTGTGGTTTTGCAGAAAACTTCATCCGCGTCTACCAAAAGATGCATGTGCATGCTTAAAACGCGTTTTCGCACAAATACGTGCGCGGGTGCTAAAAAGAGCAGCATCGGCATGCTTAGCACGTCGTTTGGTAGAAATCCACGTGCGCGTTCTGCCAAAAGCACCATTTGCATGCACACCTTGTGGTTTTGCAGAAAACTTCATCCGCGTCTACCAAAAGATGCATGTGCATGCTTAAAAGGCGTTTTCGCACAAATCCGTGCGCGGGTGCTAAAAAGAGCAGCATCGGCATGCTTAGCACGTCGTTTGGTAGAAATCCACGTGCGCGTTCTGCAAAAAGGACATTTGCATGCACATCTTGTGGTTTTGCAGAAAACTTCATCCGCGTCTACCAAAAGATGCATGTGCATGCTTAAAACGCGTTTTCGCACAAATCCGTGCGCGGGTGCTAAAAAGAGCAGCATCGGCATGCTTAGCACGTCGTTTGGTAGAAATCCACGTGCGCGTTCTGCCAAAAGCACCATTTGCATGCACATCTTGTGGTTTTGCAGAAAACTTCATCCGCGTCTACCAAAAGATGCATGTGCATGCTTAAAAGGCGTTTTCGCACAAATCCGTGCGCGAGTGCTAAAAAGAGCAGCATCGGCATGCTTAGCACGTCGTTTGGTAGAAATCCACGTGCGCGTTCTGCAAAAAGGACATTTGCATGCACATCTTGTGGTTTTGCAGAAAACTTCATCCGCGTCTACCAAAAGATGCATGTGCATGCTTAAAACGCGTTTTCGCACAAATCCGTGCGCGGGTGCTAAAAAGAGCAGCATCGGCATGCTTAGCACGTCGTTTGGTAGAAATCCACGTGCGCGTTCTGCCAAAAGCACCATTTGCATGCACATCTTGTGGTTTTGCAGAAAACTTCATCCGCGTCTACCAAAAGATGCATGTGCATGCTTAAAACGCGTTTTCGCACAAATCCGTGCGCGGGTGCTAAAAAGAGCAGCATCGGCATGCTTAGCACGTCGTTTGGTAGAAATCCACGTGCGCGTTCTGCCAAAAGCACCATTTGCATGCACATCTTGTGGTTTTGCAGAAAACTTCATCCGCGTCTACCAAAAGATGCATGTGCATGCTTAAAACGCGTTTTCGCACAAATCCGTGCGCGGGTGCTAAAAAGAGCAGCATCGGCATGCTTAGCACGTCGTTTGGTAGAAATCCACGTGCGCGTTCTGCCAAAAGCACCATTTGCATGCACATCTTGTGGTTTTGCAGAAAACTTCATCCGCGTCTACCAAAAGATGCATGTGCATGCTTAAAACGCGTTTTCGCACAAATCCGTGCGCGGGTGCTAAAAACAGCAGCATCGGCATGCTTAGCACGTCGTTTGGTAGAAATCCACGTGCGCGTTCTGCAAAAAGCACCATTTGCATGCACATCTTGTGGTTTTTCGGAAAACTTCATCCGCGTCTACCAAAAGATGCATGTGCATGCTTAAAACGCGTTTTCGCACAAATGCGTGCGCGGGTGCTAAAAAGAGCAGCATCGGCATGCTTAGCACGTCGTTTGGTAGAAATCCACGTGCGCGTTCTGCCAAAAGCACCATTTGCATGCACATCTTGTGGTTTTGCAGAAAACTTCATCCGCGTCTACCAAAAGATGCATGTGCATGCTTAAAACGCGTTTTCGCACACATCCGTGCGCGGGTGCTAAAAAGAGCAGCATCGGCATGCTTAGCACGTCGTTTGGTAGAAATCCACGTGCGCGTTCTGCCAAAAGCACCACTTGCATGCACATCTTGTGGTTTTGCAGAAAACTTCATCCGCGTCTACCAAAAGATGCATGTGCATGCTAAAAACGCGTTTTCGCACAAATCCGTGCGCGGGTGCTAAAAAGAGCAGCATCGGCATGCTTAGCACGTCGTTTGGTAGAAATCCACGTGCGCGTTCTGCCAAAAGCACCATTTGCATGCACATCTTGTGGTTTTGCAGAAAACTTCATCCGCGTCTACCAAAAGATGCATGTGCATGCTTAAAACGCGTTTTCGCACAAATCCGTGCGCGGGTGCCAAAAAGAGCAGCATCGGCATGCTTAGCACGTCGTTTGGTAGAAATCCACGTGCGCGTTCTGCCAAAAGCACCATTTGCATGCACATCTTGTGGTTTTGCAGAAAACTTCATCCGCGTCTACCAAAAGATGCATGTGCATGCTTAAAACGCGTTTTCGCACAAATCCGTGCGCGGGTGCTAAAAAGAGCAGCATCGGCATGCTTAGCAAGTCGTTTGGTAGAAATCCACGTGCGCGTTCTGCCAAAAGCACCATTTGCATGCACATCTTGTGGTTTTGCAGAAAACTTCATCCGCGTCTACCACAAGATGCATGTGCATGCTTAAAACGCGTTTTCGCACAAATCCGTGCGCGGGTGCTAAAAAGAGCAGCATCGGCATGCTTAGCACGTCGTTTGGTAGAAATCCACGTGCGCGTTCTGCAAAAAGCACCATTTGCATGCACATCTTGTGGTTTTGCAGAAAACATCATCCGCGTCTACCAAAAGATGCATGTGCATGCTTAAGAGGAAGCTTTAGCTTGGGTGCTCCTATCTAAATACATGTAAAAGGAGAATTCGTTTTTCTCGGCAACCACTGCACTAAATTTGACGGGGTTTGCTGCATTTAAAAGAAAAGCTTAAAATATAGTGACTGTTGGTTTCGAATTTTCGATTTAGGTCGTCAAATTTTTGTAAAAATTTGGCAAAAATCGCAAATTTTCAGAAAACGAAACTATCAAGTTTACAACTCCGTAACTCTGCAAGAAAAAATCATATCGCCATTCTGTAAATTGTACCTGATAGCACATCTAAAGCGGACAAAATTGATATGTTACATATGAACCTCAAAAAATGGAGTGATGTGTAATTACAACTTTTGCAAAACCTTCGTAAACAACGTAACAAGATCACGTAAGATGTAAACTGACATATCAAATTTGTTCGCTTTGAATGGTCTAATGGATGCCGTTTACAGAATCGCGATATCTGTTCTTGATGCAGAGCTATTAGCTTGTAAACTTCGTGCTTCTATTTTTTTCATACGTCTGAATTTTTGAAAATCCTTTTAACAAAATTCAAGCCCTAAATCAAAATTCCGCTTCCAACAGTCACTAGAATTTAACTTTCTCTCTCAAATGCAACAAATTTCATTAAAATCGGTCCAGAGGTTATCTCAGAAAAACGCTTTTGCGTTTTTACATGTATTTGAATAGGCCGCGTTGGAGTTGAGCCCGAGCTAAAGCTTCCTCTTAAAACGCGTTTTCGCACAAATGCGTGCGCGGGTGCTAAAAAGAGCAGCATCGGCATGCTTAGCACGTCGTTTGGTAGAAATCCACGTGCGCGTTCTGCCAAAAGCACCATTTGCATGCACATCTTGTGGTTTTGCAGAAAACTTCATCCGCGTCTACCAAAAGATGCATGTGCATGCTTAAAACGCGTTTTCGCACAAATCCGTGCGCGGGTGCTAAAAACAGCAGCATCGGCATGCTTAGCACGTCGTTTGGTAGAAATCCACGTGCGCGTTCTGCAAAAAGCACCATTTGCATGCACATCTTGTGGTTTTTCGGAAAACTTCATCCGCGTCTACCAAAAGATGCATGTGCATGCTTAAAACGCGTTTTCGCACAAATGCGTGCGCGGGTGCTAAAAAGAGCAGCATCGGCATGCTTAGCACGTCGTTTGGTAGAAATCCACGTGCGCGTTCTGCCAAAAGCACCATTTGCATGCACATCTTGTGGTTTTGCAGAAAACTTCATCCGCGTCTACCAAAAGATGCATGTGCATGCTTAAAACGCGTTTTCGCACACATCCGTGCGCGGGTGCTAAAAAGAGCAGCATCGGCATGCTTAGCACGTCGTTTGGTAGAAATCCACGTGCGCGTTCTGCCAAAAGCACCATTTGCATGCACATCTTGTGGTTTTGCAGAAAACTTCATCCGCGTCTACCAAAAGATGCATGTGCATGCTAAAAACGCGTTTTCGCACAAATCCGTGCGCGGGTGCTAAAAACAGCAGCATCGGCATGCTTAGCACGTCGTTTGGTAGAAATCCACGTGCGCGTTCTGCAAAAAGGACATTTGCATGCACATCTTGTGGTTTTGCAGAAAACTTCATCCGCGTCTACCAAAAGATGCATGTGCATGCTTAAAACGCGTTTTCGCACAAATCCGTGCGCGGGTGCTAAAAAGAGCAGCATCGGCATGCTTAGCACGTCGTTTGGTAGAAATCCACGTGCGCGTTCTGCCAAAAGCACCATTTGCATGCACATCTTGTGGTTTTGCAGAAAACTTCATCCGCGTCTACCAAAAGATGCATGTGCATGCTTAAAACGCGTTTTCGCACAAATCCGTGCGCGGGTGCTAAAAAGAGCAGCATCGGCATGCTTAGCAAGTCGTTTGGTAGAAATCCACGTGCGCGTTCTGCCAAAAGCACCATTTGCATGCACATCTTGTGGTTTTGCAGAAAACTTCATCCGCGTCTACCACAAGATGCATGTGCATGCTTAAAACGCGTTTTCGCACAAATCCGTGCGCGGGTGCTAAAAAGAGCAGCATCGGCATGCTTAGCACGTCGTTTGGTAGAAATCCACGTGCGCGTTCTGCAAAAAGCACCATTTGCATGCACATCTTGTGGTTTTGCAGAAAACTTCATCCGCGTCTACCAAAAGATGCATGTGCATGCTTAAGAGGAAGCTTTAGCTTGGGTGCTCCTATCTAAATACATGTAAAAGGAGAATTCGTTTTTCTCGGCAACCACTGCACTAAATTTGACGGGTTTTGCTGCATTTAAAAGAAAAGCTTAAAATATAGTGACTGTTGGTTTCGAATTTTCGATTTAGGTCGTCAAATTTTTGTCAAAATTTGGCAAAAATCGCAAATTTTCAGAAAACGAAACTATCAAGTTTACAACTCCGTAACTCTGCAAGAAAAAATCATATCGCCATTCTGTAAATTGTACCTGATAGCACATCTAAAGCGGACAAAATTGATATGTTACATATGAACCTCAAAAAATGGAGTGATGTGTAATTACAACTTTTGCAGAACCTTCGTAAACAACGTAACAAGATCACGTAAGATGTAAACTGACATATCAAATTTGTCCGCTTTGAATGGTCTAATGGATGCCGTTTACAGAATCGCGATATCTGTTCTTGATGCAGAGCTATTAGCTTGTAAATTTCGTGCTTCTATTTTTTTCATACGTCTGAATTTTTGAAAATCCTTTTAACAAAATTCAAACCCTAAATCAAAATTCCGCTTCCAACAGTCACTAGAATTTAACTTTCTCTCTCAAATGCAACAAATTTCATTAAAATCGGTCCAGAGGTTATCTCAGAAAAACGCATTTGCGTTTTTACATGTATTTGAATAGGCCGCGTTGGAGTTGAGCCCGAGCTAAAGCTTCCTCTTAAAACGCGTTTTCGCACAAATGTGTGCGCGGGTGCTAAAAAGAGCAGCATCGGCATGCTTAGCACGTCGTTTGGTAGAAATCCACGTGCGCGTTCTGCCAAAAGCACCATTTGCATGCACATCTTGTGGTTTTGCAGAAAACTTCATCCGCGTCTACCAAAAGATGCATGTGCATGCTTAAAACGCGTTTTCGCACAAATCCGTGCGCGGGTGCTAAAAACAGCAGCATCGGCATGCTTAGCACGTCGTTTGGTAGAAATCCACGTGCGCGTTCTGCAAAAAGCACCATTTGCATGCACATCTTGTGGTTTTGCAGAAAACTTCATCCGCGTCTACCAAAAGATGCATGTGCATGCTTAAAACGCGTTTTCGCACAAATGCGTGCGCGGGTGCTAAAAAGAGCAGCATCGGCATGCTTAGCACGTCGTTTGGTAGAAATCCACGTGCGCGTTTTGCCAAAAGCACCATTTGCATGCACATCTTGTGGTTTTGCAGAAAACTTCATCCGCGTCTACCAAAAGATGCATGTGCATGCTTAAAACGCGTTTTCGCACAAATGCGTGCGCGGGTGCTAAAAGGAGCAGCATCGGCATGCTTAGCACGTCGTTTGGTAGAAATCCACGTGCGCGTTCTGCCAAAAGCACCATTTGCATGCACATCTTGTGGTTTTGCAGAAAACTTCATCCGCGTCTACCAAAAGATGCATGTGCATGCTTAAAACGCGTTTTCGCACAAATCCGTGCGCGGGTGCTAAAAAGAGCAGCATCGGCATGCTTAGCACGTCGTTTGGTAGAAATCCACGTGCGCGTTCTGCCAAAAGCACCATTTGCATGCACATCTTGTGGTTTTGCATAAAAATTCATGCGCGTCTACCAAAAGATGCATGTGCATGCTTAAAAGGCGTTTTCGCACAAATCCGTGCGCGGGTGCTAAAAAGAGCAGCATCGGCATGCTTAGCACGTCGTTTGGTAGAAATCCACGTGCGCGTTCTGCAAAAAGGACATTTGCATGCACATCTTGTGGTTTTGCAGAAAACTTCATCCGCGTCTACCAAAAGATGCATGTGCATGCTTAAAAGGCGTTTTCGCACAAATCCGTGCGCGGGTGCTAAAAAGAGCAGCATCGGCATGCTTAGCACGTTGTTTGGTAGAAATCCACGTGCGCGTTCTGCAAAAAGGACATTTGCATGCACATCTTGTGGTTTTGCAGAAAACTTCATCCGCGTCTACCAAAAGATGCATGTGCATGCTTAAAACGCGTTTTCGCACAAATCCGTGCGCGGGTGCTAAAAAGAGCAGCATCGGCATGCTTAGCACGTCGTTTGGTAGAAATCCACGTGCGCGTTCTGCCAAAAGCACCATTTGCATGCACATCTTGTGGTTTTGCAGAAAACTTCATCCGCGTCTACCAAAAGATGCATGTGCATGCTTAAAACGCGTTTTCGCACAAATCCGTGCGCGGGTGCTAAAAAGAGCAGCATCGGCATGCTTAGCACGTCGTTTGGTAGAAATCCACGTGCGCGTTCTGCCAAAAGCACCATTTGCATGCACATCTTGTGGTTTTGCAGAAAACTTCATCCGCGTCTACCAAAAGATGCATGTGCATGCTTAAAACGCGTTTTCGCACAAATCCGTGCGCGGGTGCTAAAAAGAGCAGCATCGGCATGCTTAGCACGTCGTTTGGTAGAAATCCACGTGCGCGTTCTGCCAAAAGCACCATTTGCATGCACATCTTGTGGTTTTGCAGAAAACTTCATCCGCGTCTACCAAAAGATGCATGCGCATGCTTAAAACGCGTTTTCGCACAAATGCGTGCGCGGGTGCTAAAAGGAGCAGCATCGGCATGCTTAGCACGTCGTTTGGTAGAAATCAACGTGCGCGTTCTGCCAAAAGCACCATTTGCATGCACATCTTGTGGTTTTGCAGAAAACTTCATCCGCGTCTACCAAAAGATGCATGTGCATGCTTAAAAGGCGTTTTCGCACAAATCCGTGCGCGGGTGCTAAAAAGAGCAGCATCGGCATGCTTAGCACGTCGTTTGGTAGAAATCCACGTGCGCGTTCTGCAAAAAGGACATTTGCATGCACATCTTGTGGTTTTGCAGAAAACTTCATCCGCGTCTACCAAAAGATGCATGTGCATGCTTAAAACGCGTTTTCGCACAAATCCGTGCGCGGGTGCTAAAAAGAGCAGCATCGGCATGCTTAGCACGTCGTTTGGTAGAAATCCACGTGCGCGTTCTGCCAAAAGCACCATTTGCATGCACATCTTGTGGTTTTGCAGAAAACTTCATCCGCGTCTACCAAAAGATGCATGTGCATGCTTAAAACGCGTTTTCGCACAAATCCGTGCGCGGGTGCTAAAAAGAGCAGCATCGGCATGCTTAGCAAGTCGTTTGGTAGAAATCCACGTGCGCGTTCTGCCAAAAGCACCATTTGCATGCACATCTTGTGGTTTTGCAGAAAACTTCATCCGCGTCTACCACAAGATGCATGTGCATGCTTAAAACGCGTTTTCGCACAAATCCGTGCGCGGGTGCTAAAAAGAGCAGCATCGGCATGCTTAGCACGTCGTTTGGTAGAAATCCACGTGCGCGTTCTGCAAAAAGCACCATTTGCATGCACATCTTGTGGTTTTGCAGAAAACTTCATCCGCGTCTACCAAAAGATGCATGTGCATGCTTAAGAGGAAGCTTTAGCTTGGGTGCTCCTATCTAAATACATGTAAAAGGAGAATTCGTTTTTCTCGGCAACCACTGCACTAAATTTGACGGGTTTTGCTGCATTTAAAAGAAAAGCTTAAAATATAGTGACTGTTGGTTTCGAATTTTCGATTTAGGTCGTCAAATTTTTGTAAAAATTTGGCAAAAATCGCAAATTTTCAGAAAACGAAACTATCAAGTTTACAACTCCGTAACTCTGCAAGAAAAAATCATATCGCCATTCTGTAAATTGTACCTGATAGCACATCTAAAGCGGACAAAATTGATATGTTACATATGAACCTCAAAAAATGGAGTGATGTGTAATTACAACTTTTGCAGAACCTTCGTAAACAACGTAACAAGATCACGTAAGATGTAAACTGACATATCAAATTTGTCCGCTTTGAATGGTCTAATGGATGCCGTTTACAGAATCGCGATATCTGTTCTTGATGCAGAGCTATTAGCTTGTAAACTTCGTGCTTCTATTTTTTTCATACGTCTGAATTTTTGAAAATCCTTTTAACAAAATTCAAGCCCTAAATCAAAATTCCGCTTCCAACAGTCACTAGAATTTAACTTTCTCTCTCAAATGCAACAAATTTCATTAAAATCGGTCCAGAGGTTATCTCAGAAAAACGCATTTGCGTTTTTACATGTATTTGAATAGGCCGCGTTGGAGTTGAGCCCGAGCTAAAGCTTCCTCTTAAAACGCGTTTTCGCACAAATGCGTGCGCGGGTGCTAAAAAGAGCAGCATCGGCATGCTTAGCACGTCGTTTGGTAGAAATCCACGTGCGCGTTCTGCCAAAAGCACCATTTGCATGCACATCTTGTGGTTTTGCAGAAAACTTCATCCGCGTCTACCAAAAGATGCATGTGCATGCTTAAAACGCGTTTTCGCACAAATCCGTGCGCGGGTGCTAAAAACAGCAGCATCGGCATGCTTAGCACGTCGTTTGGTAGAAATCCACGTGCGCGTTCTGCAAAAAGCACCATTTGCATGCACATCTTGTGGTTTTGCAGAAAACTTCATCCGCGTCTACCAAAAGATGCATGTGCATGCTTAAAACGCGTTTTCGCACAAATGCGTGCGCGGGTGCTAAAAAGAGCAGCATCGGCATGCTTAGCACGTCGTTTGGTAGAAATCCACGTGCGCGTTTTGCCAAAAGCACCATTTGCATGCACATCTTGTGGTTTTGCAGAAAACTTCATCCGCGTCTACCAAAAGATGCATGTGCATGCTTAAAACGCGTTTTCGCACAAATGCGTGCGCGGGTGCTAAAAGGAGCAGCATCGGCATGCTTAGCACGTCGTTTGGTAGAAATCCACGTGCGCGTTCTGCCAAAAGCACCATTTGCATGCACATCTTGTGGTTTTGCAGAAAACTTCATCCGCGTCTACCAAAAGATGCATGTGCATGCTTAAAACGCGTTTTCGCACAAATCCGTGCGCGGGTGCTAAAAAGAGCAGCATCGGCATGCTTAGCACGTCGTTTGGTAGAAATCCACGTGCGCGTTCTGCCAAAAGCACCATTTGCATGCACATCTTGTGGTTTTGCATAAAAATTCATGCGCGTCTACCAAAAGATGCATGTGCATGCTTAAAAGGCGTTTTCGCACAAATCCGTGCGCGGGTGCTAAAAAGAGCAGCATCGGCATGCTTAGCACGTCGTTTGGTAGAAATCCACGTGCGCGTTCTGCAAAAAGGACATTTGCATGCACATCTTGTGGTTTTGCAGAAAACTTCATCCGCGTCTACCAAAAGATGCATGTGCATGCTTAAAAGGCGTTTTCGCACAAATCCGTGCGCGGGTGCTAAAAAGAGCAGCGTCGGCATGCTTAGCACGTCGTTTGGTAGAAATCCACGTGCGCGTTCTGCAAAAAGGACATTTGCATGCACATCTTGTGGTTTTGCAGAAAACTTCATCCGCGTCTACCAAAAGATGCATGTGCATGCTTAAAACGCGTTTTCGCACAAATCCGTGCGCGGGTGCTAAAAAGAGCAGCATCGGCATGCTTAGCACGTCGTTTGGTAGAAATCCACGTGCGCGTTCTGCCAAAAGCACCATTTGCATGCACATCTTGTGGTTTTGCAGAAAACTTCATCCGCGTCTACCAAAAGATGCATGTGCATGCTTAAAACGCGTTTTCGCACAAATCCGTGCGCGGGTGCTAAAAAGAGCAGCATCGGCATGCTTAGCACGTCGTTTGGTAGAAATCCACGTGCGCGTTCTGCCAAAAGCACCATTTGCATGCACATCTTGTGGTTTTGCAGAAAACTTCATCCGCGTCTACCAAAAGATGCATGTGCATGCTTAAAACGCGTTTTCGCACAAATCCGTGCGCGGGTGCTAAAAAGAGCAGCATCGGCATGCTTAGCACGTCGTTTGGTAGAAATCCACGTGCGCGTTCTGCCAAAAGCACCATTTGCATGCACATCTTGTGGTTTTGCAGAAAACTTCATCCGCGTCTACCAAAAGATGCATGCGCATGCTTAAAACGCGTTTTCGCACAAATGCGTGCGCGGGTGCTAAAAGGAGCAGCATCGGCATGCTTAGCACGTCGTTTGGTAGAAATCCACGTGCGCGTTCTGCCAAAAGCACCATTTGCATGCACATCTTGTGGTTTTGCAGAAAACTTCATCCGCGTCTACCAAAAGATGCATGTGCATGCTTAAAAGGCGTTTTCGCACAAATCCGTGCGCGGGTGCTAAAAAGAGCAGCATCGGCATGCTTAGCACGTCGTTTGGTAGAAATCCACGTGCGCGTTCTGCAAAAAGGACATTTGCATGCACATCTTGTGGTTTTGCAGAAAACTTCATCCGCGTCTACCAAAAGATGCATGTGCATGCTTAAAACGCGTTTTCGCACAAATCCGTGCGCGGGTGCTAAAAAGAGCAGCATCGGCATGCTTAGCACGTCGTTTGGTAGAAATCCACGTGCGCGTTCTGCCAAAAGCACCATTTGCATGCACATCTTGTGGTTTTGCAGAAAACTTCATCCGCGTCTACCAAAAGATGCATGTGCATGCTTAAAACGCGTTTTCGCACAAATCCGTGCGCGGGTGCTAAAAAGAGCAGCATCGGCATGCTTAGCAAGTCGTTTGGTAGAAATCCACGTGCGCGTTCTACCAAAAGCACCATTTGCATGCACATCTTGTGGTTTTGCAGAAAACTTCATCCGCGTCTACCACAAGATGCATGTGCATGCTTAAAACGCGTTTTCGCACAAATCCGTGCGCGGGTGCTAAAAAGAGCAGCATCGGCATGCTTAGCACGTCGTTTGGTAGAAATCCACGTGCGCGTTCTGCAAAAAGCACCATTTGCATGCACATCTTGTGGTTTTGTAGAAAACTTCATCCGCGTCTACCAAAAGATGCATGTGCATGCTTAAGAGGAAGCTTTAGCTTGGGTGCTCCTATCTAAATACATGTAAAAGGAGAATTCGTTTTTCTCGGCAACCACTGCACTAAATTTGACGGGGTTTGCTGCATTTAAAAGAAAAGCTTAAAATATAGTGACTGTTGGTTTCGAATTTTCGATTTAGGTCGTCAAATTTTTGTAAAAATTTGGCAAAAATCGCAAATTTTCAGAAAACGAAACTATCAAGTTTACAACTCCGTAACTCTGCAAGAAAAAATCATATCGCCATTCTGTAAATTGTACCTGATAGCACATCTAAAGCGGACAAAATTGATATGTTACATATGAACCTCAAAAAATGGAGTGATGTGTAATTACAACTTTTGCAGAACCTTCGTAAACAACGTAACAAGATCACGTAAGATGTAAACTGACATATCAAATTTGTCCGCTTTGAATGGTCTAATGGATGCCGTTTACAGAATCGCGATATCTGTTCTTGATGCAGAGCTATTAGCTTGTAAACTTCGTGCTTCTATTTTTTTCATACGTCTGAATTTTTGAAAATCCTTTTAACAAAATTCAAGCCCTAAATCAAAATTCCGCTTCCAACAGTCACTAGAATTTAACTTTCTCTCTCAAATGCAACAAATTTCATTAAAATCGGTCCAGAGGTTATCTCAGAAAAACGCTTTTGCGTTTTTACATGTATTTGAATAGGCCGCGTTGGAGTTGAGCCCGAGCTAAAGCTTCCTCTTAAAACGCGTTTTCGCACAAATGCGTGCGCGGGTGCTAAAAAGAGCAGCATCGGCATGCTTAGCACGTCGTTTGGTAGAAATCCACGTGCGCGTTCTGCCAAAAGCACCATTTGCATGCACATCTTGTGGTTTTGCAGAAAACTTCATCCGCGTCTACCAAAAGATGCATGTGCATGCTTAAAACGCGTTTTCGCACAAATCCGTGCGCGGGTGCTAAAAACAGCAGCATCGGCATGCTTAGCACGTCGTTTGGTAGAAATCCACGTGCGCGTTCTGCAAAAAGCACCATTTGCATGCACATCTTGTGGTTTTTCGGAAAACTTCATCCGCGTCTACCAAAAGATGCATGTGCATGCTTAAAACGCGTTTTCGCACAAATGCGTGCGCGGGTGCTAAAAAGAGCAGCATCGGCATGCTTAGCACGTCGTTTGGTAGAAATCCACGTGCGCGTTCTGCCAAAAGCACCATTTGCATGCACATCTTGTGGTTTTGCAGAAAACTTCATCCGCGTCTACCAAAAGATGCATGTGCATGCTTAAAACGCGTTTTCGCACACATCCGTGCGCGGGTGCTAAAAAGAGCAGCATCGGCTTGCTTAGCACGTCGTTTGGTAGAAATCCACGTGCGCGTTCTGCCAAAAGCACCATTTGCATGCACATCTTGTGGTTTTGCAGAAAACTTCATCCGCGTCTACCAAAAGATGCATGTGCATGCTAAAAACGCGTTTTCGCACAAATCCGTGCGCGGGTGCTAAAAAGAGCAGCATCGGCATGCTTAGCACGTCGTTTGGTAGAAATCCACGTGCGCGTTCTGCCAAAAGCACCATTTGCATGCACATCTTGTGGTTTTGCAGAAAACTTCATCCGCGTCTACCAAAAGATGCATGTGCATGCTTAAAACGCGTTTTCGCACAAATCCGTGCGCGGGTGCCAAAAAGAGCAGCATCGGCATGCTTAGCACGTCGTTTGGTAGAAATCCACGTGCGCGTTCTGCCAAAAGCACCATTTGTATGCACATCTTGTGGTTTTGCAGAAAACTTCATCCGCGTCTACCAAAAGATGCATGTGCATGCTTAAAACGTGTTTTCGCACAAATCCGTGCGCGGGTGCTAAAAAGAGCAGCATCGGCATGCTTAGCAAGTCGTTTGGTAGAAATCCACGTGCGCGTTCTGCCAAAAGCACCATTTGCATGCACATCTTGTGGTTTTGCAGAAAACTTCATCCGCGTCTACCACAAGATGCATGTGCATGCTTAAAACGCGTTTTCGCACAAATCCGTGCGCGGGTGCTAAAAAGAGCAGCATCGGCATGCTTAGCACGTCGTTTGGTAGAAATCCACGTGCGCGTTCTGCCAAAAGCACCATTTGCATGCACATCTTGTGGTTTTGCAGAAAACTTCATCCGCGTCTACCAAAAGATGCATGTGCATGCTTAAAACGCGTTTTCGCACAAATCCGTGCGCGGGTGCTAAAAAGAGCAGCATCGGCATGCTTAGCAAGTCGTTTGGTAGAAATCCACGTGCGCGTTCTGCCAAAAGCACCATTTGCATGCACATCTTGTGGTTTTGCAGAAAACTTCATCCGCGTCTACCACAAGATGCATGTGCATGCTTAAAACGCGTTTTCGCACAAATCCGTGCGCGGGTGCTAAAAAGAGCAGCATCGGCATGCTTAGCACGTCGTTTGGTAGAAATCCACGTGCGCGTTCTGCAAAAAGCACCATTTGCATGCACATCTTGTGGTTTTGCAGAAAACTTCATCCGCGTCTACCAAAAGATGCATGTGCATGCTTAAGAGGAAGCTTTAGCTTGGGTGCTCCTATCTAAATACATGTAAAAGGAGAATTCGTTTTTCTCGGCAACCACTGCACTAAATTTGACGGGGTTTGCTGCATTTAAAAGAAAAGCTTAAAATATAGTGACTGTTGGTTTCGAATTTTCGATTTAGGTCGTCAAATTTTTGTAAAAATTTGGCAAAAATCGCAAATTTTCAGAAAACGAAACTATCAAGTTTACAACTCCGTAACTCTGCAAGAAAAAATCATATCGCCATTCTGTAAATTGTACCTGATAGCACATCTAAAGCGGACAAAATTGATATGTTACATATGAACCTCAAAAAATGGAGTGATGTGTAATTACAACTTTTGCAGAACCTTCGTAAACAACGTAACAAGATCACGTAAGATGTAAACTGACATATCAAATTTGTCCGCTTTGAATGGTCTAATGGATGCCGTTTACAGAATCGCGATATCTGTTCTTGATGCAGAGCTATTAGCTTGTAAACTTCGTGCTTCTATTTTTTTCATACGTCTGAATTTTTGAAAATCCTTTTAACAAAATTCAAGCCCAAATCAAAATTCCGCTTCCAACAGTCACTAGAATTTAACTTTCTCTCTCAAATGCAACAAATTTCATTACAATCGGTCCAGAGGTTATCTCAGAAAAACGCATTTGCGTTTTTACATGTATTTGAATAGGCCGCGTTGGAGTTGAGCCCGAGCTAAAGCTTCCTCTTAAAACGCGTTTTCGCACAAATGTGTGCGCGGGTGCTAAAAAGAGCAGCATCGGCATGCTTAGCACGTCGTTTGGTAGAAATCCACGTGCGCGTTCTGCCAAAAGCACCATTTGCATGCACATCTTGTGGTTTTGCAGAAAACTTCATCCGCGTCTACCAAAAGATGCATGTGCATGCTTAAAACGCGTTTTCGCACAAATCCGTGCGCGGGTGCTAAAAACAGCAGCATCGGCATGCTTAGCACGTCGTTTGGTAGAAATCCACGTGCGCGTTCTGCAAAAAGCACCATTTGCATGCACATCTTGTGGTTTTGCAGAAAACTTCATCCGCGTCTACCAAAAGATGCATGTGCATGCTTAAAACGCGTTTTCGCACAAATGCGTGCGCGGGTGCTAAAAAGAGCAGCATCGGCATGCTTAGCACGTCGTTTGGTAGAAATCCACGTGCGCGTTTTGCCAAAAGCACCATTTGCATGCACATCTTGTGGTTTTGCAGAAAACTTCATCCGCGTCTACCAAAAGATGCATGTGCATGCTTAAAACGCGTTTTCGCACAAATGCGTGCGCGGGTGCTAAAAGGAGCAGCATCGGCATGCTTAGCACGTCGTTTGGTAGAAATCCACGTGCGCGTTCTGCCAAAAGCACCATTTGCATGCACATCTTGTGGTTTTGCAGAAAACTTCATCCGCGTCTACCAAAAGATGCATGTGCATGCTTAAAACGCGTTTTCGCACAAATCCGTGCGCGGGTGCTAAAAAGAGCAGCATCGGCATGCTTAGCACGTCGTTTGGTAGAAATCCACGTGCGCGTTCTGCCAAAAGCACCATTTGCATGCACATCTTGTGGTTTTGCATAAAAATTCATGCGCGTCTACCAAAAGATGCATGTGCATGCTTAAAAGGCGTTTTCGCACAAATCCGTGCGCGGGTGCTAAAAAGAGCAGCATCGGCATGCTTAGCACGTCGTTTGGTAGAAATCCACGTGCGCGTTCTGCAAAAAGGACATTTGCATGCACATCTTGTGGTTTTGCAGGAAACTTCATCCGCGTCTACCAAAAGATGCATGTGCATGCTTAAAAGGCGTTTTCGCACAAATCCGTGCGCGGGTGCTAAAAAGAGCAGCATCGGCATGCTTAGCACGTCGTTTGGTAGAAATCCACGTGCGCGTTCTGCAAAAAGGACATTTCCATGCACATCTTGTGGTTTTGCAGAAAACTTCATCCGCGTCTACCAAAAGATGCATGTGCATGCTTAAAACGCGTTTTCGCACAAATCCGTGCGCGGGTGCTAAAAAGAGCAGCATCGGCATGCTTAGCACGTCGTTTGGTAGAAATCCACGTGCGCGTTCTGCCAAAAGCACCATTTGCATGCACATCTTGTGGTTTTGCAGAAAACTTCATCCGCGTCTACCAAAAGATGCATGTGCATGCTTAAAACGCGTTTTCGCACAAATCCGTGCGCGGGTGCTAAAAAGAGCAGCATCGGCATGCTTAGCACGTCGTTTGGTAGAAATCCACGTGCGCGTTCTGCCAAAAGCACCATTTGCATGCACATCTTGTGGTTTTGCAGAAAACTTCATCCGCGTCTACCAAAAGATGCATGTGCATGCTTAAAACGCGTTTTCGCACAAATCCGTGCGCGGGTGCTAAAAAGAGCAGCATCGGCATGCTTAGCACGTCGTTTGGTAGAAATCCACGTGCGCGTTCTGCCAAAAGCACCATTTGCATGCACATCTTGTGGTTTTGCAGAAAACTTCATCCGCGTCTACCAAAAGATGCATGTGCATGCTTAAAACGCGTTTTCGCACAAATGCGTGCGCGGGTGCTAAAAGGAGCAGCATCGGCATGCTTAGCACGTCGTTTGGTAGAAATCCACGTGCGCGTTCTGCCAAAAGCACCATTTGCATGCACATCTTGTGGTTTTGCAGAAAACTTCATCCGCGTCCACCAAAAGATGCATGTGCATGCTTAAAAGGCGTTTTCGCACAAATCCGTGCGCGGGTGCTAAAAAGAGCAGCATCGGCATGCTTAGCACGTCGTTTGGTAGAAATCCACGTGCGCGTTCTGCAAAAAGGACATTTGCATGCACATCTTGTGGTTTTGCAGAAAACTTCATCCGCGTCTACCAAAAGATGCATGTGCATGCTTAAAACACGTTTTCGCACAAATCCGTGCGCGGGTGCTAAAAAGAGCAGCATCGGCATGCTTAGCACGTCGTTTGGTAGAAATCCACGTGCGCGTTCTGCCAAAAGCACCATTTGCATGCACATCTTGTGGTTTTCCAGAAAACTTCATCCGCGTCTACCAAAAGATGCATGTGCATGCTTAAAACGCGTTTTCGCACAAATCCGTGCGCGGGTGCTAAAAAGAGCAGCATCGGCATGCTTAGCAAGTCGTTTGGTAGAAATCCACGTGCGCGTTCTGCGAAAAGCACCATTTGCATGCACATCTTGTGGTTTTGCAGAAAACTTCATCCGCGTCTACCACAAGATGCATGTGCATGCTTAAAACGCGTTTTCGCACAAATCCGTGCGCGGGTGCTAAAAAGAGCAGCATCGGCATGCTTAGCACGTCGTTTGGTAGAAATCCACGTGCGCGTTCTGCAAAAAGCACCATTTGCATGCACATCTTGTGGTTTTGCAGAAAACTTCATCCGCGTCTACCAAAAGATGCATGTGCATGCTTAAGAGGAAGCTTTAGCTTGGGTGCTCCTATCTAAATACATGTAAAAGGAGAATTCGTTTTTCTCGGCAACCACTGCACTAAATTTGACGGGGTTTGCTGCATTTAAAAGAAAAGCTTAAAATATAGTGACTGTTGGTTTCGAATTTTCGATTTAGGTCGTCAAATTTTTGTAAAAATTTGGCAAAAATCGCAAATTTTCAGAAAACGAAACTATCAAGTTTACAACTCCGTAACTCTGCAAGAAAAAATCATATCGCCATTCTGTAAATTGTACCTGATAGCACATCTAAAGCGGACAAAATTGATATGTTACATATGAACCTCAAAAAATGGAGTGATGTGTAATTACAACTTTTGCAGAACCTTCGTAAACAACGTAACAAGATCACGTAAGATGTAAACTGACATATCAAATTTGTCCGCTTTGAATGGTCTAATGGATGCCGTTTACAGAATCGCGATATCTGTTCTTGATGCAGAGCTATTAGCTTGTAAACTTCGTGCTTCTATTTTTTTCATACGTCTGAATTTTTGAAAATCCTTTTAACAAAATTCAAGCCCTAAATCAAAATTCCGCTTCCAACAGTCACTAGAATTTAACTTTCTCTCTCAAATGCAACAAATTTCATTAAAATCGGTCCAGAGGTTATCTCAGAAGAACGCTTTTGCGTTTTTACATGTATTTGAATAGGCCGCGTTGGAGTTGAGCCCGAGCTAAAGCTTCCTCTTAAAACGCGTTTTCGCACAAATGCGTGCGCGGGTGCTAAAAAGAGCAGCATCGGCATGCTTAGCACGTCGTTTGGTAGAAATCCACGTGCGCGTTCTGCCAAAAGCACCATTTGCATGCACATCTTGTGGTTTTGCAGAAAACTTCATCCGCGTCTACCAAAAGATGCATGTGCATGCTTAAAACGCGTTTTCGCACAAATCCGTGCGCGGGTGCTAAAAACAGCAGCATCGGCATGCTTAGCACGTCGTTTGGTAGAAATCCACGTGCGCGTTCTGCAAAAAGCACCATTTGCATGCACATCTTGTGGTTTTTCGGAAAACTTCATCCGCGTCTACCAAAAGATGCATGTGCATGCTTAAAACGCGTTTTCGCACAAATGCGTGCGCGGGTGCTGAAAAGAGCAGCATCGGCATGCTTAGCACGTCGTTTGGTAGAAATCCACGTGCGCGTTCTGCCAAAAGCACCATTTGCATGCACATCTTGTGGTTTTGCAGAAAACTTCATCCGCGTCTACCAAAAGATGCATGTGCATGCTTAAAACGCGTTTTCGCACACATCCGTGCGCGGGTGCTAAAAAGAGCAGCATCGGCATGCTTAGCACGTCGTTTGGTAGAAATCCACGTGCGCGTTCTGCCAAAAGCACCATTTGCATGCACATCTTGTGGTTTTGCAGAAAACTTCATCCGCGTCTACCAAAAGATGCATGTGCATGCTAAAAACGCGTTTTCGCACAAATCCGTGCGCGGGTGCTAAAAAGAGCAGCATCGGCATGCTTAGCACGTCGTTTGGTAGAAATCCACGTGCGCGTTCTGCAAAAAGGACATTTGCATGCACATCTTGTGGTTTTGCAGAAAACTTCATCCGCGTCTACCAAAAGATGCATGTGCATGCTTAAAACGCGTTTTCGCACAAATCCGTGCGCGGGTGCTAAAAAGAGCAGCATCGGCATGCTTAGCACGTCGTTTGGTAGAAATCCACGTGCGCGTTCTGCCAAAAGCACCATTTGCATGCACATCTTGTGGTTTTGCAGAAAACTTCATCCGCGTCTACCAAAAGATGCATGTGCATGCTTAAAACGCGTTTTCGCACAAATCCGTGCGCGGGTGCTAAAAAGAGCAGCATCGGCATGCTTAGCAAGTCGTTTGGTAGAAATCCACGTGCGCGTTCTGCCAAAAGCACCATTTGCATGCACATCTTGTGGTTTTGCAGAAAACTTCATCCGCGTCTACCACAAGATGCATGTGCATGCTTAAAACGCGTTTTCGCACAAATCCGTGCGCGGGTGCTAAAAAGAGCAGCATCGGCATGCTTAGCACGTCGTTTGGTAGAAATCCACGTGCGCGTTCTGCAAAAAGCACCATTTGCATGCACATCTTGTGGTTTTGCAGAAAACTTCATCCGCGTCTACCAAAAGATGCATGTGCATGCTTAAGAGGAAGCTTTAGCTTGGGTGCTCCTATCTAAATACATGTAAAAGGAGAATTCGTTTTTCTCGGCAACCACTGCACTAAATTTGACGGGGTTTGCTGCATTTAAAAGAAAAGCTTAAAATATAGTGACTGTTGGTTTCGAATTTTCGATTTAGGTCGTCAAATTTTTGTAAAAATTTGGCAAAAATCGCAAATTTTCAGAAAACGAAACTATCAAGTTTACAACTCCGTAACTCTGCAAGAAAAAATCATATCGCCATTCTGTAAATTGTACCTGATAGCACATCTAAAGCGGACAAAATTGATATGTTACATATGAACCTCAAAAAATGGAGTGATGTGTAATTACAACTTTTGAAGAACCTTTGTAAACAACGTAACAAGATCACGTAAGACGTAAACTGACATATCAAATTTGTCCGCTTTGAATGGTCTAATGGATGCCGTTTACAGAATCGCGATATCTGTTCTTGATGCAGAGCTATTAGCTTGTAAACTTCGTGCTTCTATTTTTTTCATACGTCTGAATTTTTGAAAATCCTTTTAACAAAATTCAAGCCCTAAATCAAAATTCCGCTTCCAACAGTCACTAGAATTTAACTTTCTCTCTCAAATGCAACAAATTTCATTAATATCGGTCCAGAGGTTATCTCAGAAAAACGCTTTTGCGTTTTTACATGTATTTGAATAGGCCGCGTTGGAGTTGAGCCCGAGCTAAAGCTTCCTCTTAAAACGCGTTTTCGCACAAATGCGTGCGCGGGTGCTAAAAAGAGCAGCATCGGCATGCTTAGCACGTCGTTTGGTAGAAATCCACGTGCGCGTTCTGCCAAAAGCACCATTTGCATGCACATCTTGTGGTTTTGCAGAAAACTTCATCCGCGTCTACCAAAAGATGCATGTGCATGCTTAAAACGCGTTTTCGCACAAATCCGTGCGCGGGTGCTAAAAACAGCAGCATCGGCATGCTTAGCACGTCGTTTGGTAGAAATCCACGTGCGCGTTCTGCAAAAAGCACCATTTGCATGCACATCTTGTGGTTTTTCGGAAAACTTCATCCGCGTCTACCAAAAGATGCATGTGCATGCTAAAAACGCGTTTTCGCACAAATCCGTGCGCGGGTGCTAAAAAGAGCAGCATCGGCATGCTTAGCACGTCGTTTGGTAGAAATCCACGTGCGCGTTCTGCCAAAAGCACCATTTGCATGCACATCTTGTGGTTTTGCAGAAAACTTCATCCGCGTCTACCAAAAGATGCATGTGCATGCTTAAAACGCGTTTTCGCACAAATCCGTGCGCGGGTGCCAAAAAGAGCAGCATCGGCATGCTTAGCACGTCGTTTGGTAGAAATCCACGTGCGCGTTCTGCAAAAAGCAGCATTTGCATGCACATCTTGTGGTTTTGCAGAAAACTTCATCCGCGTCTACCAAAATATGCATGTGCATGCTTAAAACGCGTTTTCGCACAAATGCGGGTGCTAAAAAGAGCAGCATCGGCATGGTTAGCACGTCGTTTGCTAGAAATCCACGTGCGCGTTCTGCAAAAAGCACCATTTGCATGCACATCTTGTGGTTTTGCAGAAAGCTTCATCCGCGTCTACCAAAAGATGCATGTGCATGCTTAAAACACGTTTTCGCACAAATGCGTGCGTGGGTGCTAAAAAGAGCAGCATCGGCATGCTTAGCACGTCGTTTGGTAGAAATCCACGTGCGCGTTCTGCCAAAAGCACCATTTGCATGCACATCTTGTGGTTTTGCAGAAAACTTCATCCGCGTCTACCTAAAGATGCATGTGCATGCTTAAAACGCGTTTTCGCACAAATCCGTGCGCGGGTGCTAAAAAGAGCAGCATCGGCATGCTTAGCACGTCGTTTGGTAGAAATCCACGTGCGCGTTCTGCCAAAAGCACCATTTGCATGCACATCTTGTGGTTTTGCAGAAAACTTCATCCGCGTCTACCAAAAGATGCATGTGCATGCTTAAAACGCGTTTTCGCACAAATGCGTGCGCGGGTGCTAAAAAGAGCAGCATCGGCATGCTTAGCACGTCGTTTGGTAGAAATCCACGTGCGCGTTCTGCCAAAAGCACCATTTGCATGCACATCTTGTGGTTTTGCAGAAAACTTCATCCGCGTCTACCTAAAGATGCATGTGCATGCTTAAAACGCGTTTTCGCACAAATCCGTGCGCGGGTGCTAAAAAGAGCAGCATCGGCATGCTTAGCACGTCGTTTGGTAGAAATCCACGTGCGCGTTCTGCCAAAAGCACCATTTGCATGCACATCTTGTGGTTTTGCAGAAAACTTCATCCGCGTCTACCAAAAGATGCATGTGCATGCTTAAAACGCGTTTTCGCACAAATCCGTGCGCGGGTGCTAAAAAGAGCAGCATCGGCATGCTTAGCACGTCGTTTGGTAGAAATCCACGTGCGCGTTCTGCAAAAAGCACCATTTGCATGCACATCTTGTGGTTTTGCAGAAAACTTCATCCGCGTCTACCAAAAGAGGCATGTGCATGCTTAAAACGCGTTTTCGCACAAATGCGTGCGCGGGTGCTAAAAAGAGCAGCATCGGCATGCTTAGCACGTCGTTTGGTAGAAATCCACGTGCGCGTTCTGCCAAAAGCACCATTTGCATGCACATCTTGTGGTTTTGCAGAAAACTTCATCCGCGTCTACCAAAAGATGCATGTGCATGCTTAAAACGCGTTTTCGCTCAAATGCGTGTGCGGGTGCTAAAAGGAGCAGCATCGGCATGCTTAGCACGTCGTTTGGTAGAAATCCACGTGCGCGTTCTGCCAAAAGCACCATTTGCATGCACATCTTGTGGTTTTGCAGAAAACTTCATCCGCGTCTACCAAAAGATGCATGTGCATGCTTAAAACGCGTTTTCGCACAAATACGTGCGCGGGTGCTAAAAAGAGCAGCATCGGCATGTTTAGCACGTCGTTTGGTAGAAATCCACGTGCGCGTTCTGCCAAAAGCACCATTTGCATGCACATCGTGTGGTTTTGCAGAAAACTTCATCCGCGTCTACCAAAAGATGCATGTGCATGCTTAAAACGCGTTTTCGCACAAATGCGTGCGCGGGTGCTAAAAAGAGCAGCATCGGCATGCTTAGCACGTCGTTTGGTAGAAATCCACGTGCGCGTTCTGCCAAAAGCACCATTTGCATGCACATCTTGTGGTTTTGCAGAAAACTTCATCCGCGTCTACCTAAAGATGCATGTGCATGCTTAAAACGCGTTTTCGCACAAATCCGTGCGCGGGTGCTAAAAAGAGCAGCATCGGCATGCTTAGCACGTCGTTTGGTAGAAATCCACGTGCGCGTTCTGCCAAAAGCACCATTTGCATGCACATCTTGTGGTTTTGCAGAAAACTTCATCCGCGTCTACCAAAAGATGCATGTGCATGCTTAAAACGCGTTTTCGCACAAATCCGTGCGCGGGTGCTAAAAAGAGCAGCATCGGCATGCTTAGCACGTCGTTTGGTAGAAATCCACGTGCGCGTTCTGCCAAAAGCACCATTTGCATGCACATCTTGTGGTTTTGCAGAAAACTTCATCCACGTCTACCAAAAGATGCATGTGCATGCTTAAAACGCGTTTTCGCACAAATGCGTGCGCGGGTGCTAAAAAGAGCAGCATCGGCATTCTTAGCACGTCGTTTGGTAGAAATCCACGTGCGCGTTCTGCCAAAAGCACCATTTGCATGCACATCTTGTGGTTTTGCAGAAAACTTCATCCGCGTCTACCTAAAGATGCATGTGCATGCTTAAAACGCGTTTTCGCACAAATCCGTGCGCGGGTGCTAAAAAGAGCAGCATCGGCATGCTTAGCACGTCGTTTGGTAGAAATCCACGTGCGCGTTCTGCCAAAAGCACCATTTGCATGCACATCTTGTGGTTTTGCAGAAAACTTCATCCGCGTCTACCAAAAGATGCATGTGCATGCTTAAAACGCGTTTTCGCACAAATCCGTGCGCGGGTGCTAAAAAGAGCAGCATCGGCATGCTTAGCACGTCGTTTGGTAGAAATCCACGTGCGCGTTCTGCAAAAAGCACCATTTGCATGCACATCTTGTGGTTTTGCAGAAAACTTCATCCGCGTCTACCAAAAGAGGCATGTGCATGCTTAAAACGCGTTTTCGCACAAATGCGTGCGCGGGTGCTAAAAAGAGCAGCATCGGCATGCTTAGCACGTCGTTTGGTAGAAATCCACGTGCGCGTTCTGCCAAAAGCACCATTTGCATGCACATCTTGTGGTTTTGCAGAAAACTTCATCCGCGTCTACCAAAAGATGCATGTGCATGCTTAAAACGCGTTTTCGCTCAAATGCGTGTGCGGGTGCTAAAAGGAGCAGCATCGGCATGCTTAGCACGTCGTTTGGTAGAAATCCACGTGCGCGTTCTGCCAAAAGCACCATTTGCATGCACATCTTGTGGTTTTGCAGAAAACTTCATCCGCGTCTACCAAAAGATGCATGTGCATGCTTAAAACGCGTTTTCGCACAAATACGTGCGCGGGTGCTAAAAAGAGCAGCATCGGCATGTTTAGCACGTCGTTTGGTAGAAATCCACGTGCGCGTTCTGCCAAAAGCACCATTTGCATGCACATCGTGTGGTTTTGCAGAAAACTTCATCCGCGTCTACCAAAAGATGCATGTGCATGCTTAAAACGCGTTTTCGCACAAATGCGTGCGCGGGTGCTAAAAAGAGCAGCATCGGCATGCTTAGCACGTCGTTTGGTAGAAATCCACGTGCGCGTTCTGCCAAAAGCACCATTTGCATGCACATCTTGTGGTTTTGCAGAAAACTTCATCCGCGTCTACCTAAAGATGCATGTGCATGCTTAAAACGCGTTTTCGCACAAATCCGTGCGCGGGTGCTAAAAAGAGCAGCATCGGCATGCTTAGCACGTCGTTTGGTAGAAATCCACGTGCGCGTTCTGCCAAAAGCACCATTTGCATGCACATCTTGTGGTTTTGCAGAAAACTTCATCCGCGTCTACCAAAAGATGCATGTGCATGCTTAAAACGCGTTTTCGCACAAATCCGTGCGCGGGTGCTAAAAAGAGCAGCATCGGCATGCTTAGCACGTCGTTTGGTAGAAATCCACGTGCGCGTTCTGCCAAAAGCACCATTTGCATGCACATCTTGTGGTTTTGCAGAAAACTTCATCCACGTCTACCAAAAGATGCATGTGCATGCTTAAAACGCGTTTTCGCACAAATCCGTGCGCGGGTGCTAAAAAGAGCAGCATCGGCATGCTTAGCACGTCGTTTGGTAGAAATCCACGTGCGCGTTCTGCCAAAAGCACCATTTGCATGCACATCTTGTGGTTTTGCAGAAAACTTCATCCGCGTCTACCAAAAGATGCATGTGCATGCTTAAAACGCGTTTTCGCACAAATGCGTCCGCGGGTGCTAAAAAGAGCAGCATCGGCATGCTTAGCACGTCGTTTGGTAGAAATCCACGTGCGCGTTCTGCCAAAAGCACCATTTGCATGCACATCTTGTGGTTTTGCAGAAAACTTCATCCGCGTCTACCAAAAGATGCATGTGCATGCTTAAAACGCGTTTTCGCACAAATCCGTGCTCGGGTGCTAAAAAGAGCAGCATCGGCATGCTTAGCACGTCGTTTGGTAGAAATCCACGTGCGCGTTCTGCCAAAAGCATCATTTGCATGCACATCTTGTGGTTTTGCAGAAAACTTCATCCGCGTCTACCAAAAGATGCATGTGCATGCTTAAAACTCGTTTTCGCACAAATGCGTGCGCGGGTGCTAAAAAGAGCAGCATCGGCATGCTTAGCACGTCGTTTGGTAGAAATCCACGTGCGCGTTCTGCCAAAAGCACCATTTGCAGGCACATCTTGTGGTTTTGCAGAAAACTTCATCCGCGTCTACCAAAAGATGCATGTGCATGCTTAAAACGCGTTTTCGCACAAATCCGTGCGCGGGTGCTAAAAAGAGCAGCATCGGCATGCTTAGCACGTCGTTTGGTAGAAATCCACGTGCGCGTTCTGCCAAAAGCACCATTTGCATGCACATCTTGTGGTTTTGCAGAAAACTTCATCCGCGTCTAACAAAAGATGCATGTGCATGCTTAAAACGCGTTTTCGCACAAATCCGTGCGCGGGTGCTAAAAAGAGCAGCATCGGCATGCTTAGCACGTCGTTTGGTAGAAATCCACGTGCGCATTCTGCCAAAAGCACCATTTGCATGCACATATTCTGGTTTTGCAGAAAACTTCATCCGCGTCTACCAAAAGATGCATGTGCATGCTTAAAACGCGTTTTCGCACAAATCCGTGCGCGGGTGCTAAAAAGAGCAGCATCGGCATGCTTAGCACGTCGTTTGGTAGAAATCCACGTGCGCGTTCTGCAAAAAGCACCATTTGCATGCACATCTTGTGGTTTTGCAGAAAACTTCATCCGCGTCTACCAAAAGATGCATGTGCATGCTTAAAACGCGTTTTCGCACAAATGCGTGCGCGGGTGCTAAAAAGAGCAGCATCGGCATGCTTAGCACGTCGTTTGGTAGAAATCCACGTGCGCGTTCTGCAAAAAGCACCATTTGCATGCACATCTTGTGGTTTTGCAGAAAACTTCATCCGCGTCTACCAAAAGATGCATGTGCATGCTTAAAACGCGTTTTCGCACAAATCCGTGCGCGGGTGCTAAAAAGAGCAGCATCGGCATGCTTAGCACGTCGTTTGGTAGAAATCCACGTGCGCGTTCTGCCAAAAGCACCATTTGCATGCACATCTTGTGGTTTTGCAGAAAACTTCATCCGCGTCTACCAAAAGATGCATGTGCATGCTTAAAACGCGTTTTCGCACAAATCCGTGCGCGGGTGCTAAAAAGAGCAGCATCGGCATGCTTAGCACGTCGTTTGGTAGAAATCCACGTGCGCGTTCTGCCAAAAGCACCATTTGCATGCACATCTTGTGGTTTTGCAGAAAACTTCATCCGCGTCTACCAAAAGATGCATGTGCATGCTTAAAACGCGTTTTCGCACAAATCCGTGCGCGGGTGCTAAAAAGAGCAGCATCGGCATGCTTAGCACGTCGTTTGGTAGAAATCCACGTGCGCGTTCTGCCAAAAGCACCATTTGCATGCACATCTTGTGGTTTTGCAGAAAACTTCATCCGCGTCTAACAAAAGATGCATGTGCATGCTTAAAACGCGTTTTCGCACAAATCCGTGCGCGGGTGCTAAAAAGAGCAGCATCGGCATGCTTAGCACGTCGTTTGGTAGAAATCCACGTGCGCATTCTGCCAAAAGCACCATTTGCATGCACATCTTGTGGTTTTGCAGAAAACTTCATCCGCGTCTACCAAAAGATGCATGTGCATGCTTAAAACGCGTTTTCGCACAAATCCGTGCGCGGGTTCTAAAAAGAGCAGCATCGGCATGCTTAGCACGTCGTTTGGTAGAAATCCACGTGCGCGTTCTGCAAAAAGCACCATTTGCATGCACATCTTGTGGTTTTGCAGAAAACTTCATCCGCGTCTACCAAAAGATGCATGTGCATGCTTAAAACGCGTTTTCGCACAAATGCGTGCGCGGGTGCTAAAAAGAGCAGCATCGGCATGCTTAGCACGTCGTTTGGTAGAAATCCACGTGCGCGTTCTGCAAAAAGCACCATTTGCATGCACATCTTGTGGTTTTGCAGAAAACTTCATCCGCGTCTACCAAAAGATGCATGTGCATGCTTAAAACGCGTTTTCGCACAAATCCGTGCGCGGGTGCTAAAAAGAGCAGCATCGGCATGCTTAGCACGTCGTTTGGTAGAAATCCACGTGCGCGTTCTGCCAAAAGCACCATTTGCATGCACATCTTGTGGTTTTGCAGAAAACTTCATCCGCGTCTACCAAAAGATGCATGTGCATGCTTAAAACGCGTTTTCGCACAAATCCGTGCGCGGGTGCTAAAAAGAGCAGCATCGGCATGCTTAGCACGTCGTTTGGTAGAAATCCACGTGCGCGTTCTGCCAAAAGCACCATTTGCATGCACATCTTGTGGTTTTGCAGAAAACTTCATCCGCGTCTACCAAAAGATGCATGTGCATGCTTAAAACGCGTTTTCGCACAAATCCGTGCGCGGGTGCTAAAAAGAGCAGCATCGGCATGCTTAGCACGTCGTTTGGTAGAAATCCACGTGCGCGTTCTGCAAAAAGCACCATTTGCATGCACATCTTGTGGTTTTGCAGAAAACTTCATCCGCGTCTACCAAAAGATGCATGTGCATGCTTAAGAGGAAGCTTTAGCTTGGGTGCTCCTATCTAAATACATGTAAAAGGAGAATTCGTTTTTCTCGGCAACCACTGCACTAAATTTGACGGGGTTTGCTGCATTTAAAAGAAAAGCTTAAAATATAGTGACTGTTGGTTTCGAATTTTCGATTTAGGTCGTCAAATTTTTGTAAAAATTTGGCAAAAATTGCAAATTTTCAGAAAACGAAACTATCAAGTTTACAACTCCGTAACTCAGCAAGAAAAAATCATATCGCCATTCTGTAAATTGTACCTGATAGCACATCTAAAGCGGACAAAATTGATATGTTACATATGAACCTCAAAAAATGGAGTGATGTGTAATTACAACTTTTGCAGAACCGTCGTAAACAACGTAACAAGATCACGTAAGATGTAAACTGACATATCAAATTTGTCCGCTTTGAATGGTCTAATGGATGCCGTTTACAGAATCGCGATATCTGTTCTTGATGCAGAGCTATTAGCTTGTAAACTTCGTGCTTCTATTTTTTTCATACGTCTGAATTTTTGAAAATCCTTTGAACAAAATTCAAGCCCTAAATCAAAATTCCGCTTCCAACAGTCACTAGAATTTAACTTTCTCTCTCAAATGCAACAAATTTCATTAAAATCGGTCCAGAGGTTATCTCAGAAAAACGCTTTTGCGTTTTTACATGTATTTGAATAGGCCGCGTTGGAGTTGAGCCCGAGCTAAAGCTTCCTCTTAAAACGCGTTTTCGCACAAATGCGTGCGCGGGTGCTAAAAAGAGCAGCATCGGCATGCTTAGCACGTCGTTTGGTAGAAATCCACGTGCGCGTTCTGCCAAAAGCACCATTTGCATGCACATCTTGTGGTTTTGCAGAAAACTTCATCCGCGTCTACCAAAAGATGCATGTGCATGCTTAAAACGCGTTTTCGCACAAATCCGTGCGCGGGTGCTAAAAAGAGCAGCATCGGCATGCTTAGCACGTCGTTTGGTAGAAATCCACGTGCGCGTTCTGCCAAAAGCACCATTTGCATGCACATCTTGTGGTTTTGCAGAAAACTTCATCCGCGTCTACCAAAAGATGCATGTGCATGCTTAAAAGGCGTTTTCGCACAAATCCGTGCGCGGGTGCTAAAAAGAGCAGCATCGGCATGCTTAGCACGTCGTTTGGTAGAAATCCACGTGCGCGTTCTGCAAAAAGGACATTTGCATGCACATATTGTGGTTTTGCAGAAAACTTCATCCGCGTCTACCAAAAGATGCATGTGCATGCTTAAAACGCGTTTTCGCACAAATCCGTGCGCGGGTGCTAAAAAGAGCAGCATCGGCATGCTTAGCACGTCGTTTGGTAGAAATCCACGTGCGCGTTCTGCCAAAAGCACCATTTGCATGCACATCTTGTGGTTTTGCAGAAAACTTCATCCGCGTCTACCAAAAGATGCATGTGCATGCTTAAAACGCGTTTTCGCACAAATCCGTGCGCGGGTGCTAAAAAGAGCAGCATCGGCATGCTTAGCACGTCGTTTGGTAGAAATCCACGTGCGCGTTCTGCCAAAAGCACCATTTGCATGCACATCTTGTGGTTTTGCAGAAAACTTCATCCGCGTCTACCAAAAGATGCATGTGCATGCTTAAAACGCGTTTTCGCACAAATCCGTGCGCGGGTGCTAAAAAGAGCAGCATCGGCACGCTTAGCACGTCGTTTGGTAGAAATCCACGTGCGCGTTCTGCAAAAAGCACCATTTGCATGCACATCTTGTGGTTTTGCAGAAAACTTCATCCGCGTCTACCAAAAGATGCATGTGCATGCTTAAGAGGAAGCTTTAGCTTGGGTGCTCCTATCTAAATACATGTGAAAGGAGAATTCGTTTTTCTCGGCAACCACTGCACTAAATTTGACGGGGTTTGCTGCATTTAAAAGAAAAGCTTAAAATATAGTGACTGTTGATTTCGAATTTTCGATTTAGGTCGTCAAATTTTTGTAAAAATTTGGCAAAAATCGCAAATTTTCAGAAAACGAAACTATCAAGTTTACAACTCCGTAACTCAGCAAGAAAAAATCATATCGCCATTCTGTAAATTGTACCTGATAGCACATCTAAAGCGGACAAAATTGATATGTTACATATGAACCTCAAAAAATGGAGTGATGTGTAATTACAACTTTTGCAGAACCTTCGTAAACAACGTAACAAGATCACGTAAGATGTAAACTGACATATCAAATTTGTCCGCTTTGAATGGTCTAATGGATGCCGTTTACAGAATCGCGATATCTGTTCTTGATGCAGAGCTATTAGCTTGTAAACTTCGTGCTTCTATTTTTTTCATACGTCTGAATTTTTGAAAATCCTTTTAACAAAATTCAAGCCCTAAATCAAAATTCCGCTTCCAACAGTCACTAGAATTTAACTTTTTCTCTCAAATGCAACAAATTTCATTAAAATCGGTCCAGAGGTTATCTCAGAAAAACGCTTTTGCGTTTTTACATGTATTTGAATAGGCCGCGTTGGAGTTGAGCCCGAGCTAAAGCTTCCTCTTAAAATGCGTTTTCGCACAAATGCGTGCGCGGGTGCTAAAAAGAGCAGCATCGGCATGCTTAGCACGTCGTTTGGTAGAAATCCACGTGCGCGTTCTGCCAAAAGCACCATTTGCATGCACATCTTGTGGTTTTGCAGAAAACTTCATCCGCGTCTACCAAAAGATGCATGTGCATGCTTAAAACGCGTTTTCGCACAAATCCGTGCGCGGGTGCTAAAAACAGCAGCATCGGCATGCTTAGCACGTCGTTTGGTAGAAATCCACGTGCGCGTTCTGCAAAAAGCACCATTTGCATGCACATCTTGTGGTTTTGCAGAAAACTTCATCCGCGTCTACCAAAAGATGCATGTGCATGCTTAAAACGCGTTTTCGCACAAATGCGTGCGCGGGTGCTAAAAAGAGCAGCATCGGCATGCTTAGCACGTCGTTTGGTAGAAATCCACGTGCGCGTTCTGCCAAAAGCACCATTTGCATGCACATCTTGTGGTTTTGCAGAAAACTTCATCCGCGTCTACCAAAAGATGCATGTGCATGCTTAAAACGCGTTTTCGCACAAATGCGTGCGCGGGTGCTAAAAGGAGCAGCATCGGCATGCTTAGCACGTCGTTTGGTAGAAATCCACGTGCGCGTTCTGCCAAAAGCACCATTTGCATGCACATCTTGTGGTTTTGCAGAAAACTTCATCCGCGTCTACCAAAAGATGCATGTGCATGCTTAAAAGGCGTTTTCGCACAACTCCGTGCGCGGGTGCTAAAAAGAGCAGCATCGACATGCTTAGCACGTCGTTTGGTAGAAATCCACGTGCGCGTTCTGCAAAAAGGACATTTGCATGCACATCTTGTGGTTTTGCAGAAAACTTCATCCGCGTCTACCAAAAGATGCATGTGCATGCTTAAAACGCGTTTTCGCACAAATCCGTGCGCGGGTGCTAAAAAGAGCAGCATCGGCATGCTTAGCACGTCGTTTGGTAGAAATCCACGTGCGCGTTCTGCCAAAAGCACCATTTGCATGCACATCTTGTGGTTTTGCAGAAAACTTCATCCGCGTCTACCAAAAGATGCATGTGCATGCTTAAAACGCGTTTTCGCACAAATCCGTGCGCGGGTGCTAAAAAGAGCAGCATCGGCATGCTTAGCACGTCGTTTGGTAGAAATCCACGTGCGCGTTCTGCCAAAAGCACCATTTGCATGCACATCTTGTGGTTTTGCAGAAAACTTCATCCGCGTCTACCAAAAGATGCATGTGCATGCTTAAAACGCGTTTTCGCACAAATCCGTGCGCGGGTGCTAAAAAGAGCAGCATCGGCATGCTTAGCACGTCGTTTGGTAGAAATCCACGTGCGCGTTCTGCCAAAAGCACCATTTGCATGCACATCTTGTGGTTTTGCAGAAAACCATCCGCGTCTACCAAAAGATGCATGTGCATGCTTAAAACGCGTTTTCGCACAAATGCGTGCGCGGGTGCTAAAAGGAGCAGCATCGGCATGCTTAGCACGTCGTTTGGTAGAAATCCACGTGCGCGTTCTGCCAAAAGCACCATTTGCATGCACATCTTGTGGTTTTGCAGAAAACTTCATCCTGTCTACCAAAAGATGCATGTGCAAGCTTAAAACGCGTTTTCGCACAAATCCGTGCGCGGGTGCTAAAAAGAGCAGCATCGGCATGCTTAGCACGTCGTTTGGTAGAAATCCACGTGCGCGTTCTGCAAAAAGGACATTTGCATGCACATCTTGTGGTTTTGCAGAAAACTTCATCCGCGTCTACCAAAAGATGCATGTGCATGCTTAAAACGCGTTTTCGCACAAATCCGTGCGCGGGTGCTAAAAAGAGCAGCATCGGCATGCTTAGCACGTCGTTTGGTAGAAATCCACGTGCGCGTTCTGCCAAAAGCACCATTTGCATGCACATCTTGTGGTTTTGCAGAAAACTTCATCCGCGTCTACCAAAAGATGCATGTGCATGCTTAAAACGCGTTTTCGCACAAATCCGTGCGCGGGTGCTAAAAAGAGCAGCATCGGCATGCTTAGCACGTCGTTTGGTAGAAATCCACGTGCGCGTTCTGCCAAAAGCACCATTTGCATGCACATCTTGTGGTTTTGCAGAAAACCATCCGCGTCTACCAAAAGATGCATGTGCATGCTTAAAACGCGTTTTCGCACAAATGCGTGCGCGGGTGCTAAAAGGAGCAGCATCGGCATGCTTAGCACGTCGTTTGGTAGAAATCCACGTGCGCGTTCTGCCAAAAGCACCATTTGCATGCACATCTTGTGGTTTTGCAGAAAACTTCATCCTGTCTACCAAAAGATGCATGTGCATGCTTAAAACGCGTTTTCGCACAAATCCGTGCGCGGGTGCTAAAAAGAGCAGCATCGGCATGCTTAGCACGTCGTTTGGTAGAAATCCACGTGCGCGTTCTGCCAAAAGCACCATTTGCATGCACATCTTGTGGTTTTGCAGAAAACTTCATCCGCGTCTACCAAAAGATGCATGTGCATGCTTAAAACGCGTTTTCGCACAAATCCGTGCGCGGGTGCTAAAAAGAGCAGCATCGGCATGCTTAGCACGTCGTTTGGTAGAAATCCACGTGCGCGTTCTGCCAAAAGCACCATTTGCATGCACATCTTGTGGTTTTGCAGAAAACTTCATCCGCGTCTACCAAAAGATGCATGTGCATGCTTAAAACGCGTTTTCGCACAAATCCGTGCGCGGATGCTAAAAAGAGCAGCATCGGCATGCTTAGCACGTCGTTTGGTAGAAATCCACGTGCGCGTTCTGCAAAAAGGACATTTGCATGCACATCTTGTGGTTTTGCAGAAAACTTCATCCGCGTCTACCAAAAGATGCATGTGCATGCTTAAAACGCGTTTTCGCACAAATCCGTGCGCGGGTGCTAAAAAGAGCAGCATCGGCATGCTTAGCACGTCGTTTGGTAGAAATCCACGTGCGCGTTCTGCCAAAAGCACCATTTGCATGCACATATTGTGGTTTTGCAGAAAACTTCATCCGCGTCTACCAAAAGATGCATGTGCATGCTTAAAACGCGTTTTCGCACAAATCCGTGCGCGGGTGCTAAAAAGAGCAGCATCGGCATGCTTAGCACGTCGTTTGGTAGAAATCCACGTGCGCGTTCTGCCAAAAGCACCATTTGCATGCACATCTTGTGGTTTTGCAGAAAACCATCCGCGTCTACCAAAAGATGCATGTGCATGCTTAAAACGCGTTTTCGCACAAATGCGTGCGCGGGTGCTAAAAGGAGCAGCATCGGCATGCTTAGCACGTCGTTTGGTAGAAATCCACGTGCGCGTTCTGCCAAAAGCACCATTTGCATGCACATCTTGTGGTTTTGCAGAAAACTTCATCCTGTCTACCAAAAGATGCATGTGCATGCTTAAAACGCGTTTTCGCACAAATCCGTGCGCGGGTGCTAAAAAGAGCAGCATCGGCATGCTTAGCACGTCGTTTGGTAGAAATCCACGTGCGCGTTCTGCCAAAAGCACCATTTGCATGCACATCTTGTGGTTTTGCAGAAAACTTCATCCGCGTCTACCAAAAGATGCATGTGCATGCTTAAAACGCGTTTTCGCAAAAATCCGTGCGCGGGTGCTAAAAAGAGCAGCATCGGCATGCTTAGCACGTCGTTTGGTAGAAATCCACGTGCGCGTTCTGCCAAAAGCACCATTTGCATGCACATCTTGTGGTTTTGTAGAAAACTTCATCCGCGTCTACCAAAAGATGCATGTGCATGCTTAAAACGCGTTTTCGCACAAATCCGTGCGCGGGTGCTAAAAAGAGCAGCATCGGCATGCTTAGCACGTCGTTTGGTAGAAATCCACGTGCGCGTTCTGCCAAAAGCACCATTTGCATGCACATCTTGTGGTTTTGCAGAAAACTTCATCCGCGTCTACCAAAAGATGCATGTGCATGCTTAAAACGCGTTTTCGCACAAATCCGTGCGCGGATGCTAAAAAGAGCAGCATCGGCATGCTTAGCACGTCGTTTGGTAGAAATCCACGTGCGCGTTCTGCAAAAAGGACATTTGCATGCACATCTTGTGGTTTTGCAGAAAACTTCATCCGCGTCTACCAAAAGATGCATGTGCATGCTTAAAACGCGTTTTCGCACAAATCCGTGCGCGGGTGCTAAAAAGAGCAGCATCGGCATGCTTAGCACGTCGTTTGGTAGAAATCCACGTGCGCGTTCTGCCAAAAGCACCATTTGCATGCACATCTTGTGGTTTTGCAGAAAACTTCATCCGCGTCTACCAAAAGATGCATGTGCATGCTTAAAACGCGTTTTCGCAAAAATCCGTGCGCGGGTGCTAAAAAGAGCAGCATCGGCATGCTTAGCACGTCGTTTGGTAGAAATCCACGTGCGCGTTCTGCCAAAAGCACCATTTGCATGCACATCTTGTGGTTTTGCAGAAAACTTCATCCGCGTCTACCAAAAGATGCATGTGCATGCTTAAAACGCGTTTTCGCACAAATCCGTGCGCGGGTGCTAAAAAGAGCAGCATCGGCATGCTTAGCACGTCGTTTGGTAGAAATCCACGTGCGCGTTCTGCCAAAAGCACCATTTGCATGCACATCTTGTGGTTTTGCAGAAAACTTCATCCGCGTCTACCAAAAGATGCATGTGCATGCTTAAAACGCGTTTTCGCACAAATCCGTGCGCGGATGCTAAAAAGAGCAGCATCGGCATGCTTAGCACGTCGTTTGGTAGAAATCCACGTGCGCGTTCTGCCAAAAGCACCATTTGCATGCACATCTTGTGGTTTTGCAGAAAACTTCATCCGCGTCTACCAAAAGATGCATGTGCATGCTTAAAACGCGTTTTCGCACAAATGCGTGCGCGGGTGCTAAAAAGAGCAGCATCGGCATGCTTAGCACGTCGTTTGGTAGAAATCCACGTGCGCGTTCTGCCAAAAGCACCATTTGCATGCACATCTTGTGGTTTTGCAGAAAACTTCATCCGCGTCTACCAAAAGATGCATGTGCATGCTTAAAACGCGTTTTCGCACAAATCCGTGCGCGGGTGCTAAAAAGAGCAGCATCGGCATGCTTAGCACGTCGTTTGGTAGAAATCCACCTGCGCGTTCTGCAAAAAGCACCATTTGCATGCACATCTTGTGGTTTTGCAGAAAACTTCATCCGCATCTACCAAAAGATGCATGTGCATGCTTAAAACGCGTTTTCGCACAAATCCGTGCGCGGGTGCTAAAAAGAGCAGCATCGGCATGCTTAGCACGTCGTTTGGTAGAAATCCACGTGCGCGTTCTGCAAAAAGCACCATTTGCATGCACATCTTGTGGTTTTGCAGAAAACTTCATCCGCTTCTACCAAAAGATGCATGTGCATGCTTAAGAGGAAGCTTTAGCTTGGGTGCTCCTATCTAAATACATGTAAAAGGAGAATTCGTTTTTCTCGGCAACCACTGCACTAAATTTGACGGGGTTTGCTGCATTTAAAAGAAAAGCTTAAAATATAGTGACTGTTGGTTTCGAATTTTCGATTTAGGTCGTCAAATTTTTGTAAAAATTTGGCAAAAATCGAAAATTTTCAGAAAACGAAACTATCAAGTTTACAACTCCGTAACTCAGCAAGAAAAAATCATATCGCCATTCTGTAAATTGTACCTGATAGCACATCTAAAGCGGACAAAATTGATATGTTACATATGAACCTCAAAAAATGGAGTAATGTGTAATTACAACTTTTGCAGAACCTTCGTAAACAACGTAACAAGATCACGTAAGATGTAAACTGACATATCAAATTTGTCCGCTTTGAATGGTCTAATGGATGCCGTTTACAGAATCGCGATATCTGTTCTTGATGCAGAGCTATTAGCTTGTAAACTTCGTGCTTCTATTTTTTTCATACGTCTGAATTTTTGAAAATCCTTTTAACAAAATTCGAGCCCTAAATCAAAATTCCGCTTCCAACAGTCACTAGAATTTAACTTTCTCTCTCAAATGCAACAAATTTCATTAAAATCGGTCCAGAGGTTATCTCAGAAAAACGCTTTTGCGTTTTTACATGTATTTGAATAGGCCGCGTTGGAGTTGAGCCCGAGCTAAAGCTTCCTCTTAAAACGCGTTTTCGCACAAATGCGTGCGCGAGTGCTAAAAAGAGCAGCATCGGCATGCTTAGCACGTCGTTTGGTAGAAATCCACGTGCGCGTTCTGCCAAAAGCACCATTTGCATGCACATCTTGTGGTTTTGCAGAAAACTTCATCCGCGTCTACCAAAAGATGCATGTGCATGCTTAAAACGCGTTTTCGCACAAATCCGTGCGCGGGTGCTAAAAAGAGCAGCATCGGCATGCTTAGCACGTCGTTTGGTAGAAATCCACGTGCGCGTTCTGCCAAAAGCACCATTTGCATGCACATCTTGTGGTTTTGCAGAAAACTTCATCCGCGTCTACCAAAAGATGCATGTGCATGCTTAAAACGCGTTTTCGCACAAATCCGTGCGCGGGTGCTAAAAAGAGCAGCATCGGCATGCTTAGCACGTCGTTTGGTAGAAATCCACGTGCGCGCTCTGCCAAAAGCACCATTTGCATGCACATCTTGTGGTTTTGCAGAAAACTTCATCCGCGTCTACCAAAAGATGCATGTGCATGCTTAAAACGCGTTTTCGCACAAATGCGTGCGCGGGTGCTAAAAGGAGCAGCATCGGCATGCTTAGCACGTCGTTTGGTAGAAATCCAGGTGCCCGTTCTGCCAAAAGCACCATTTGCATGCACATCTTGTGGTTTTGCAGAAAACTTCATCCGCGTCTACCAAAAGATGCATGTGCATGCTTAAAACGCGTTTTCGCACAAATGCGTGCGCGGGTGCTAAAAAGAGCAGCATCGGCATGCTTAGCACGTCGTTTGGTAGAAATTCACGTGCGCGTTCTGCCAAAAGCACCATTTGCATGCACATCTTGTGGTTTTGCAGAAAACTTCATCCGCGTCTACCAAAAGATGCATGTGCATGCTTAAAACGCGTTTTCGCACAAATCCGGGCGCGGGTGCTAAAAACAGCAGCATCGGCATGCTTAGCACGTCGTTTGGTAGAAATCCACGTGCGCGTTCTGCAAAAAGCACCATTTGCATGCACATCTTGTGGTTTTGCAGAAAACTTCATCCGCGTCTACCAAAAGATGCATGTGCATGCTTAAAACGCGTTTTCGCACAAATGCTTGCGCGGGTGCTAAAAAGAGCAGCATCGGCATGCTTAGCACGTCGTTTGGTAGAAATCCACGTGCGCGTTCTGCCAAAAGCACCATTTGCATGCACATCTTGTGGTTTTGCAGAAAACTTCATCCGCGTCTACCAAAAGATGCATGTGCATGCTTAAAACGCGTTTTCGCACAAATGCGTGCGCGGGTGCTAAAAGAGCAGCATCGGCATGCTTAGCACGTCGTTTGGTAGAAATCCACGTGCGCGTTCTGCCAAAAGCACCATTTGCATGCACATCTTGTGGTTTTGCAGAAAACTTCATCCGCGTCTACCAAAAGATGCATGTGCATGCTTAAAACGCGTTTTCGCACAAATCCGTGCGCGGATGCTAAAAAGAGCAGCATCGGCATGCTTAGCACGTCGTTTGGTAGAAATCCACGTGCGCGTTCTGCAAAAAGGACATTTGCATGCACATCTTGTGGTTTTGCAGAAAACTTCATCCGCGTCTACCAAAAGATGCATGTGCATGCTTAAAACGCGTTTTCGCACAAATCCGTGCGCGGGTGCTAAAAAGAGCAGCATCGGCATGCTTAGCACGTCGTTTGGTAGAAATCCACGTGCGCGTTCTGCCAAAAGCACCATTTGCATGCACATCTTGTGGTTTTGCAGAAAACTTCATCCGCGTCTACCAAAAGATGCATGTGCATGCTTAAAACGCGTTTTCGCAAAAATCCGTGCGCGGGTGCTAAAAAGAGCAGCATCGGCATGCTTAGCACGTCGTTTGGTAGAAATCCACGTGCGCGTTCTGCCAAAAGCACCATTTGCATGCACATCTTGTGGTTTTGCAGAAAACTTCATCCGCGTCTACCAAAAGATGCATGTGCATGCTTAAAACGCGTTTTCGCACAAATCCGTGCGCGGGTGCTAAAAAGAGCAGCATCGGCATGCTTAGCACGTCGTTTGGTAGAAATCCACGTGCGCGTTCTGCCAAAAGCACCATTTGCATGCACATCTTGTGGTTTTGCAGAAAACTTCATCCGCGTCTACCAAAAGATGCATGTGCATGCTTAAAACGCGTTTTCGCACAAATCCGTGCGCGGATGCTAAAAAGAGCAGCATCGGCATGCTTAGCACGTCGTTTGGTAGAAATCCACGTGCGCGTTCTGCCAAAAGCACCATTTGCATGCACATCTTGTGGTTTTGCAGAAAACTTCATCCGCGTCTACCAAAAGATGCATGTGCATGCTTAAAACGCGTTTTCGCACAAATGCGTGCGCGGGTGCTAAAAAGAGCAGCATCGGCATGCTTAGCACGTCGTTTGGTAGAAATCCACGTGCGCGTTCTGCCAAAAGCACCATTTGCATGCACATCTTGTGGTTTTGCAGAAAACTTCATCCGCGTCTACCAAAAGATGCATGTGCATGCTTAAAACGCGTTTTCGCACAAATCCGTGCGCGGGTGCTAAAAAGAGCAGCATCGGCATGCTTAGCACGTCGTTTGGTAGAAATCCACCTGCGCGTTCTGCAAAAAGCACCATTTGCATGCACATCTTGTGGTTTTGCAGAAAACTTCATCCGCATCTACCAAAAGATGCATGTGCATGCTTAAAACGCGTTTTCGCACAAATCCGTGCGCGGGTGCTAAAAAGAGCAGCATCGGCATGCTTAGCACGTCGTTTGGTAGAAATCCACGTGCGCGTTCTGCAAAAAGCACCATTTGCATGCACATCTTGTGGTTTTGCAGAAAACTTCATCCGCTTCTACCAAAAGATGCATGTGCATGCTTAAGAGGAAGCTTTAGCTTGGGTGCTCCTATCTAAATACATGTAAAAGGAGAATTCGTTTTTCTCGGCAACCACTGCACTAAATTTGACGGGGTTTGCTGCATTTAAAAGAAAAGCTTAAAATATAGTGACTGTTGGTTTCGAATTTTCGATTTAGGTCGTCAAATTTTTGTAAAAATTTGGCAAAAATCGAAAATTTTCAGAAAACGAAACTATCAAGTTTACAACTCCGTAACTCAGCAAGAAAAAATCATATCGCCATTCTGTAAATTGTACCTGATAGCACATCTAAAGCGGACAAAATTGATATGTTACATATGAACCTCAAAAAATGGAGTAATGTGTAATTACAACTTTTGCAGAACCTTCGTAAACAACGTAACAAGATCACGTAAGATGTAAACTGACATATCAAATTTGTCCGCTTTGAATGGTCTAATGGATGCCGTTTACAGAATCGCGATATCTGTTCTTGATGCAGAGCTATTAGCTTGTAAACTTCGTGCTTCTATTTTTTTCATACGTCTGAATTTTTGAAAATCCTTTTAACAAAATTCGAGCCCTAAATCAAAATTCCGCTTCCAACAGTCACTAGAATTTAACTTTCTCTCTCAAATGCAACAAATTTCATTAAAATCGGTCCAGAGGTTATCTCAGAAAAACGCTTTTGCGTTTTTACATGTATTTGAATAGGCCGCGTTGGAGTTGAGCCCGAGCTAAAGCTTCCTCTTAAAACGCGTTTTCGCACAAATGCGTGCGCGAGTGCTAAAAAGAGCAGCATCGGCATGCTTAGCACGTCGTTTGGTAGAAATCCACGTGCGCGTTCTGCCAAAAGCACCATTTGCATGCACATCTTGTGGTTTTGCAGAAAACTTCATCCGCGTCTACCAAAAGATGCATGTGCATGCTTAAAACGCGTTTTCGCACAAATCCGTGCGCGGGTGCTAAAAAGAGCAGCATCGGCATGCTTAGCACGTCGTTTGGTAGAAATCCACGTGCGCGTTCTGCCAAAAGCACCATTTGCATGCACATCTTGTGGTTTTGCAGAAAACTTCATCCGCGTCTACCAAAAGATGCATGTGCATGCTTAAAACGCGTTTTCGCACAAATCCGTGCGCGGGTGCTAAAAAGAGCAGCATCGGCATGCTTAGCACGTCGTTTGGTAGAAATCCACGTGCGCGCTCTGCCAAAAGCACCATTTGCATGCACATCTTGTGGTTTTGCAGAAAACTTCATCCGCGTCTACCAAAAGATGCATGTGCATGCTTAAAACGCGTTTTCGCACAAATGCGTGCGCGGGTGCTAAAAGGAGCAGCATCGGCATGCTTAGCACGTCGTTTGGTAGAAATCCAGGTGCCCGTTCTGCCAAAAGCACCATTTGCATGCACATCTTGTGGTTTTGCAGAAAACTTCATCCGCGTCTACCAAAAGATGCATGTGCATGCTTAAAACGCGTTTTCGCACAAATGCGTGCGCGGGTGCTAAAAAGAGCAGCATCGGCATGCTTAGCACGTCGTTTGGTAGAAATTCACGTGCGCGTTCTGCCAAAAGCACCATTTGCATGCACATCTTGTGGTTTTGCAGAAAACTTCATCCGCGTCTACCAAAAGATGCATGTGCATGCTTAAAACGCGTTTTCGCACAAATCCGGGCGCGGGTGCTAAAAACAGCAGCATCGGCATGCTTAGCACGTCGTTTGGTAGAAATCCACGTGCGCGTTCTGCAAAAAGCACCATTTGCATGCACATCTTGTGGTTTTGCAGAAAACTTCATCCGCGTCTACCAAAAGATGCATGTGCATGCTTAAAACGCGTTTTCGCACAAATGCTTGCGCGGGTGCTAAAAAGAGCAGCATCGGCATGCTTAGCACGTCGTTTGGTAGAAATCCACGTGCGCGTTCTGCCAAAAGCACCATTTGCATGCACATCTTGTGGTTTTGCAGAAAACTTCATCCGCGTCTACCAAAAGATGCATGTGCATGCTTAAAACGCGTTTTCGCACAAATGCGTGCGCGGGTGCTAAAAGAGCAGCATCGGCATGCTTAGCACGTCGTTTGGTAGAAATCCACGTGCGCGTTCTGCCAAAAGCACCATTTGCATGCACATCTTGTGGTTTTGCAGAAAACTTCATCCGCGTCTACCAAAAGATGCATGTGCATGCTTAAAACGCGTTTTCGCACAAATCCGTGCGCGGGTGCTAAAAAGAGCAGCATCGGCATGCTTAGCACGTCGTTTGGTAGAAATCCACGTGCGCGTTCTGCCAAAAGCACCATTTGCATGCACATCTTGTGGTTTTGCAGAAAACTTCATCCGCGTCTACCAAAAGATGCATGTGCATGCTTAAAAGGCGTTTTCGCACAAATCCGTGCGCGGGTGCTAAAAAGAGCAGCATCGGAATGCTTAGCACGTCGTTTGGTAGAAATCCACGTGCGCGTTCTGCAAAAAGGACATTTGCATGCACATCTTGTGGTTTTGCAGAAAACTTCATCCGCGTCTACCAAAAGATGCATGTGCATGCTTAAAACGCGTTTTCGCACAAATCCGTGCGCGGGTGCTAAAAAGAGCAGCATCGGCATGCTTAGCACGTCGTTTGGTAGAAATCCACGTGCGCGTTCTGCCAAAAGCACCATTTGCATGCACATCTTGTGGTTTTGCAGAAAACTTCATCCGCGTCTACCAAAAGATGCATGTGCATGCTTAAAACGCGTTTTCGCACAAATCCGTGCGCGGGTGCTAAAAAGAGCAGCATCGGCATGCTTAGCACGTCGTTTGGTAGAAATCCACGTGCGCGTTCTGCCAAAAGCACCATTTGCATGCACATCTTGTGGTTTTGCAGAAAACTTCATCCGCGTCTACCAAAAGATGCATGTGCATGCTTAAAACGCGTTTTCGCACAAATCCGTGCGCGGGTGCTAAAAAGAGCAGCATCGGCATGCTTAGCACGTCGTTTGGTAGAAATCCACGTGCGCGTTCTGCCAAAAGCACCATTTGCATGCACATCTTGTGGTTTTGCAGAAAACTTCATCCGCGTCTACCAAAAGATGCATGTGCATGCTTAAAACGCGTTTTCGCACAAATGCGTGCGCGGGTGCTAAAAGGAGCAGCATCGGCATGCTTAGCACGTCGTTTGGTAGAAATCCACGTGCGCGTTCTGCCAAAAGCACCATTTGCATGCACATCTTGTGGTTTTGCAGAAAACTTCATCCGCGTCTACCAAAAGATGCATGTGCATGCTTAAAACGCGTTTTCGCACAAATCCGTGCGCAGGTGCTAAAAAGAGCAGCATCGGCATGCTTAGCACGTCGTTTGGTAGAAATCCACGTGCGCGTTCTGCCAAAAGCACCATTTGCATGCACATCTTGTGGTTTTGCAGAAAACTTCATCCGCGTCTACCAAAAGATGCATGTGCATGCTTAAAACGCGTTTTCGCAAAAATCCGTGCGCGGGTGCTAAAAAGAGCAGCATCGGCATGCTTAGCACGTCGTTTGGTAGAAATCCACGTGCGCGTTCTGCCAAAAGCACCATTTGCATGCACATCTTGTGGTTTTGCAGAAAACTTCATCCGCGTCTACCAAAAGATGCATGTGCATGCTTAAAACGCGTTTTCGCACAAATCCGTGCGCGGGTGCTAAAAAGAGCAGCATCGGCATGCTTAGCACGTCGTTTGGTAGAAATCCACGTGCGCGTTCTGCCAAAAGCACCATTTGCATGCACATCTTGTGGTTTTGCAGAAAACTTCATCCGCGTCTACCAAACATGCATGTGCATGCTTAAAACGCGTTTTCGCACACATCCGTGCGCGGGTGCTAAAAAGAGCAGCATCGGCATGCTTAGCACGTCGTTTGGTAGAAATCCACGTGCGCGTTCTGCCAAAAGCACCATTTGCATGCACATCTTGTGGTTTTGCAGAAAACTTCATCCGCGTCTACCAAAAGATGCATGTGCATGCTTAAAACGCGTTTTCGCACAAATGCGTGCGCGGGTGCTAAAAGGAGCAGCATCGGCATGCTTAGCACGTCGTTTGGTAGAAATCCACGTGCGCGTTCTGCCAAAAGCACCATTTGCATGCACATCTTGTGGTTTTGCAGAAAACTTCATCCGCGTCTACCAAAAGATGCATGTGCATGCTTAAAACGCGTTTTCGCACAAATCCGTGCGCGGGTGCTAAAAAGAGCAGCATCGGCATGCTTAGCACGTCGTTTGGTAGAAATCCACGTGCGCGTTCTGCCAAAAGCACCATTTGCATGCACATCTTGTGGTTTTGCAGAAAACTTCATCCGCGTCTACCAAAAGATGCATGTGCATGCTTAAAAGGCGTTTTCGCACAAATCCGTGCGCGGGTGCTAAAAAGAGCAGCATCGGAATGCTTAGCACGTCGTTTGGTAGAAATCCACGTGCGCGTTCTGCAAAAAGGACATTTGCATGCACATCTTGTGGTTTTGCAGAAAACTTCATCCGCGTCTACCAAAAGATGCATGTGCATGCTTAAAACGCGTTTTCGCACAAATCCGTGCGCGGGTGCTAAAAAGAGCAGCATCGGCATGCTTAGCACGTCGTTTGGTAGAAATCCACGTGCGCGTTCTGCCAAAAGCACCATTTGCATGCACATCTTGTGGTTTTGCAGAAAACTTCATCCGCGTCTACCAAAAGATGCATGTGCATGCTTAAAACGCGTTTTCGCACAAATCCGTGCGCGGGTGCTAAAAAGAGCAGCATCGGCATGCTTAGCACGTCGTTTGGTAGAAATCCACGTGCGCGTTCTGCCAAAAGCACCATTTGCATGCACATCTTGTGGTTTTGCAGAAAACTTCATCCGCGTCTACCAAAAGATGCATGTGCATGCTTAAAACGCGTTTTCACACAAATCCGTGCGCGGGTGCTAAAAAGAGCAGCATCGGCATGCTTAGCACGTCGTTTGGTAGAAATCCACGTGCGCGTTCTGCCAAAAGCACCATTTGCATGCACATCTTGTGGTTTTGCGGAAAACTTCATCCGCGTCTAGCAAAAGATGCATGTGCATGCTTAAAACGCGTTTTCGCACAAATGCGTGCGCGGGTGCTAAAAAGAGCAGCATCGGCATGCTTAGCACGTCGTTTGGTAGAAATCCACGTGCGCGTTCTGCCAAAAGCACCATTTGCATGCACATCTTGTGGTTTTGCAGAAAACTTCATCCGCGTCTACCAAAAGATGCATGTGCATGCTTAAAACGCGTTTTCGCACAAATCCGTGCGCGGGTGCTAAAAAGAGCAGCATCGGCATGCTTAGCACGTCGTTTGGTAGAAATCCACGTGCGCGTTCTGCCAAAAGCACCATTTGCAATCACATCTTGTGGTTTTGCAGAAAACTTCATCCGCGTCTACCAAAAGATGCATGTGCATGCTTAAAAGGCGTTTTCGCACAAATCCGTGCGCGGGTGCTAAAAAGAGCAGCATCGGAATGCTTAGCACGTCGTTTGGTAGAAATCCACGTGCGCGTTCTGCAAAAAGGACATTTGCATGCACATCTTGTGGTTTTGCAGAAAACTTCATCCGCGTCTACCAAAAGATGCATGTGCATGCTTAAAACGCGTTTTCGCACAAATCCGTGCGCGGGTGCTAAAAAGAGCAGCATCGGCATGCTTAGCACGTCGTTTGGTAGAAATCCACGTGCGCGTTCTGCCAAAAGCACCATTTGCATGCACATCTTGTGGTTTTGCAGAAAACTTCATCCGCGTCTACCAAAAGATGCATGTGCATGCTTAAAACGCGTTTTCGCACAAATCCGTGCGCGGGTGCTAAAAAGAGCAGCATCGGCATGCTTAGCACGTCGTTTGGTAGAAATCCACGTGCGCGTTCTGCCAAAAGCACCATTTGCATGCACATCTTGTGGTTTTGCAGAAAACTTCATCCGCGTCTACCAAAAGATGCATGTGCATGCTTAAAACGCGTTTTCGCACAAATCCGTGCGCGGGTGCTAAAAAGAGCAGCATCGGCATGCTTAGCACGTCGTTTGGTAGAAATCCACGTGCGCGTTCTGCCAAAAGCACCATTTGCATGCACATCTTGTGGTTTTGCAGAAAACTTCATCCGCGTCTACCAAAAGATGCATGTGCATGCTTAAAACGCGTTTTCGCACAAATGCGTGCGCGGGTGCTAAAAGGAGCAGCATCGGCATGCTTAGCACGTCGTTTGGTAGAAATCCACGTGCGCGTTCTGCCAAAAGCACCATTTGCATGCACATCTTGTGGTTTTGCAGAAAACTTCATCCGCGTCTACCAAAAGATGCATGTGCATGCTTAAAACGCGTTTTCGCACAAATCCGTGCGCGGGTGCTAAAAAGAGCAGCATCGGCATGCTTAGCACGTCGTTTGGTAGAAATCCACGTGCGCGTTCTGCCAAAAGCACCATTTGCATGCACATCTTGTGGTTTTGCAGAAAACTTCATCCGCGTCTACCAAAAGATGCATGTGCATGCTTAAAACGCGTTTTCGCAAAAATCCGTGCGCGGGTGCTAAAAAGAGCAGCATCGGCATGCTTAGCACGTCGTTTGGTAGAAATCCACGTGCGCGTTCTGCCAAAAGCACCATTTGCATGCACATCTTGTGGTTTTGCAGAAAACTTCATCCGCGTCTACCAAAAGATGCATGTGCATGCTTAAAACGCGTTTTCGCACAAATCCGTGCGCGGGTGCTAAAAAGAGCAGCATCGGCATGCTTAGCACGTCGTTTGGTAGAAATCCACGTGCGCGTTCTGCCAAAACCACCATTTGCATGCACATCTTGTGGTTTTGCAGAAAACTTCATCCGCGTCTACCAAAGATGCATGTGCATGCTTAAAACGCGTTTTCGCACACATCCGTGCGCGGGTGCTAAAAAGAGCAGCATCGGCATGCTTAGCACGTCGTTTGGTAGAAATCCAAGTGTGCGTTCTGCCAAAAGCACCATTTGCATGCACATCTTGTGGTTTTGCAGAAAACTTCATCCGCGTCTACCAAAAGATGCATGTGCATGCTTAAAACGCGTTTTCGCACAAGTCCGTGCGCGGGTGCTAAAAAGAGCAGCATCGGCATGCTTAGCACGTCGTTTGGTAGAAATCCACGTGCGCGTTCTGCCAAAAGCACCATTTGCATGCACATCTTGTGGTTTTGCAGAAAACTTCATCCGCGTCTACCAAAAGATGCATGTGCATGCTTAAAACGCGTTTTCACACAAATCCGTGCGCGGGTGCTAAAAAGAGCAGCATCGGCATGCTTAGCACGTCGTTTGGTAGAAATCCACGTGCGCGTTCTGCCAAAAGCACCATTTGCATGCACATCTTGTGGTTTTGCGGAAAACTTCATCCGCGTCTAGCAAAAGATGCATGTGCATGCTTAAAACGCGTTTTCGCACAAATGCGTGCGCGGGTGCTAAAAAGAGCAGCATCGGCATGCTTAGCACGTCGTTTGGTAGAAATCCACGTGCGCGTTCTGCCAAAAGCACCATTTGCATGCACATCTTGTGGTTTTGCAGAAAACTTCATCCGCGTCTACCAAAAGATGCATGTGCATGCTTAAAACGCGTTTTCGCACAAATCCGTGCGCGGGTGCTAAAAAGAGCAGCATCGGCATGCTTAGCACGTCGTTTGGTAGAAATCCACGTGCGCGTTCTGCCAAAAGCACCATTTGCAATCACATCTTGTGGTTTTGCAGAAAACTTCATCCGCGTCTACCAAAAGATGCATGTGCATGCTAAAAACGCGTTTTCGCACAAATCCGTGCGCGGGTGCTAAAAAGAGCAGCATCGGCATGCTTAGCACGTCGTTTGGTAGAAATCCACGTGCGCGTTCTGCCAAAAGCACCATTTGCATGCACATCTTGTGGTTTTGCAGAAAACTTCATCCGCGTCTACCAAAAGATGCATGTGCATGCTTAAAACGCGTTTTCGCACAAATCCGTGCGCGGGTGCTAAAAAGAGCAGCATCGGCATGCTTAGCACGTCGTTTGGTAGAAATCCACGTGCGCGTTCTGCCAAAAGCACCATTTGCATGCACATATTGTGGTTTTGCAGAAAACTTCATCCGCGTCTACCAAAAGATGCATGTGCATGCTAAAAACGCGTTTTCGCACAAATCCGTGCGCGGGTGCTAAAAAGAGCAGCATCGGCATGCTTAGCACGTCGTTTGGTAGAAATCCACGTGCGCGTTCTGCCAAAAGCACCATTTGCATGCACATCTTGTGGTTTTGCAGAAAACTTCATCCGCGTCTACCAAAAGATGCATGTGCATGCTTAAAAGGCGTTTTCGCACAAATCCGTGCGCGGGTGCTAAAAAGAGCAGCATCGGCATGCTTAGCACGTCGTTTGGTAGAAATCCACGGGCGCGTTCTGCAAAAAGGACATTTGCATGCACATCTTGTGGTTTTGCAGAAAACTTCATCCGCGTCTACCAAAAGATGCATGTGCATGCTTAAAACGCGTTTTCGCACAAATCCGTGCGCGGGTGGTAAAAAGAGCAGCCTCGGCATACTTAGCACGTCGTTTGGTAGAAATCCACGTGCGCGTTCTGCCAAAAGCACCATTTGCATGCACATCTTGTGGTTTTGCAGAAAACTTCATCCGCGTCTACCAAAAGATGCATGTGCATGCTTAAAACGCGTTTTCGCACAAATCCGTGCGCGGGTGCTAAAAAGAGCAGCATCGGCATGCTTAGCACGTCGTTTGGTAGAAATCCACGTGCGCGTTCTGCCAAAAGCACCATTTGCATGCACATCTTGTGGTTTTGCAGAAAACTTCATCCGCGTCTACCAAAAGATGCATGTGCATGCTTAAAACGCGTTTTCGCACAAATCCGTGCGCGGGTGCTAAAAAGAGCAGCATCGGCATGCTTAGCACGTCGTTTGGTAGAAATCCACGTGCGCGTTCTGCCAAAAGCACCATTTGCATGCACATCTTGTGGTTTTGCAGAAAACTTCATCCGCGTCTACCAAAAGATGCATGTGCATGCTTAAAAGGCGTTTTCGCACAAATCCGTGCGCGGGTGCTAAAAAGAGCAGCATCGGCATGCTTAGCACGTCGTTTGGTAGAAATCCACGTGCGCGTTCTGCAAAAAGGACATTTGCATGCACATCTTGTGGTTTTGCAGAAAACTTCATCCGCGTCTACCAAAAGATGCATGTGCATGCTTAAAACGCGTTTTCGCACAAATCCGTGCGCGGGTGGTAAAAAGAGCAGCCTCGGCATACTTAGCACGTCGTTTGGTAGAAATCCACGTGCGCGTTCTGCCAAAAGCACCATTTGCATGCACATCTTGTGGTTTTGCAGAAAACTTCATCCGCGTCTACCAAAAGATGCATGTGCATGCTTAAAACGCGTTCTCGCACAAATCCGTGCGCGGGTGCTAAAAAGAGCAGCATCGGCATGCTTAGCACGTCGTTTGGTAGAAATCCACGTGCGCGTTCTGCCAAAAGCACCATTTGCATGCACATCTTGTGGTTTTGCAGAAAACTTCATCCGCGTCTACCAAAAGATGCATGTGCATGCTTAAAACGCGTTTTCGCACAAATCCGTGCGCGGGTGCTAAAAAGAGCAGCATCGGCATGCTTAGCACGTCGTTTGGTAGAAATCCACGTGCGCGTTCTGCAAAAAGCACCATTTGCATGCACATCTTGTGGTTTTGCAGAAAACTTCATCCGCGTCTACCAAAAGATGCATGTGCATGCTTAAGAGGAAGCTTTAGCTTGGGTGCTCCTATCTAAATACATGTAAAAGGAGAATTCGTTTTTCTCGGCAACCACTGCACTAAATTTGACGGGGTTTGCTGCATTTAAAAGAAAAGCTTAAAATATAGTGACTGTTGGTTTCGAATTTTCGATTTAGGTCGTCAAATTTTTGTAAAAATTTGGCAAAAATCGCAAATTTTCAGAAAACGAAACTATCAAGTTTACAACTCCGTAACTCTGCAAGAAAAAATCATATCGCCATTCTGTAAATTGTACCTGATAGCACATCTAAAGCGGACAAAATTAATATGTTACATATGATCCTCAAAAAATGGAGTGATGTGTAATTACAACTTTTGCAGAACCTTCGTAAACAACGTAACAAGATCACGTAAGATGTAAACTGACATATCAAATTTGTCCGCTTTGAATGGTCTAATGGATGCCATTTACAGAATCGCGATATCTGTTCTTGATGCAGAGCTATTAGCTTGTAAACTTCGTGCTTCTATTTTTTTCATACGTCTGAATTTTTGAAAATCCTTTTAACAAAATTCAAGCCCTAAATCAAAATGCCGCTTCCAACAGTCACTAGAATTTAACTTTCTCTCTCAAATGCAACAAATTTCATTAAAATCGGTCCAGAGGTTATCTCAGAAAAACGCTTTTGCGTTTTTACATGTATTTGAATAGGCCGCGTTGGAGTTGAGCCCGAGCTAAAGCTTCCTCTTAAAACGCGTTTTCGCACAAATGCGTGCGCGGGTGCTAAAAAGAGCAGCATCGGCATGCTTAGCACGTCGTTTGGTAGAAATTCACGTGCGCGTTCTGCCAAAAGCACCATTTGCATGCACATCTTGTGGTTTTGCAGAAAACTTCATCCGCGTCTACCAAAAGATGCATGTGCATGCTTAAAACGCGTTTTCGCACAAATCCGTGCGCGGGTGCTAAAAACAGCAGCATCGGCATGCTTAGCACGTCGTTTGGTAGAAATCCACGTGCGCGTTCTGCAAAAAGCACCATTTGCATGCACATCTTGTGGTTTTGCAGAAAACTTCATCCGCGTCTACCAAAAGATGCATGTGCATGCTTAAAACGCGTTTTCGCACAAATGCGTGCGCGGGTGCTAAAAAGAGCAGCATCGGCATGCTTAGCACGTCGTTTGGTAGAAATCCACGTGCGCGTTCTGCCAAAAGCACCATTTGCATGCACATCTTGTGGTTTTGCAGAAAACTTCATCCGCGTCTACCAAAAGATGCATGTGCATGCTTAAAACGCGTTTTCGCACAAATGCGTGCGCGGGTGCTAAAAGGAGCAGCATCGGCATGCTTAGCACGTCGTTTGGTAGAAATCCACGTGCGCGTTCTGCCAAAAGCACCATTTGCATGCACATCTTGTGGTTTTGCAGAAAACTTCATCCGCGTCTACCAAAAGATGCATGTGCATGCTTAAAACGCGTTTTCGCACAAATCCGTGCGCGGGTGCTAAAAAGAGCAGCATCGGCATGCTTAGCACGTCGTTTGGTAGAAATCCACGTGCGCGTTCTGCCAAAAGCACCATTTGCATGCACATCTTGTGGTTTTGCAGAAAACTTCATCCGCGTCTACCAAACATGCATGTGCATGCTTAAAACGCGTTTTCGCACAAATGCGTGCGCGGGTGCTAAAAGGAGCAGCATCGGCATGCTTAGCACGTCGTTTGGTAGAAATCCACGTGCGCGTTCTGCCAAAAGCACCATTTGCATGCACATCTTGTGGTTTTGCAGAAAACTTCATCCGCGTCTACCAAAAGATGCATGTGCATGCTTAAAACGCGTTTTCGCACAAATCCGTGCGCGGGTGCTAAAAAGAGCAGCATCGGCATGCTTAGCACGTCGTTTGGTAGAAATCCACGTGCGCGTTCTGCCAAAAGCACCATTTGCATGCACATCTTGTGGTTTTGCAGAAAACTTCATCCGCGTCTGCCAAAAGATGCATGTGCATGCTTAAAAGGCGTTTTCGCACAAATCCGTGCGCGGGTGCTAAAAAGAGCAGCATCGGAATGCTTAGCACGTCGTTTGGTAGAAATCCACGTGCGCGTTCTGCAAAAAGGACATTTGCATGCACATCTTGTGGTTTTGCAGAAAACTTCATCCGCGTCTACCAAAAAATGCATGTGCATGCTTAAAACGCGTTTTCGCACAAATCCGTGCGCGGGTGCTAAAAAGAGCAGCATCGGCATGCTTAGCACGTCGTTTGGTAGAAATCCACGTGCGCGTTCTGCCAAAAGCACCATTTGCATGCACATCTTGTGGTTTTGCAGAAAACTTCATCCGCGTCTACCAAAAGATGCATGTGCATGCTTAAAACGCGTTTTCGCACAAATCCGTGCGCGGGTGCTAAAAAGAGCAGCATCGGCATGCTTAGCACGTCGTTTGGTAGAAATCCACGTGCGCGTTCTGCCAAAAGCACCATTTGCATGCACATCTTGTGGTTTTGCAGAAAACTTCATCCGCGTCTACCAAAAGATGCATGTACATGCTTAAAACGCGTTTTCGCACAAATCCGTGCGCGGGTGCTAAAAAGAGCAGCATCGGCATGCTTAGCACGTCGTTTGGTAGAAATCCAAGTGCGCGTTCTGCCAAAAGCACCATTTGCATGCACATCTTGTGGTTTTGCAGAAAACTTCATCCGCGTCTACCAAAAGATGCATGTGCATGCTTAAAACGCGTTTTCGCACAAATGCGTGCGCGGGTGCTAAAAGGAGCAGCATCGGCATGCTTAGCACGTCGTTTGGTAGAAATCCACGTGCGCGTTCTGCCAAAAGCACCATTTGCATGCACATCTTGTGGTTTTGCAGAAAACTTCATCCGCGTCTACCAAAAGATGCATGTGCATGCTTAAAACGCGTTTTCGCACAAATCCGTGCGCGGGTGCTAAAAAGAGCAGCATCGGCATGCTTAGCACGTCGTTTGGTAGAAATCCACGTGCGCGTTCTGCCAAAAGCACCATTTGCAATCACATCTTGTGGTTTTGCAGAAAACTTCATCCGCGTCTACCAAAAGATGCATGTGCATGCTAAAAACGCGTTTTCGCACAAATCCGTGCGCGGGTGCTAAAAAGAGCAGCATCGGCATGCTTAGCACGTCGTTTGGTAGAAATCCACGTGCGCGTTCTGCCAAAAGCACCATTTGCATGCACATCTTGTGGTTTTGCAGAAAACTTCATCCGCGTCTACCAAAAGATGCATGTGCATGCTTAAAACGCGTTTTCGCACAAATCCGTGCGCGGGTGCTAAAAAGAGCAGCATCGGCATGCTTAGCACGTCGTTTGGTAGAAATCCACGTGCGCGTTCTGCAAAAAGCAGCATTTGCATGCACATCTTGTGGTTTTGCAGAAAACTTCATCCGCGTCTACCAAAATATGCATGTGCATGCTTAAAACGCGTTTTCGCACAAATGCGGGTGCTAAAAAGAGCAGCATCGGCATGCTTAGCACGTCGTTTGGTAGAAATCCACGTGCGCGTTCTGCCAAAAGCATCATTTGCATGCACATCTTGTGGTTTTGCGGAAAACTTCATCCGCGTCTACCAAAAGATGCATGTGCATGCTTAAAACGCGTTTTCGCACAAATGTGTGCGCGGGTGCTAAAAAGAGCAGCATCGGCATGCTTAGCACGTCGTTTGGTAGAAATCCACGTGCGCGTTCTGCCAAAAGCACCATTTGCATGCACATCTTGTGGTTTTGCAGAAAACTTCATCCGCGTCTACCAAAAGATGCATGTGCATGCTAAAAACGCGATTTCGCACAAATGCGTGCGCGGGTGCTAAAAAGAGCAGCATCGGCATGCTTAGCACGTCGTTTGGTAGAAATCCACGTGCGCGTTCTGCCAAAAGCACCATTTGCATGCACATCTTGTGGTTTTGCAGAAAACTTCATCCGCGTCTACCAAAAGATGCATGTGCATGCTTAAAACGCGTTTTCGCACAAATCCGTGCGCGGGTGCTAAAAAGAGCAGCATCGGCATGCTTAGCACGTCGTTTGGTAGAAATCCACGTGCGCGTTCTGCCAAAAGCACCATTTGCATGCACATCTTGTGCTTTTGCAGAAAACTTCATCCGCGTCTACCAAAAGATGCATGTGCATGCTAAAAACGCGTTTTCGCACAAATCCGTGCGCGGGTGCTAAAAAGAGCAGCATCGGCATGCTTAGCACGTCGTTTGGTAGAAATCCACGTGCGCGTTCTGCCAAAAGCACCATTTGCATGCACATCTTGTGGTTTTGCAGAAAACTTCATCCGCGTCTACCAAAAGATGCATGTGCATGCTTAAAACGCGTTTTCGCACAAATCCGTGCGCGGGTGCTAAAAAGAGCAGCATCGGCATGCTTAGCACGTCGTTTGGTAGAAATCCACGTGCGCGTTCTGCCAAAAGCACCATTTGCATGCACATCTTGTGGTTTTGCAGAAAATTTCATCCGCGTCTACCAAAAGATGCATGTGCATGCTTAAAACGCGTTTTCGCACAAATCCGTGCGCGGGTGCTAAAAAGAGCAGCATCGGCATGCTTAGCACGTCGTTTGGTAGAAATCCACGTGCGCGTTCTGCAAAAAGCACCATTTGCATGCACATCTTGTGGTTTTGCAGAAAACTTCATCCGCGTCTACCAAAAGATGCATGTGCATGCTTAAAACGCGTTTTCGCACAAATCCGTGCGCGGGTGCTAAAAAGAGCAGCATCGGCATGCTTAGCACGTCGTTTGGTAGAAATCCACGTGCGCGTTCTGCCAAAAGCACCATTTGCATGCACATCTTGTGGTTTTGCAGAAAACTTCATCCGCGTCTACCAAAAGATGCATGTGCATGCTTAAAACGCGTTTTCGCACAAATCCGTGCGCGGGTGCTAAAAAGAGCAGCATCGGCATGCTTAGCACGTCGTTTGGTAGAAATCCACGTGCGCGTTCTGCAAAAAGCAGCATTTGCATGCACATCTTGTGGTTTTGCAGAAAACTTCATCCGCGTCTACCAAAATATGCATGTGCATGCTTAAAACGCGTTTTCGCACAAATGCGGGTGCTAAAAAGAGCAGCATCGGCATGCTTAGCACGTCGTTTGGTAGAAATCCACGTGCGCGTTCTGCCAAAAGCACCATTTGCATGCACATCTTGTGGTTTTGCGGAAAACTTCATCCGCGTCTACCAAAAGATGCATGTGCATGCTTAAAACGCGTTTTCGCACAAATGTGTGCGCGGGTGCTAAAAAGAGCAGCATCGGCATGCTTAGCACGTCGTTTGGTAGAAATCCACGTGCGCGTTCTGCCAAAAGCACCATTTGCATGCACATCTTGTGGTTTTGCAGAAAACTTCATCCGCGTCTACCAAAAGATGCATGTGCATGCTAAAAACGCGATTTCGCACAAATGCGTGCGCGGGTGCTAAAAAGAGCAGCATCGGCATGCTTAGCACGTCGTTTGGTAGAAATCCACGTGCGCGTTCTGCCAAAAGCACCATTTGCATGCACATCTTGTGGTTTTGCAGAAAACTTCATCCGCGTCTACCAAAAGATGCATGTGCATGCTTAAAACGCGTTTTCGCACAAATCCGTGCGCGGGTGCTAAAAAGAGCAGCATCGGCATGCTTAGCACGTCGTTTGGTAGAAATCCACGTGCGCGTTCTGCCAAAAGCACCATTTGCATGCACATCTTGTGCTTTTGCAGAAAACTTCATCCGCGTCTACCAAAAGATGCATGTGCATGCTAAAAACGCGTTTTCGCACAAATCCGTGCGCGGGTGCTAAAAAGAGCAGCATCGGCATGCTTAGCACGTCGTTTGGTAGAAATCCACGTGCGCGTTCTGCCAAAAGCACCATTTGCATGCACATCTTGTGGTTTTGCAGAAAACTTCATCCGCGTCTACCAAAAGATGCATGTGCATGCTTAAAACGCGTTTTCGCACAAATCCGTGCGCGGGTGCTAAAAAGAGCAGCATCGGCATGCTTAGCACGTCGTTTGGTAGAAATCCACGTGCGCGTTCTGCCAAAAGCACCATTTGCATGCACATCTTGTGGTTTTGCAGAAAATTTCATCCGCGTCTACCAAAAGATGCATGTGCATGCTTAAAACGCGTTTTCGCACAAATCCGTGCGCGGGTGCTAAAAAGAGCAGCATCGGCATGCTTAGCACGTCGTTTGGTAGAAATCCACGTGCGCGTTCTGCAAAAAGCACCATTTGCATGCACATCTTGTGGTTTTGCAGAAAACTTCATCCGCGTCTACCAAAAGATGCATGTGCATGCTTAAAACGCGTTTTCGCACAAATGCGCGCGCGGGTGCTAAAAAGAGCAGCATCGGCATGCTTAGCACGTCGTTTGGTAGAAATCCACGTGCGCGTTCTGCAAAAAGCACCATTTGCATGCACATCTTGTGGTTTTGCAGAAAACTTCATCCGCATCTACCAAAAGATGCATGTGCATGCTTAAAACGCGTTTTCGCACAAATGCGTGCGCGGGTGCTAAAAAGAGCAGCATCGGCATGCTTAGCACGTCGTTTGGTAGAAATCCACGTGCGCGTTCTGCCAAAAGCACCATTTGCATGCACATCTTGTGGTTTTGCAGAAAACTTCATCCGCGTCTACCAAAAGATGCATGTGCATGCTTAAAACACGTTTTCGCACAAATGCGTGCGCGGGTGCTAAAAGGAGCAGCATCGGCATGCTTAGCATGTCGTTTGGTAGAAATCCACGTGCGCGTTCTGCCAAAAGCACCATTTGCATGCACATCTTGTGGTTTTGCAGAAAACTTCATCCGCGTCTACCAAAAGATGCATGTGCATGCTTAAAACGCGTTTTCGCACAAATCCGTGCGCGGGTGCTAAAAAGAGCAGCATCGGCATGCTTAGCACGTCGTTTGGTAGAAATCCACGTGCGCGTTCTGCCAAAAGCACCATTTGCATGCACATCTTGTGGTTTTGCAGAAAACTTCATCCGCGTCTACCAAAAGATGCATGTGCATGCTTAAAACGCGTTTTCGCACAAATCCGTGCGCGGGTGCTAAAAAGAGCAGCATCGGCATGCTTCGCACGTCGTTTGGTAGAAATCCACGTGCGCGTTCTGCCAAAAGCACCATTTGCATGCACATCTTGTGGTTTTGCAGAAAACTTCATCCGCGTCTACCAAAAGATGCATGTGCATGCTTAAAACGCGTTTTCGCACAAATGCGTGCGCGGGTGCTAAAAGGAGCAGCATCGGCATGCTTAGCACGTCGTTTGGTAGAAATCCACGTGCGCGTTCTGCCAAAAGCACCATTTGCATGCACATCTTGTGGTTTTGCAGAAAACTTCATCCGCGTCTACCAAAAGATGCATGTGCATGCTTAAAACGCGTTTTCGCACAAATCCGTGCGCGGGTGCTAAAAAGAGCAGCATCGGCATGCTTAGCACGTCGTTTGGTAGAAATCCACGTGCGCGTTCTGCCAAAAGCACCATTTGCATGCACATCTTGTGGTTTTGCAGAAAACTTCATCCGCGTCTACCAAAAGATGCATGTGCATGCTTAAAAGGCGTTTTCGCACAAATCCGTGCGCGGGTGCTAAAAAGAGCAGCATCGGAATGCTTAGCACGTCGTTTGGTAGAAATCCACGTGCGCGTTCTGCAAAAAGGACATTTGCATGCACATCTTGTGGTTTTGCAGAAAACTTCATCCGCGTCTACCAAAAGATGCATGTGCATGCTTAAAACGCGTTTTCGCACAAATCCGTGCGCGGGTGCTAAAAAGAGCAGCATCGGCATGCTTAGCACGTCGTTTGGTAGAAATCCACGTGCGCGTTCTGCCAAAAGCACCATTTGCATGCACATCTTGTGGTTTTGCAGAAAACTTCATCCGCGTCTACCAAAAGATGCATGTGCATGCTTAAAACGCGTTTTCGCACAAATCCGTGCGCGGGTGCTAAAAAGAGCAGCATCGGCATGCTTAGCACGTCGTTTGGTAGAAATCCACGTGCGCGTTCTGCCAAAAGCACCATTTGCATGCACATCTTGTGGTTTTGCAGAAAACTTCATCCGCGTCTACCAAAAGATGCATGTGCATGCTTAAAACACGTTTTCGCACAAATCCGTGCGCGGGTGCTAAAAAGAGCAGCATCGGCATGCTTAGCACGTCGTTTGGTAGAAATCCACGTGCGCGTTCTGCCAAAAGCACCATTTGCATGCACATCTTGTGGTTTTGCAGAAAACTTCATCCGCGTCTACCAAAAGATGCATGTGCATGCTTAAAACGCGTTTTCGCACAAATGCGTGCGCGGGTGCTAAAAGGAGCAGCATCGGCATGCTTAGCACGTCGTTTGGTAGAAATCCACGTGCGCGTTCTGCCAAAAGCACCATTTGCATGCACATCTTGTGGTTTTGCAGAAAACTTCATCCGCGTCTACCAAAAGATGCATGTGCATGCTTAAAACGCGTTTTCGCACAAATCCGTGCGCGGGTGCTAAAAAGAGCAGCATCGGCATGCTTAGCACGTCGTTTGGTAGAAATCCACGTGCGCGTTCTGCCAAAAGCACCATTTGCATGCACATCTTGTGGTTTTGCAGAAAACTTCATCCGCGTCTACCAAAAGATGCATGTGCATGCTTAAAACGCGTTTTCGCACAAATCCGTGCGCGGGTGCTAAAAAGAGCAGCATCGGCATGCTTAGCACGTCGTTTGGTAGAAATCCACGTGCGCGTTCTGCCAAAAGCACCATTTGCATGCACATCTTGTGGTTTTGCAGAAAACTTCATCCGCGTCTACCAAAAGATGCATGTGCATGCTTAAAACGCGTTTTCGCACAAATCCGTGCGCGGGTGCTAAAAAGAGCAGCATCGGCATGCTTAGCACGTCGTTTGGTAGAAATCCACGTGCGCGTTCTGCCAAAAGCACCATTTGCATGCACATCTTGTGGTTTTGCAGAAAACTTCATCCGCGTCTACCAAAAGATGCATGTGCATGCTTAAAACGCGTTTTCGCACAAATGCGTGCGCGGGTGCTAAAAGGAGCAGCATCGGCATGCTTAGCACGTCGTTTGGTAGAAATCCACGTGCGCGTTCTGCCAAAAGCACCATTTGCATGCACATATTGTGGTTTTGCAGAAAACTTCATCCGCGTCTACCAAAAGATGCATGTGCATGCTTAAAACGCGTTTTCGCACAAATCCGTGCGCGGGTGCTAAAAAGAGCAGCATCGGCATGCTTAGCACGTCGTTTGGTAGAAATCCACGTGCGCGTTCTGCCAAAAGCACCATTTGCATGCACATCTTGTGGTTTTGCAGAAAACTTCATCCGCGTCTACCAAAAGATGCATGTGCATGCTTAAAACGCGTTTTCGCACAAATCCGTGCGCGGGTGCTAAAAAGAGCAGCATCGGCATGCTTAGCACGTCGTTTGGTAGAAATCCACGTGCGCGTTCTGCCAAAAGCACCATTTGCATGCACATCTTGTGGTTTTGCAGAAAACTTCATCCGCGTCTACCAAAAGATGCATGTGCATGCTTAAAACGCGTTTTCACACAAATCCGTGCGCGGGTGCTAAAAAGAGCAGCATCGGCATGCTTAGCACGTCGTTTGGTAGAAATCCACGTGCGCGTTCTGCCAAAAGCACCATTTGCATGCACATCTTGTGGTTTTGCGGAAAACTTCATCCGCGTCTAGCAAAAGATGCATGTGCATGCTTAAAACGCGTTTTCGCACAAATGCGTGCGCGGGTGCTAAAAAGAGCAGCATCGGCATGCTTAGCACGTCGTTTGGTAGAAATCCACGTGCGCGTTCTGCCAAAAGCACCATTTGCATGCACATCTTGTGGTTTTGCAGAAAACTTCATCCGCGTCTACCAAAAGATGCATGTGCATGCTTAAAACGCGTTTTCGCACAAATCCGTGCGCGGGTGCTAAAAAGAGCACCATCGGCATGCTTAGCACGTCGTTTGGTAGAAATCCACGTGCGCGTTCTGCCAAAAGCACCATTTGCAATCACATCTTGTGGTTTTGCAGAAAACTTCATCCGCGTCTACCAAAAGATGCATGTGCATGCTTAAAACGCGTTTTCGCACAAATCCGTGCGCGGGTGCTAAAAAGAGCAGCATCGGCATGCTTAGCACGTCGTTTGGTAGAAATCCACGTGCGCGTTCTGCCAAAAGCACCATTTGCATGCACATCTTGTGGTTTTGCAGAAAACTTCATCCGCGTCTACCAAAAGATGCATGTGCATGCTTAAAACGCGTTTTCGCACAAATCCGTGCGCGGGTGCTAAAAAGAGCAGCATCGGCATGCTTAGCACGTCGTTTGGTAGAAATCCACGTGCGCGTTCTGCCAAAAGCACCATTTGCATGCACATCTTGTGGTTTTGCAGAAAACTTCATCCGCGTCTACCAAAAGATGCATGTGCATGCTTAAAACGCGTTTTCGCACAAATCCGTGCGCGGGTGCTAAAAAGAGCAGCATCGGCATGCTTAGCACGTCGTTTGGTAGAAATCCACGTGCGCGTTCTGCCAAAAGCACCATTTGCATGCACATCTTGTGGTTTTGCAGAAAACTTCATCCGCGTCTACCAAAAGATGCATGTGCATGCTTAAAACGCGTTTTCGCACAAATGCGTGCGCGGGTGCTAAAAGGAGCAGCATCGGCATGCTTAGCACGTCGTTTGGTAGAAATCCACGTGCGCGTTCTGCCAAAAGCACCATTTGCATGCACATCTTGTGGTTTTGCAGAAAACTTCATCCGCGTCTACCAAAAGATGCATGTGCATGCTTAAAACGCGTTTTCGCACAAATCCGTGCGCGGGTGCTAAAAAGAGCAGCATCGGCATGCTTAGCACGTCGTTTGGTAGAAATCCACGTGCGCGTTCTGCCAAAAGCACCATTTGCATGCACATCTTGTGGTTTTGCAGAAAACTTCATCCGCGTCTACCAAAAGATGCATGTGCATGCTTAAAACGCGTTTTCGCACAAATCCGTGCGCGGGTGCTAAAAAGAGCAGCATCGGCATGCTTAGCACGTCGTTTGGTAGAAATCCACGTGCGCGTTCTGCCAAAAGCACCATTTGCATGCACATCTTGTGGTTTTGCAGAAAACTTCATCCGCGTCTACCAAAAGATGCATGTGCATGCTTAAAACGCGTTTTCACACAAATCCGTGCGCGGGTGCTAAAAAGAGCAGCATCGGCATGCTTAGCACGTCGTTTGGTAGAAATCCACGTGCGCGTTCTGCCAAAAGCACCATTTGCATGCACATCTTGTGGTTTTGCGGAAAACTTCATCCGCGTCTAGCAAAAGATGCATGTGCATGCTTAAAACGCGTTTTCGCACAAATGCGTGCGCGGGTGCTAAAAAGAGCAGCATCGGCATGCTTAGCACGTCGTTTGGTAGAAATCCACGTGCGCGTTCTGCCAAAAGCACCATTTGCATGCACATCTTGTGGTTTTGCAGAAAACTTCATCCGCGTCTACCAAAAGATGCATGTGCATGCTTAAAAGGCGTTTTCGCACAAATCCGTGCGCGGGTGCTAAAAAGAGCAGCATCGGAATGCTTAGCACGTCGTTTGGTAGAAATCCACGTGCGCGTTCTGCAAAAAGGACATTTGCATGCACATCTTGTGGTTTTGCAGAAAACTTCATCCGCGTCTACCAAAAGATGCATGTGCATGCTTAAAACGTGTTTTCGCACAAATCCGTGCGCGGGTGCTAAAAAGAGCAGCATCGGCATGCTTAGCACGTCGTTTGGTAGAAATCCACGTGCGCGTTCTGCCAAAAGCACCATTTGCATGCACATCTTGTGGTTTTGCAGAAAACTGCATCCGCGTCTACCAAAAGATGCATGTGCATGCTTAAAACGCGTTTTCGCATAAATCCGTGCGCGGGTGCTAAAAAGAGCAGCATCGGCATGCTTAGCACGTCGTTTGGTAGAAATCCACGTGCGCGTTCTGCCAAAAGCACCATTTGCATGCACATCTTGTGGTTTTGCAGAAAACTTCATCCGCGTCTACCAAAAGATGCATGTGCATGCTTAAAACGCGTTTTCGCACAAATCCGTGCGCGGGTGCTAAAAAGAGCAGCATCGGCATGCTTAGCACGTCGTTTGGTAGAAATCCACGTGCGCGTTCTGCCAAAAGCACCATTTGCATGCACATCTTGTGGTTTTGCAGAAAACTTCATCCGCGTCTACCAAAAGATGCATGTGCATGCTTAAAACGCGTTTTCGCACAAATGCGTGCGCGGGTGCTAAAAGGAGCAGCATCGGCATGCTTAGCACGTCGTTTGGTAGAAATCCACGTGCGCGTTCTGCCAAAAGCACCATTTGCATGCACATCTTGTGGTTTTGCAGAAAACTTCATCCGCGTCTACCAAAAGATGCATGTGCATGCTTAAAACGCGTTTTCGCACAAATCCGTGCGCGGGTGCTAAAAAGAGCAGCATCGGCATGCTTAGCACGTCGTTTGGTAGAAATCCACGTGCGCGTTCTGCCAAAAGCACCATTTGCATGCACATCTTGTGGTTTTGCAGAAAACTTCATCCGCGTCTACCAAAAGATGCATGTGCATGCTTAAAACGCGTTTTCGCAAAAATCCGTGCGCGGGTGCTAAAAAGAGCAGCATCGGCATGCTTAGCACGTCGTTTGGTAGAAATCCGCGTGCGCGTTCTGCCAAAAGCACCATTTGCATGCACATCTTGTGGTTTTGCAGAAAACTTCATCCGCGTCTACCAAAAGATGCATGTGCATGCTTAAAACGCGTTTTCGCACAAATCCGTGCGCGGGTGCTAAAAAGAGCAGCATCGGCATGCTTAGCACGTCGTTTGGTAGAAATCCACGTGCGCGTTCTGCCAAAACCACCATTTGCATGCACATCTTGTGGTTTTGCAGAAAACTTCATCCGCGTCTACCAAAGATGCATGTGCATGCTTAAAACGCGTTTTCGCACAAATGCGTGCGCGGGTGCTAAAAAGAGCAGCATCGGCATGCTTAGCACGTCGTTTGGTAGAAATCCACGTGCGCGTTCTGCCAAAAGCACCATTTGCATGCACATCTTGTGGTTTTGCAGAAAACTTCATCCGCGTCTACCAAAAGATGCATGTGCATGCTTAAAACGCGTTTTCGCACAAATCCGTGCGCGGGTGCTAAAAAGAGCAGCATCGGCATGCTTAGCACGTCGTTTGGTAGAAATCCACGTGCGCGTTCTGCCAAAAGCACCATTTGCAATCACATCTTGTGGTTTTGCAGAAAACTTCATCCGCGTCTACCAAAAGATGCATGTGCATGCTAAAAACGCGTTTTCGCACAAATCCGTGCGCGGGTGCTAAAAAGAGCAGAATCGGCATGCTTAGCACGTCGTTTGGTAGAAATCCACGTGCGCGTTCTGCCAAAAGCACCATTTGCATGCACATCTTGTGGTTTTGCAGAAAACTTCATCCGCGTCTACCAAAAGATGCATGTGCATGCTTAAAACGCGTTTTCGCACAAATCCGTGCGCGGGTGCTAAAAAGAGCAGCATCGGCATGCTTAGCACGTCGTTTGGTAGAAATCCACGTGCGCGTTCTGCAAAAAGCAGCATTTGCATGCACATCTTGTGGTTTTGCAGAAAACTTCATCCGCGTCTACCAAAATATGCATGTGCATGCTTAAAACGCGTTTTCGCACAAATGCGGGTGCTAAAAAGAGCAGCATCGGCATGCTTAGCACGTCGTTTGGTAGAAATCCACGTGCGCGTTCTGCTAAAAGCACCATTTGCATGCACATCTTGTGGTTTTGCGGAAAACTTCATCCGCGTCTACCAAAAGATGCATGTGCATGCTTAAAACGCGTTTTCGCACAAATGCGTGCGCGGGTGCTAAAAAGAGCAGCATCGGCATGCTTAGCACGTCGTTTGGTAGAAATCCACGTGCGCGTTCTGCCAAAAGCACCATTTGCATGCACATCTTGTGGTTTTGCAGAAAACTTCATCCGCGTCTACCAAAAGATGCATGTGCATGCTTAAAACGCGTTTTCGCACAAATGCGTGCGCGGGTGCTAAAAGGAGCAGCATCGGCATGCTTAGCACGTCGTTTGGTAGAAATCCACGTGCGCGTTCTGCCAAAAGCACCATTTGCATGCACATCTTGTGGTTTTGCAGAAAACTTCATCCGCGTCTACCAAAAGATGCATGTGCATGCTTAAAACGCGTTTTCGCACAAATCCGTGCGCGGGTGCTAAAAAGAGCAGCATCGGCATGCTTAGCACGTCGTTTGGTAGAAATCCACGTGCGCGTTCTGCCAAAAGCACCATTTGCATGCACATCTTGTGGTTTTGCAGAAAACTTCATCCGCGTCTACCAAAAGATGCATGTGCATGCTTAAAACGCGTTTTCGCACAAATCCGTGCGCGGGTGCTAAAAAGAGCAGCATCGGCATGCTTAGCACGTCGTTTGGTAGAAATCCACGTGCGCGTTCTGCCAAAAGCACCATTTGCATGCACATCTTGTGGTTTTGCAGAAAACTTCATCCGCGTCTACCAAAAGATGCATGTGCATGCTTAAAACGCGTTTTCACACAAATCCGTGCGCGGGTGCTAAAAAGAGCAGCATCGGCATGCTTAGCACGTCGTTTGGTAGAAATCCACGTGCGCGTTCTGCCAAAAGCACCATTTGCATGCACATCTTGTGGTTTTGCGGAAAACTTCATCCGCGTCTAGCAAAAGATGCATGTGCATGCTTAAAACGCGTTTTCGCACAAATGCGTGCGCGGGTGCTAAAAAGAGCAGCATCGGCATGCTTAGCACGTCGTTTGGTAGAAATCCACGTGCGCGTTCTGCCAAAAGCACCATTTGCATGCACATCTTGTGGTTTTGCAGAAAACTTCATCCGCGTCTACCAAAAGATGCATGTGCATGCTTAAAACGCGTTTTCGCACAAATCCGTGCGCGGGTGCTAAAAAGAGCAGCATCGGCATGCTTAGCACGTCGTTTGGTAGAAATCCACGTGCGCGTTCTGCCAAAAGCACCATTTGCAATCACATCTTGTGGTTTTGCAGAAAACTTCATCCGCGTCTACCAAAAGATGCATGTGCATGCTTAAAACGCGTTTTCGCACAAATCCGTGCGCGGGTGCTAAAAAGAGCAGCATCGGCATGCTTAGCACGTCGTTTGGTAGAAATCCACGTGCGCGTTCTGCAAAAAGCAGCATTTGCATGCACATCTTGTGGTTTTGCAGAAAACTTCATCCGCGTCTACCAAAATATGCATGTGCATGCTTAAAACGCGTTTTCGCACAAATGCGGGTGCTAAAAAGAGCAGCATCGGCATGCTTAGCACGTCGTTTGGTAGAAATCCACGTGCGCGTTCTGCTAAAAGCACCATTTGCATGCACATCTTGTGGTTTTGCGGAAAACTTCATCCGCGTCTACCAAAAGATGCATGTGCATGCTTAAAACGCGTTTTCGCACAAATGCGTGCGCGGGTGCTAAAAAGAGCAGCATCGGCATGCTTAGCACGTCGTTTGGTAGAAATCCACGTGCGCGTTCTGCCAAAAGCACCATTTGCATGCACATCTTGTGGTTTTGCAGAAAACTTCATCCGCGTCTACCAAAAGATGCATGTGCATGCTTAAAACGCGTTTTCGCACAAATCCGTGCGCGGGTGCTAAAAAGAGCAGCATCGGCATGCTTAGCACGTCGTTTGGTAGAAATCCACGTGCGCGTTCTGCCAAAAGCACCATTTGCATGCACATCTTGTGGTTTTGCAGAAAACTTCATCCGCGTCTACCAAAAGATGCATGTGCATGCTAAAAACGCGTTTTCGCACAAATCCGTGCGCGGGTGCTAAAAAGAGCAGCATCGGCATGCTTAGCACGTCGTTTGGTAGAAATCCACGTGCGCGTTCTGCCAAAAGCACCATTTGCATGCACATCTTGTGGTTTTGCAGAAAACTTCATCCGCGTCTACCAAAAGATGCATGTGCATGCTTAAAAGGCGTTTTCGCACAAATCCGTGCGCGGGTGCTAAAAAGAGCAGCATCGGCATGCTTAGCACGTCGTTTGGTAGAAATCCACGTGCGCGTTCTGCAAAAAGGACATTTGCATGCACATCTTGTGGTTTTGCAGAAAACTTCATCCGCGTCTACCAAAAGATGCATGTGCATGCTTAAAACGCGTTTTCGCACAAATCCGTGCGCGGGTGCTAAAAAGAGCAGCATCGGCATACTTAGCACGTCGTTTGGTAGAAATCCACGTGCGCGTTCTGCCAAAAGCACCATTTGCATGCACATCTTGTGGTTTTGCAGAAAACTTCATCCGCGTCTACCAAAAGATGCATGTGCATGCTTAAAACGCGTTTTCGCACAAATCCGTGCGCGGGTGCTAAAAAGAGCAGCATCGGCATGCTTAGCACGTCGTTTGGTAGAAATCCACGTGCGCGTTCTGCCAAAAGCACCATTTGCATGCACATCTTGTGGTTTTGCAGAAAACTTCATCCGCGTCTACCAAAAGATGCATGTGCATGCTTAAAACGCGTTTTCGCACAAATCCGTGCGCGGGTGCTAAAAAGAGCAGCATCGGCATGCTTAGCACGTCGTTTGGTAGAAATCCACGTGCGCGTTCTGCAAAAAGCACCATTTGCATGCACATCTTGTGGTTTTGCAGAAAACTTCATCCGCGTCTACCAAAAGATGCATGTGCATGCTTAAGAGGAAGCTTTAGCTTGGGTGCTCCTATCTAAATACATGTAAAAGGAGAATTCGTTTTTCTCGGCAACCACTGCACTAAATTTGACGGGGTTTGCTGCATTTAAAAGAAAAGCTTAAAATATAGTGACTGTTGGTTTCGAATTTTCGATTTAGGTCGTCAAATTTTTGTAAAAATTTGGCAAAAATCGCAAATTTTCAGAAAACGAAACTATCAAGTTTACAACTCCGTAACTCAGCAAGAAAAAATCATATCGCCATTCTGTAAATTGTACCTGATAGCACATCTAAAGCGGACAAAATTAATATGTTACATATGATCCTCAAAAAATGGAGTGATGTGTAATTACAACTTTTGCAGAACCTTCGTAAACAACGTAACAAGATCACGTAAGATGTAAACTGACATATCAAATTTGTCCGCTTTGAATGGTCTAATGGATGCCGTTTACAGAATCGCGATATCTGTTCTTGATGCAGAGCTATTAGCTTGTAAACTTCGTGCTTCTATTTTTTTCATACGTCTGAATTTTTGAAAATCCTTTTAACAAAATTCAAGCCTTAAATCAAAATGCCGCTTCCAACAGTCACTAGAATTTAACTTTCTCTCTCAAATGCAACAAATTTCATTAAAATCGGTCCAGAGGTTATCTCAGAAAAACGCTTTTGCGTTTTTACATGTATTTGAATAGGCCGCGTTGGAGTTGAGCCCGAGCTAAAGCTTCCTCTTAAAACGCGTTTTCGCACAAATGCGTGCGCGGGTGCTAAAAAGAGCAGCATTGGCATGCTTAGCACGTCGTTTGGTAGAAATTCACGTGCGCGTTCTGCCAAAAGCACCATTTGCATGCACATCTTGTGGTTTTGCAGAAAACTTCATCCGCGTCTACCAAAAGATGTATGTGCATGCTTAAAACGCGTTTTCGCACAAATCCGTGCGCGGGTGCTAAAAACAGCAGTATCGGCATGCTTAGCACGTCGTTTGGTAGAAATCCACGTGCGCGTTCTGCAAAAAGCACCATTTGCATGCACATCTTGTGGTTTTGCAGAAAACTTCATCCGCGTCTACCAAAAGATGCATGTGCATGCTTAAAACGCGTTTTCGCACAAATGCGTGCGCGGGTGCTAAAAAGAGCAGCATCGGCATGCTTAGCACGTCGTTTGGTAGAAATCCACGTGCGCGTTCTGCCAAAAGCACCATTTGCATGCACATCTTGTGGTTTTGCAGAAAACTTCATCCGCGTCTACCAAAAGATGCATGTGCATGCTTAAAACGCGTTTTCGCACAAATGCGTGCGCGGGTGCTAAAAGGAGCAGCATCGGCATGCTTAGCACGTCGTTTGGTAGAAATCCACGTGCGCGTTCTGCCAAAAGCACCATTTGCATGCACATCTTGTGGTTTTGCAGAAAACTTCATCCGCGTCTACCAAAAGATGCATGTGCATGCTTAAAACGCGTTTTCGCACAAATCCGGGCGCGGGTGCTAAAAAGAGCAGCATCGGCATGCTTAGCACGTCGTTTGGTAGAAATCCACGTGCGCGTTCTGCCAAAAGCACCATTTGCATGCACATCTTGTGGTTTTGCAGAAAACTTCATCCGCGTCTGCCAAAAGATGCATGTGCATGCTTAAAAGGCGTTTTCGCACAAATCCGTGCGCGGGTGCTAAAAAGAGCAGCATCGGAATGCTTAGCACGTCGTTTGGTAGAAATCCACGTGCGCGTTCTGCAAAAAGGACATTTGCATGCACATCTTGTGGTTTTGCAGAAAACTTCATCCGGGTCTACCAAAAGATGCATGTGCATGCTTAAAACGCGTTTTCGCACAAATCCGTGCGCGGGTGCTAAAAAGAGCAGCATCGGCATGCTTAGCACGTCGTTTGGTAGAAATCCACGTGCGCGTTCTGCCAAAAGCACCATTTGCATGCACATCTTGTGGTTTTGCAGAAAACTTCATCCGCGTCTACCAAAAGATGCATGTGCATGCTTAAAACGCGTTTTCGCACAAATCCGTGCGCGGGTGCTAAAAAGAGCAGCATCGGCATGCTTAGCACGTCGTTTGGTAGAAATCCACGTGCGCGTTCTGCCAAAAGCACCATTTGCATGCACATCTTGTGGTTTTGCAGAAAACTTCATCCGCGTCTACCAAAAGATGCATGTGCATGCTTAAAACGCGTTTTCGCACAAATCCGTGCGCGGGTGCTAAAAAGAGCAGCATCGGCATGCTTAGCACGTCGTTTGGTAGAAATCCAAGTGCGCGTTCTGCCAAAAGCACCATTTGCATGCACATCTTGTGGTTTTGCAGAAAACTTCATCCGCGTCTACCAAAAGATGCATGTGCATGCTTAAAACGCGTTTTCGCACAAATGCGTGCGCGGGTGCTAAAAGGAGCAGCATCGGCATGCTTAGCACGTCGTTTGGTAGAAATCCACGTGCGCGTTCTGCCAAAAGCACCATTTGCATGCACATCTTGTGGTTTTGCAGAAAACTTCATCCGCGTCTACCAAAAGATGCATGTGCATGCTTAAAACGCGTTTTCGCAAAAATCCGTGCGCGGGTGCTAAAAAGAGCAGCATCGGCATGCTTAGCACGTCGTTTGGTAGAAATCCAAGTGTGCGTTCTGCCAAAAGCACCATTTGCATGCACATCTTGTGGTTTTGCAGAAAACTTCATCCGCGTCTACCAAAAGATGCATGTGCATGCTTAAAACGCGTTTTCGCACAAATCCGTGCGCGGGTGCTAAAAAGAGCAGCATCGGCATGCTTAGCACGTCGTTTGGTAGAAATCCACGTGCGCGTTCTGCCAAAAGCACCATTTGCATGCACATCTTGTGGTTTTGCAGAAAACTTCATCCGCGTCTACCAAAAGATGCATGTGCATGCTTAAAACGCGTTTTCACACAAATCCGTGCGCGGGTGCTAAAAAGAGCAGCATCGGCATGCTTAGCACGTCGTTTGGTAGAAATACACGTGCGCGTTCTGCCAAAAGCACCATTTGCATGCACATCTTGTGGTTTTGCGGAAAACTTCATCCGCGTCTAGCAAAAGATGCATGTGCATGCTTAAAACGCGTTTTCGCACAAATGCGTGCGCGGGTGCTAAAACGAGCAGCATCGGCATGCTTAGCACGTCGTTTGGTAGAAATCCACGTGCGCGTTCTGCCAAAAGCACCATTTGCATGCACATCTTGTGGTTTTGCAGAAAACTTCATCCGCGTCTACCAAAAGATGCATGTGCATGCTTAAAACGCGTTTTCGCACAAATCCGTGCGCGGGTGCTAAAAAGAGCAGCATCGGCATGCTTAGCACGTCGTTTGGTAGAAATCCACGTGCGCGTTCTGCCAAAAGCACCATTTGCAATCACATCTTGTGGTTTTGCAGAAAACTTCATCCGCGTCTACCAAAAGATGCATGTGCATGCTAAAAACGCGTTTTCGCACAAATCCGTGCGCGGGTGCTAAAAAGAGCAGCATCGGCATGCTTAGCACGTCGTTTGGTAGAAATCCACGTGCGCGTTCTGCCAAAAGCACCATTTGCATGCACATCTTGTGGTTTTGCAGAAAACTTCATCCGCGTCTACCAAAAGATGCATGTGCATGCTTAAAACGCGTTTTCGCACAAATCCGTGCGCGGGTGCTAAAAAGAGCAGCATCGGCATGCTTAGCACGTCGTTTGGTAGAAATCCACGTGCGCGTTCTGCAAAAAGCAGCATTTGCATGCACATCTTGTGGTTTTGCAGAAAACTTCATCCGCGTCTACCAAAATATGCATGTGCATGCTTAAAACGCGTTTTCGCACAAATGCGGGTGCTAAAAAGAGCAGCATCGGCATGCTTAGCACGTCGTTTGGTAGAAATCCACGTGCGCGTTCTGCCAAAAGCACCATTTGCATGCACATCTTGTGGTTTTGCAGAAAACTTCATCCGCGTCTACCAAAAGATGCATGTGCATGCTAAAAACGCGATTTCGCACAAATGCGTGCGCGGGTGCTAAAAAGAGCAGCATCGGCATGCTTAGCACGTCGTTTGGTAGAAATCCACGTGCGCGTTCTGCCAAAAGCACCATTTGCATGCACATCTTGTGGTTTTGCAGAAAACTTCATCCGCGTCTACCAAAAGATGCATGTGCATGCTTAAAACGCGTTTTCGCACAAATCCGTGCGCGGGTGCTAAAAAGAGCAGCATCGGCATGCTTAGCACGTCGTTTGGTAGAAATGCACGTGCGCGTTCTGCCAAAAGCACCATTTGCATGCACATCTTGTGGTTTTGCAGAAAACTTCATCCGCGTCTACCAAAAGATGCATGTGCATGCTTAAAACGCGTTTTCGCACAAATCCGTGCGCGGGTGCTAAAAAGAGCAGCATCGGCATGCTTAGCACGTCGTTTGGTAGAAATCCACGTGCGCGTTCTGCCAAAAGCCCCATTTGCATGCACATCTTGTGGTTTTGCAGAAAACTTCATCCGCGTCTACCAAAAGATGCATGTGCATGCTTAAAACGCGTTTTCACACAAATCCGTGCGCGGGTGCTAAAAAGAGCAGCATCGGCATGCTTAGCACGTCGTTTGGTAGAAATACACGTGCGCGTTCTGCCAAAAGCACCATTTGCATGCACATCTTGTGGTTTTGCGGAAAACTTCATCCGCGTCTAGCAAAAGATGCATGTGCATGCTTAAAACGCGTTTTCGCACAAATGCGTGCGCGGGTGCTAAAACGAGCAGCATCGGCATGCTTAGCACGTCGTTTGGTAGAAATCCACGTGCGCGTTCTGCCAAAAGCACCATTTGCATGCACATCTTGTGGTTTTGCAGAAAACTTCATCCGCGTCTACCAAAAGATGCATGTGCATGCTTAAAACGCGTTTTCGCACAAATCCGTGCGCGGGTGCTAAAAAGAGCAGCATCGGCATGCTTAGCACGTCGTTTGGTAGAAATCCACGTGCGCGTTCTGCCAAAAGCACCATTTGCAATCACATCTTGTGGTTTTGCAGAAAACTTCATCCGCGTCTACCAAAAGATGCATGTGCATGCTAAAAACGCGTTTTCGCACAAATCCGTGCGCGGGTGCTAAAAAGAGCAGCATCGGCATGCTTAGCACGTCGTTTGGTAGAAATCCACGTGCGCGTTCTGCCAAAAGCACCATTTGCATGCACATCTTGTGGTTTTGCAGAAAACTTCATCCGCGTCTACCAAAAGATGCATGTGCATGCTTAAAACGCGTTTTCGCACAAATCCGTGCGCGGGTGCTAAAAAGAGCAGCATCGGCATGCTTAGCACGTCGTTTGGTAGAAATCCACGTGCGCGTTCTGCAAAAAGCAGCATTTGCATGCACATCTTGTGGTTTTGCAGAAAACTTCATCCGCGTCTACCAAAATATGCATGTGCATGCTTAAAACGCGTTTTCGCACAAATGCGGGTGCTAAAAAGAGCAGCATCGGCATGCTTAGCACGTCGTTTGGTAGAAATCCACGTGCGCGTTCTGCCAAAAGCACCATTTGCATGCACATCTTGTGGTTTTGCAGAAAACTTCATCCGCGTCTACCAAAAGATGCATGTGCATGCTAAAAACGCGATTTCGCACAAATGCGTGCGCGGGTGCTAAAAAGAGCAGCATCGGCATGCTTAGCACGTCGTTTGGTAGAAATCCACGTGCGCGTTCTGCCAAAAGCACCATTTGCATGCACATCTTGTGGTTTTGCAGAAAACTTCATCCGCGTCTACCAAAAGATGCATGTGCATGCTTAAAACGCGTTTTCGCACAAATCCGTGCGCGGGTGCTAAAAAGAGCAGCATCGGCATGCTTAGCACGTCGTTTGGTAGAAATGCACGTGCGCGTTCTGCCAAAAGCACCATTTGCATGCACATCTTGTGGTTTTGCAGAAAACTTCATCCGCGTCTACCAAAAGATGCATGTGCATGCTTAAAACGCGTTTTCGCACAAATCCGTGCGCGGGTGCTAAAAAGAGCAGCATCGGCATGCTTAGCACGTCGTTTGGTAGAAATCCACGTGCGCGTTCTGCCAAAAGCACCATTTGCATGCACATCTTGTGGTTTTGCAGAAAACTTCATCCGCGTCTACCAAAAGATGCATGTGCATGCTTAAAACGCGTTTTCGCACAAATCCGTGCGCGGGTGCTAAAAAGAGCAGCATCGGCATGCTTAGCACGTCGTTTGGTAGAAATCCACGTGCGCGTTCTGCAAAAAGCACCATTTGCATGCACATCTTGTGGTTTTGCAGAAAACTTCATCCGCGTCTACCAAAAGATGCATGTGCATGCTTAAAACGCGTTTTCGCACAAATGCGCGCGCGGGTGCTAAAAAGAGCAGCATCGGCATGCTTAGCACGTCGTTTGGTAGAAATCCACGTGCGCGTTCTGCAAAAAGCACCATTTGCATGCACATCTTGTGGTTTTGCAGAAAACTTCATCCGCGTCTACCAAAAGATGCATGTGCATGCTTAAAACGCGTTTTCGCACAAATGCGTGCGCGGGTGCTAAAAGGAGCAGCATCGGCATGCTTAGCACGTCGTTTGGTAGAAATCCACGTGCGCGTTCTGCCAAAAGCACCATTTGCATGCACATCTTGTGGTTTTGCAGAAAACTTCATCCGCGTCTACCAAAAGATGCATGTGCATGCTTAAAACGCGTTTTCGCAAAAATCCGTGCGCGGGTGCTAAAAAGAGCAGCATCGGCATGCTTAGCACGTCGTTTGGTAGAAATCCAAGTGTGCGTTCTGCCAAAAGCACCATTTGCATGCACATCTTGTGGTTTTGCAGAAAACTTCATCCGCGTCTACCAAAAGATGCATGTGCATGCTTAAAACGCGTTTTCGCACAAATCCGTGCGCGGGTGCTAAAAAGAGCAGCATCGGCATGCTTAGCACGTCGTTTGGTAGAAATCCACGTGCGCGTTCTGCCAAAAGCACCATTTGCATGCACATCTTGTGGTTTTGCAGAAAACTTCATCCGCGTCTACCAAAAGATGCATGTGCATGCTTAAAACGCGTTTTCACACAAATCCGTGCGCGGGTGCTAAAAAGAGCAGCATCGGCATGCTTAGCACGTCGTTTGGTAGAAATACACGTGCGCGTTCTGCCAAAAGCACCATTTGCATGCACATCTTGTGGTTTTGCGGAAAACTTCATCCGCGTCTAGCAAAAGATGCATGTGCATGCTTAAAACGCGTTTTCGCACAAATGCGTGCGCGGGTGCTAAAACGAGCAGCATCGGCATGCTTAGCACGTCGTTTGGTAGAAATCCACGTGCGCGTTCTGCCAAAAGCACCATTTGCATGCACATCTTGTGGTTTTGCAGAAAACTTCATCCGCGTCTACCAAAAGATGCATGTGCATGCTTAAAACGCGTTTTCGCACAAATCCGTGCGCGGGTGCTAAAAAGAGCAGCATCGGCATGCTTAGCACGTCGTTTGGTAGAAATCCACGTGCGCGTTCTGCCAAAAGCACCATTTGCAATCACATCTTGTGGTTTTGCAGAAAACTTCATCCGCGTCTACCAAAAGATGCATGTGCATGCTAAAAACGCGTTTTCGCACAAATCCGTGCGCGGGTGCTAAAAAGAGCAGCATCGGCATGCTTAGCACGTCGTTTGGTAGAAATCCACGTGCGCGTTCTGCCAAAAGCACCATTTGCATGCACATCTTGTGGTTTTGCAGAAAACTTCATCCGCGTCTACCAAAAGATGCATGTGCATGCTTAAAACGCGTTTTCGCACAAATCCGTGCGCGGGTGCTAAAAAGAGCAGCATCGGCATGCTTAGCACGTCGTTTGGTAGAAATCCACGTGCGCGTTCTGCAAAAAGCAGCATTTGCATGCACATCTTGTGGTTTTGCAGAAAACTTCATCCGCGTCTACCAAAATATGCATGTGCATGCTTAAAACGCGTTTTCGCACAAATGCGGGTGCTAAAAAGAGCAGCATCGGCATGCTTAGCACGTCGTTTGGTAGAAATCCACGTGCGCGTTCTGCCAAAAGCACCATTTGCATGCACATCTTGTGGTTTTGCAGAAAACTTCATCCGCGTCTACCAAAAGATGCATGTGCATGCTAAAAACGCGATTTCGCACAAATGCGTGCGCGGGTGCTAAAAAGAGCAGCATCGGCATGCTTAGCACGTCGTTTGGTAGAAATCCACGTGCGCGTTCTGCCAAAAGCACCATTTGCATGCACATCTTGTGGTTTTGCAGAAAACTTCATCCGCGTCTACCAAAAGATGCATGTGCATGCTTAAAACGCGTTTTCGCACAAATCCGTGCGCGGGTGCTAAAAAGAGCAGCATCGGCATGCTTAGCACGTCGTTTGGTAGAAATCCACGTGCGCGTTCTGCAAAAAGCACCATTTGCATGCACATCTTGTGGTTTTGCAGAAAACTTCATCCGCGTCTACCAAAAGATGCATGTGCATGCTTAAAACGCGTTTTCGCACAAATGCGCGCGCGGGTGCTAAAAAGAGCAGCATCGGCATGCTTAGCACGTCGTTTGGTAGAAATCCACGTGCGCGTTCTGCAAAAAGCACCATTTGCATGCACATCTTGTGGTTTTGCAGAAAACTTCATCCGCATCTACCAAAAGATGCATGTGCATGCTTAAAACGCGTTTTCGCACAAATGCGTGCGCGGGTGCTAAAAAGAGCAGCATCGGCATGCTTAGCACGTCGTTTGGTAGAAATCCACGTGCGCGTTCTGCCAAAAGCACCATTTGCATGCACATCTTGTGGTTTTGCAGAAAACTTCATCCGCGTCTACCAAAAGATGCATGTGCATGCTTAAAACACGTTTTCGCACAAATGCGTGCGCGGGTGCTAAAAGGAGCAGCATCGGCATGCTTAGCATGTCGTTTGGTAGAAATCCACGTGCGCGTTCTGCCAAAAGCACCATTTGCATGCACATCTTGTGGTTTTGCAGAAAACTTCATCCGCGTCTACCAAAAGATGCATGTGCATGCTTAAAACGCGTTTTCGCACAAATCCGTGCGCGGGTGCTAAAAAGAGCAGCATCGGCATGCTTAGCACGTCGTTTGGTAGAAATCCACGTGCGCGTTCTGCCAAAAGCACCATTTGCATGCACATCTTGTGGTTTTGCAGAAAACTTCATCCGCGTCTACCAAAAGATGCATGTGCATGCTTAAAACGCGTTTTCGCACAAATGCGTGCGCGGGTGCTAAAAGGAGCAGCATCGGCATGCTTAGCATGTCGTTTGGTAGAAATCCACGTGCGCGTTCTGCCAAAAGCACCATTTGCATGCACATCTTGTGGTTTTGCAGAAAACTTCATCCGCGTCTACCAAAAGATGCATGTGCATGCTTAAAACGCGTTTTCGCACAAATCCGTGCGCGGGTGCTAAAAAGAGCAGCATCGGCATGCTTAGCACGTCGTTTGGTAGAAATCCACGTGCGCGTTCTGCCAAAAGCACCATTTGCATGCACATCTTGTGGTTTTGCAGAAAACTTCATCCGCGTCTACCAAAAGCTGCATGTGCATGCTTAAAACGCGTTTTCGCACAAATCCGTGCGCGGGTGCTAAAAAGAGCAGCATCGGCATGCTTAGCACGTCGTTTGGTAGAAATCCACGTGCGCGTTCTGCCAAAAGCACCATTTGCATGCACATCTTGTGGTTTTGCAGAAAACTTCATCCGCGTCTACCAAAAGATGCATGTGCATGCTTAAAACGCGTTTTCGCACAAATCCGTGCGCGGGTGCTAAAAAGAGCAGCATCGGCATGCTTAGCACGTCGTTTGGTAGAAATCCACGTGCGCGTTCTGCAAAAAGCACCATTTGCATGCACATCTTGTGGTTTTGCAGAAAACTTCATCCGCGTCTACCAAAAGATGCATGTGCATGCTTAAGAGGAAGCTTTAGCTTGGGTGCTCCTATCTAAATACATGTGAAAGGAGAATTCGTTTTTCTCGGCAACCACTGCACTAAATTTGACGGGGTTTGCTGCATTTAAAAGAAAAGCTTAAAATATAGTGACTGTTGGTTTCGAATTTTCGATTTAGGTCGTCAAATTTTTGTAAAAATTTGGCAAAAATCGCAAATTTTCAGAAAACGAAACTATCAAGTTTACAACTCCGTAACTCAGCAAGAAAAAATCATATCGCCATTCTGTAAATTGTACCTGATAGCACATCTAAAGCGGACAAAATTGATATGTTACATATGAACCTCAAAAAATGGAGTAATGTGTAATTACAACTTTTGCAGAACCTTCGTAAACAACGTAACAAGATCACGTAAGATGTAAACTGACATATCAAATTTGTCCGCTTTGAATGGTCTAATGGAAGCCGTTTACAGAATCGCGATATCTGTTCTTGATGCAGAGCTATTAGCTTGTAAACTTCGTGCTTCTATTTTTTTCATACGTCTGAATTTTTGAAAATCCTTTTAACAAAATTCAAGCCCTAAATCAAAATTCCGCTTCCAACAGTCACTAGAATTTAACTTTCTCTCTCAAATGCAACAAATTTCATTAAAATCGGTCCAGAGGTTATCTCAGAAAAACGCTTTTGCGTTTTTACATGTATTTGAATAGGCCGCGTTGGAGTTGAGCCCGAGCTAAAGCTTCCTCTTAAAACGCGTTTTCGCACAAATGCGTGCGCGGGTGCTAAAAAGAGCAGCATCGGCATGCTTAGCACGTCGTTTGGTAGAAATCCACGTGCGCGTTCTGCCAAAAGCACCATTTGCATGCACATCTTGTGGTTTTGCAGAAAACTTCATCCGCGTCTACCAAAAGATGCATGTGCATGCTTAAAACGCGTTTTCGCACAAATCCGTGCGCGGGTGCTAAAAAGAGCAGCTTCGGCATGTTAGCACGTCGTTTGGTAGAAATCCACGTGCGCCTTCTGCCAAAAGCACCATTTGCATGCACATCTTGTGGTTTTGCAGAAAACTTCATCCGCGTCTACCAAAAGATGCATGTGCATGCTTAAAACGCGTTTTCGCACAAATCCGTGCGCGGGTGCTAAAAAGAGCAGCATCGGCATGCTTAGCACGTCGTTTGGTAGAAATCCACGTGCGCGTTCTGCAAAAAGCAGCATTTGCATGCACATCTTGTGGTTTTGCAGAAAACTTCATAGGCGTCTACCAAAATATGCATGTGCATGCTTAAAACGCGTTTTCGCACAAATGCGGGTGCTAAAAAGAGCAGCATCGGCATGCTTAGCACGTCGTTTGGTAGAAATCCACGTGCGCGTTCTGCCAAAAGCACCATTTGCATGCACATCTTGTGGTTTTGCGGAAAACTTCATCCGCGTCTACCAAAAGATGCATGTGCATGCTTAAAACGCGTTTTCGCACAAATGCGTGCGCGGGTGCTAAAAAGAGCAGCATCGGCATGCTTAGCACGTCGTTTGGTAGAAATCCACGTGCGCGTTCTGCCAAAAGCACCATTTGCATGCACATCTTGTGGTTTTGCAGAAAACTTCATCCGCGTCTACCAAAAGATGCATGTGCATGCTTAAAACGCGTTTTCGCACAAATCCGTGCGCGGGTGCTAAAAAGAGCAGCATCGGCATGCTTAGCACGTCGTTTGGTAGAAATCCAAGTGCGCGTTCTGCCAAAAGCACCATTTGCATGCACATCTTGTGGTTTTGCAGAAAACTTCATCCGCGTCTACCAAAAGATGCATGTGCATGCTTAAAACGCGTTTTCGCACAAATCCGTGCGCGGGTGCTAAAAAGAGCAGCATCGGCATGCTTAGCACGTCGTTTGGTAGAAATCCACGTGCGCGTTCTGCCAAAAGCACCATTTGCATGCACATCTTGTGGTTTTGCAGAAAACTTCATCCGCGTCTACCAAAAGATGCATGTGCATGCTTAAAACGCGTTTTCACACAAATCCGTGCGCGGGTGCTAAAAAGAGCAGCATCGGCATGCTTAGCACGTCGTTTGGTAGAAATCCACGTGCGCGTTCTGCCAAAAGCACCATTTGCATGCACATCTTGTGGTTTTGCGGAAAACTTCATCCGCGTCTAGCAAAAGATGCATGTGCATGCTTAAAACGCGTTTTCGCACAAATGCGTGCGCGAGTGCTAAAAAGAGCAGCATCGGCATGCTTAGCACGTCGTTTGGTAGAAATCCACGTGCGCGTTCTGCCAAAAGCACCATTTGCATGCACATCTTGTGGTTTTGCAGAAAACTTAATCCGCGTCTACCAAAAGATGCATGTGCATACTTAAAACGCGTTTTCGCACAAATCCGTGCGCGGGTGCTAAAAAGAGCAGCATCGGCATGCTTAGCACGTCGTTTGGTAGAAATCCACGTGCGCGTTCTGCCAAAAGCACCATTTGCATGCACATCTTGTGGTTTTGCAGAAAACTTCATCCGCGTCTACCAAAAGATGCATGTGCATGCTAAAAACGCGTTTTCGCACAAATCCGTGCGCGGGTGCTAAAAAGAGCAGCATCGGCATGCTTAGCACGTCGTTTGGTAGAAATCCACGTGCGCGTTCTGCCAAAAGCACCATTTGCATGCACATCTTGTGGTTTTGCAGAAAACTTCATCCGCGTCTACCAAAAGATGCATGTGCATGCTTAAAACGCGTTTTCGCACAAATCCGTGCGCGGGTGCTAAAAAGAGCAGCATCGGCATGCTTAGCACGTCGTTTGGTAGAAATCCACGTGCGCGTTCTGCAAAAAGCAGCATTTGCATGCACATCTTGTGGTTTTGCAGAAAACTTCATCCGCGTCTACCAAAATATGCATGTGCATGCTTAAAACGCGTTTTCGCACAAATGCGGGTGCTAAAAAGAGCAGTATCGGCATGCTTAGCACGTCGTTTGGTAGAAATCCACGTGCGCGTTCTGCAAAAAGCAGCATTTGCATGCACATCTTGTGGTTTTGCAGAAAACTTCATCCGCGTCTACCAAAATATGCATGTGCATGCTTAAAACGCGTTTTCGCACAAATGCGGGTGCTAAAAAGAGCAGCATCGGCATGCTTAGCACGTCGTTTGGTAGAAATCCACGTGCGCGTTCTGCAAAAAGCACCATTTGCATGCACATCTTGTGGTTTTGCAGAAAACTTCATCCGCGTCTACCAAAAGATGCATGTGCATGCTAAAGAGGAAGCTTTAGCTTGGGTGCTCCTATCTAAATACATGTAAAAGGAGAATTCGTTTTTCTCGGCAACCACTGCACTAAATTTGACGGGGTTTGCTGCATTTAAAAGAAAAGCTTAAAATATAGTGACTGTTGGCTTCGAATTTTCGATTTAGGTCGTCAAATTTTTGTAAAAATTTGGCAAAAATCGCAAATTTTCAGAAAACGAAACTATCAAGTTTACAACTCCGTAACTCAGCAAGAAAAAATCATATCGCCATTCTGTAAATTGTACCTGATAGCACATCTAAAGCGGACAAAATTGATATGTTATATATGAACCTCAAAAAATGGAGTGATGTGTAATTACAACTTTTGCAGAACCTTCGTAAACAACGTAACAAGATCACGTAAGATGTAAACTGACATATCAAATTTGTCCGCTTTGAATGGTCTAATGGATGCCGTTTACAGAATCGCGATATCTGTTCTTGATGCAGAGCTATTAGCTTGTAAACTTCGTGCTTCTATTTTTTTCATACGTCTGAATTTTTGAAAATCCTTTTAACAAAATTCAAGCCCTAAATAAAAATTCCGCTTCCAACAGTCACTAGAATTTAACTTTCTCTCTCAAATGCAACAAATTTCATTAAAATCGGTCCAGAGGTTATCTCAGAAAAACGCTTTTGCGTTTTTACATGTATTTGAATAGGCCGCGTTGGAGTTGAGCCCGAGCTAAAGCTTCCTCTTAAAACGCGTTTTCGCACAAATGCGTGCGCGGGTGCTAAAAAGAGCAGCATCGGCATGCTTAGCACGTCGTTTGGTAGAAATCCACGTGCGCGTTCTGCCAAAAGCACCATTTGCATGCACATCTTGTGGTTTTGCAGAAAACTTCATCCGCGTCTACCAAAAGATGCATGTGCATGCTTAAAACGCGTTTTCGCACAAATCCGTGCGCGGGTGCTAAAAACAGCAGCATCAGCATGCTTAGCACGTCGTTTGGTAGAAATCCACGTGCGCGTTCTGCAAAAAGCACCATTTGCATGCACATCTTGTGGTTTCGCGGAAAACTTCATCCGCGTCTACCAAAAGATGCATGTGCATGCTTAAAACGCGTTTTCGCACAAATGCGTGCGCGGGTGCTAAAAAGAGCAGCATCGGGATGCTTAGCACGTCGTTTGGTAGAAATCCACGTGCGCGTTCTGCCAAAAGCACCATTTGCATGCACAGCTTGTGGTTTTGCAGAAAACTTCATCCCCGTCTACCAAAAGATGCATGTGCATGCTTAAAACGCGTTTTCGCACACATCCGTGCGCGGGTGCTAAAAAGAGCAGCATCGGCATGCTTAGCACGTCGTTTGGTAGAAATCCACGTGCGCGTTCTGCCAAAAGCACCATTTGCATGCACATCTTGTGGTTTTGCAGAAAACTTCATCCGCGTCTACCAAAAGATGCATGTGCATGCTTAAAACGCGTTTTCGAACAAATGCGTGCGCGGGTGCTAAAAAGAGCAGCATCGGCATGCTTAGCACGTCGTTTGGTAGAAATCCACGTGCGCGTTCTGCCAAAAGCACCATTTGCATGCACATCTTGTGGTTTTGCAGAAAACTTCATCCGCGTCTACCAAAAGATGCATGTGCATGCTTAAAACGCGTTTTCGCACACATCCGTGCGCGGGTGCTAAAAAGAGCAGCATCGGCATGCTTAGCACGTCGTTTGGTAGAAATCCACGTGCGCGTTCTGCCAAAAGCACCATTTGCATGCACATCTTGTGGTTTTGCAGAAAACTTCATCCGCGTCTACCAAAAGATGCATGTGCATGCTTAAAACGCGTTTTCGCACAAATCCGTGCGCGGGTGCTAAAAAGAGCAGCATCGGCATGCTTAGCACGTCGTTTGGTAGAAATCCAAGTGCGCGTTCTGCCAAAAGCACCATTTGCATGCACATCTTGTGGTTTTGCAGAAAACTTCATCCGCGTCTACCAAAAGATGCATGTGCATGCTTAAAACGCGTTTTCGCACAAATCCGTGCGCGGGTGCTAAAAAGAGCAGCATCGGCATGCTTAGCACGTCGTTTGGTAGAAATCCACGTGCGCGTTCTGCCAAAAGCACCATTTGCATGCACATCTTGTGGTTTTGCAGAAAACTTCATCCGCGTCTACCAAAAGATGCATGTGCATGCTTAAAACGCGTTTTCACACAAATCCGTGCGCGGGTGCTAAAAAGAGCAGCATCGGCATGCTTAGCACGTCGTTTGGTAGAAATCCACGTGCGCGTTCTGCCAAAAGCACCATTTGCATGCACATCTTGTGGTTTTGCGGAAAACTTCATCCGCGTCTAGCAAAAGATGCATGTGCATGCTTAAAACGCGTTTTCGCACAAATGCGTGCGCGAGTGCTAAAAAGAGCAGCATCGGCATGCTTAGCACGTCGTTTGGTAGAAATCCACGTGCGCGTTCTGCCAAAAGCACCATTTGCATGCACATCTTGTGGTTTTGCAGAAAACTTAATCCGCGTCTACCAAAAGATGCATGTGCATACTTAAAACGCGTTTTCGCACAAATCCGTGCGCGGGTGCTAAAAAGAGCAGCATCGGCATGCTTAGCACGTCGTTTGGTAGAAATCCACGTGCGCGTTCTGCCAAAAGCACCATTTGCATGCACATCTTGTGGTTTTGCAGAAAACTTCATCCGCGTCTACCAAAAGATGCATGTGCATGCTAAAAACGCGTTTTCGCACAAATCCGTGCGCGGGTGCTAAAAAGAGCAGCATCGGCATGCTTAGCACGTCGTTTGGTAGAAATCCACGTGCGCGTTCTGCCAAAAGCACCATTTGCATGCACATCTTGTGGTTTTGCAGAAAACTTCATCCGCGTCTACCAAAAGATGCATGTGCATGCTTAAAACGCGTTTTCGCACAAATCCGTGCGCGGGTGCTAAAAAGAGCAGCATCGGCATGCTTAGCACGTCGTTTGGTAGAAATCCACGTGCGCGTTCTGCAAAAAGCAGCATTTGCATGCACATCTTGTGGTTTTGCAGAAAACTTCATCCGCGTCTACCAAAATATGCATGTGCATGCTTAAAACGCGTTTTCGCACAAATGCGGGTGCTAAAAAGAGCAGTATCGGCATGCTTAGCACGTCGTTTGGTAGAAATCCACGTGCGCGTTCTGCCAAAAGCACCATTTGCATGCACATCTTGTGGTTTTGCGGAAAACTTCATCCGCGTCTACCAAAAGATGCATGTGCATGCCTAAAACGCGTTTTCGCACAAATCCGTGCGCGGGTGCTAAAAAGAGCAGCATCGGCATGCTTAACACGTCGTTTGGTAGAAATCCACGTGCGCGTTCTGCCAAAAGCACCATTTGCATGCACATCTTGTGGTTTTGCAGAAAACTTCATCCGCGTCTACCAAAAGATGCATGTGCATGCTTAAAACGCGTTTTCGCACAAATTCGTGCGCGGGCGCTAAAAAGAGCAGCATCGGCATGCTTAGCACGTCGTTTGGTAGAAATCCACGTGCGCGTTCTGCAAAAAGCAGCATTTGCATGCACATCTTGTGGTTTTGCAGAAAACTTCATCCGCGTCTACCAAAATATGCATGTGCATGCTTAAAACGCGTTTTCGCACAAATGCGGGTGCTAAAAAGAGCAGCATCGGCATGCTTAGCACGTCGTTTGGTAGAAATCCACGTGCGCGTTCTGCAAAAAGCACCATTTGCATGCACATCTTGTGGTTTTGCAGAAAACTTCATCCGCGTCTACCAAAAGATGCATGTGCATGCTTAAGAGGAAGCTTTAGCTTGGGTGCTCCTATCTAAATACATGTAAAAGGAGAATTCGTTTTTCTCGGCAACCACTGCACTAAATTTGACGGGGTTTGCTGCATTTAAAAGAAAAGCTTAAAATATAGTGACTGTTGGTTTCGAATTTTCGATTTAGGTCGTCAAATTTTTGTAAAAATTTGGCAAAAATCGCAAATTTTCAGAAAACGAAACTATCAAGTTTACAACTCCGTAACTCAGCAAGAAAAAATCATATCGCCATTCTGTAAATTGTACCTGATAGCACATCTAAAGCGGACAAAATTGATTTGTTATATATGAACCTCAAAAAATGGAGTGATGTGTAATTACAACTTTTGCAGAACCTTCGTAAACAACGTAACAAGATCACGTAAGATGTAAACTGACATATCAAATTTGTCCGCTTTGAATGGTCTAATGGATGCCGTTTACAGAATCGCGATATCTGTTCTTGATGCAGAGCTATTAGCTTGTAAACTTCGTGCTTCTATTTTTTTCATACGTCTGAATTTTTGAAAATCCTTTTAACAAAATTCAAGCCCTAAATAAAAATTCCGCTTCCAACAGTCACTAGAATTTAACTTTCTCTCTCAAATGCAACAAATTTCATTAAAATCGGTCCAGAGGTTATCTCAGAAAAACGCTTTTGCGTTTTTACATGTATTTGAATAGGCCGCGTTGGAGTTGAGCCCGAGCTAAAGCTTCCTCTTAAAACGCGTTTTCGCACAAATGCGTGCGCGGGTGCTAAAAAGAGCAGCATCGGCATGCTTAGCACGTCGTTTGGTAGAAATCCACGTGCGCGTTCTGCCAAAAGCACCATTTGCATGCACATCTTGTGGTTTTGCAGAAAACTTCATCCGCGTCTACCAAAAGATGCATGTGCATGCTTAAAACGCGTTTTCGCACAAATCCGTGCGCGGGTGCTAAAAACAGCAGCATCGGCATGCTTAGCACGTCGTTTGGTAGAAATCCACGTGCGCGTTCTGCAAAAAGCACCATTTGCATGCACATCTTGTGGTTTCGCGGAAAACTTCATCCGCGTCTACCAAAAGATGCATGTGCATGCTTAAAACGCGTTTTCGCACAAATGCGTGCGCGGGTGCTAAAAAGAGCAGCATCGGGATGCTTAGCACGTCGTTTGGTAGAAATCCACGTGCGCGTTCTGCCAAAAGCACCATTTGCATGCACATCTTGTGGTTTTGCAGAAAACTTCATCCGCGTCTACCAAAAGATGCATGTGCATGCTTAAAACGCGTTTTCGCACACATCCGTGCGCGGGTGCTAAAAAGAGCAGCATCGGCATGCTTAGCACGTCGTTTGGTAGAAATCCACGTGCGCGTTCTGCCAAAAGCACCATTTGCATGCACATCTTGTGGTTTTGCAGAAAACTTCATCCGCGTCTACCAAAAGATGCATGTGCATGCTAAAAACGCGTTTTCGCACAAATCCGTGCGCGGGTGCTAAAAAGAGCAGCATCGGCATGCTTAGCACGTCGTTTGGTAGAAATCCACGTGCGCGTTCTGCCAAAAGCACCATTTGCATGCACATCTTGTGGTTTTGCAGAAAACTTCATCCGCGTCTACCAAAAGATGCATGTGCATGCTTAAAACGCGTTTTCGCACAAATCCGTGCGCGGGTGCCAAAAAGAGCAGCATCGGCATGCTTAGCACGTCGTTTGGTAGAAATCCACGTGCGCGTTCTGCAAAAAGCAGCATTTGCATGCACATCTTGTGGTTTTGCAGAAAACTTCATCCGCGTCTACCAAAATATGCATGTGCATGCTTAAAACGCGTTTTCGCACAAATGCGGGTGCTAAAAAGAGCAGCATCGGCATGCTTAGCACGTCGTTTGGTAGAAATCCACGTGCGCGTTCTGCCAAAAGCACCATTTGCATGCACATCTTGTGGTTTTGCAGAAAACTTCATCCGCGTCTACCAAAAGATGCATGTGCATGCTTAAAACACGTTTTCGCACAAATGCGTGCGCGGGTGCTAAAAAGAGCAGCATCGGCATGCTTAGCACGTCGTTTGGTAGAAATCCACGTGCGCGTTCTGCCAAAAGCACCATTTGCATGCACATCTTGTGGTTTTGCAGAAAACTTCATCCGCGTCTACCTAAAGATGCATGTGCATGCTTAAAACGCGTTTTCGCACAAATCCGTGCGCGGGTGCTAAAAAGAGCAGCATCGGCATGCTTAGCACGTCGTTTGGTAGAAATCCACGTGCGCGTTCTGCCAAAAGCACCATTTGCATGCACATCTTGTGGTTTTGCAGAAAACTTCATCCGCGTCTACCAAAAGATGCATGTGCATGCTTAAAACGCGTTTTCGCACAAATGCGTGCGCGGGTGCTAAAAAGAGCAGCATCGGCATGCTTAGCACGTCGTTTGGTAGAAATCCACGTGCGCGTTCTGCCAAAAGCACCATTTGCATGCACATCTTGTGGTTTTGCAGAAAACTTCATCCGCGTCTACCAAAAGATGCATGTGCATGCTTAAAACGCGTTTTCGCACAAATGCGTGCGCGGGTGCTAAAAAGAGCAGCATCGGCATGCTTAGCACGTCGTTTGGTAGAAATCCACGTGCGCGTTCTGCCAAAAGCACCATTTGCATGCACATCTTGTGGTTTTGCAGAAAACTTCATCCGCGTCTACCAAAAGATGCATGTGCATGCTTAAAACGCGTTTTCGCACAAATGCGTGCGCGGGTGCTAAAAAGAGCAGCATCGGCATGCTTAGCACGTCGTTTGGTAGAAATCCACGTGCGCGTTCTGCCAAAAGCACCATTTGCAAGCACATCTTGTGGTTTTGCAGAGAACTTCATCCGCGTCTACCAAAAGATGCATGTGCATGCTTAAAACGCGTTTTCGCACAAATGCGTGCGCGGGTGCTAAAAAGAGCAGCATCGGCATGCTTAGCACGTCGTTTGGTAGAAATCCACGTGCGCGTTCTGCCAAAAGCACCATTTGCATGCACATCTTGTGGTTTTGCAGAAAACTTCATCCGCGTCTACCTAAAGATGCATGTGCATGCTTAAAACGCGTTTTCGCACAAATGCGTGCGCGGGTGCTAAAAAGAGCAGCATCGGCATGCTTAGCACGTCGTTTGGTAGAAATCCACGTGCGCGTTCTGCCAAAAGCACCATTTGCATGCACATCTTGTGGTTTTGCAGAAAACTTCATCCGCGTCTACCAAAAGATGCATGTGCATGCTTAAAACGCGTTTTCGCACAAATCCGTGCGCGGGTGCTAAAAAGAGCAGCATCGGCATGCTTAGCACGTCGTTTGGTAGAAATCCACGTGCGCGTTCTGCAAAAAGCACCATTTGCATGCACATCTTGTGGTTTTGCAGAAAACTTCATCCGCGTCTACCAAAAGAGGCATGTGCATGCTTAAAACGCGTTTTCGCACAAATGCGTGCGCGGGTGCTAAAAAGAGCAGCATCGGCATGCTTAGCACGTCGTTTGGTAGAAATCCACGTGCGCGTTCTGCAAAAAGCACCATTTGCATGCACATCTTGTGGTTTTGCAGAAAACTTCATCCGCGTCTACCAAAAGAGGCATGTGCATGCTTAAAACGCGTTTTCGCACAAATGCGTGCGCGGGTGCTAAAAAGAGCAGCATCGGCATGCTTAGCACGTCGTTTGGTAGAAATCCACGAGCGCGTTCTGCCAAAAGCACCATTTGCATGCACATCTTGTGGTTTTGCAGAAAACTTCATCCGCGTCTACCAAAAGATGCATGTGCATGCTTAAAACGCGTTTTCGCTCAAATGCGTGTGCGGGTGCTAAAAGGAGCAGCATCGGCATGCTTAGCACGTCGTTTGGTAGAAATCCACGTGCGCGTTCTGCCAAAAGCACCATTTGCATGCACATCTTGTGGTTTTGCAGAAAACTTCATCCGCGTCTACCAAAAGATGCATGTGCATGCTTAAAACGCGTTTTCGCACAAATGCGTGCGCGGGTGCTAAAAAGAGCAGCATCGGCATGCTTAGCACGTCGTTTGGTAGAAATCCACGTGCGCGTTCTGCCAAAAGCACCATTTGCATGCACATCTTGTGGTTTTGCAGAGAACTTCATCCGCGTCTACCAAAAGATGCATGTGCATGCTTAAAACGCGTTTTCGCACAAATGCGTGCGCGGGTGCTAAAAAGAGCAGCATCGGCATGCTTAGCACGTCGTTTGGTAGAAATCCACGTGCGCGTTCTGCAAAAAGCACCATTTGCATGCACATCTTGTGGTTTTGCAGAAAACTTCATCCGCGTCTACCAAAAGAGGCATGTGCATGCTTAAAACGCGTTTTCGCACAAATGCGTGCGCGGGTGCTAAAAAGAGCAGCATCGGCATGCTTAGCACGTCGTTTGGTAGAAATCCACGTGCGCGTTCTGCAAAAAGCACCATTTGCATGCACATCTTGTGGTTTTGCAGAAAACTTCATCCGCGTCTACCAAAAGATGCATGTGCATGCTTAAAACGCGTTTTCGCACAAATGCGTGCGCGGGTGCTAAAAAGAGCAGCATCGGCATGCTTAGCACGTCGTTTGGTAGAAATCCACGAGCGCGTTCTGCCAAAAGCACCATTTGCATGCACATCTTGTGGTTTTGCAGAAAACTTCATCCGCGTCTACCAAAAGATGCATGTGCATGCTTAAAACGCGTTTTCGCTCAAATGCGTGTGCGGGTGCTAAAAGGAGCAGCATCGGCATGCTTAGCACGTCGTTTGGTAGAAATCCACGTGCGCGTTCTGCCAAAAGCACCATTTGCATGCACATCTTGTGGTTTTGCAGAAAACTTCATCCGCGTCTACCAAAAGATGCATGTGCATGCTTAAAACGCGTTTTCGCACAAATGCGTGCGCGGGTGCTAAAAAGAGCAGCATCGGCATGCTTAGCACGTCGTTTGGTAGAAATCCACGTGCGCGTTCTGCCAAAAGCACCATTTGCATGCACATCTTGTGGTTTTGCAGAGAACTTCATCCGCGTCTACCAAAAGATGCATGTGCATGCTTAAAACGCGTTTTCGCACAAATGCGTGCGCGGGTGCTAAAAAGAGCAGCATCGGCATGCTTAGCACGTCGTTTGGTAGAAATCCACGTGCGCGTTCTGCAAAAAGCACCATTTGCATGCACATCTTGTGGTTTTGCAGAAAACTTCATCCGCGTCTACCAAAAGAGGCATGTGCATGCTTAAAACGCGTTTTCGCACAAATGCGTGCGCGGGTGCTAAAAAGAGCAGCATCGGCATGCTTAGCACGTCGTTTGGTAGAAATCCACGTGCGCGTTCTGCAAAAAGCACCATTTGCATGCACATCTTGTGGTTTTGCAGAAAACTTCATCCGCGTCTACCAAAAGATGCATGTGCATGCTTAAAACGCGTTTTCGCACAAATGCGTGCGCGGGTGCTAAAAAGAGCAGCATCGGCATGCTTAGCACGTCGTTTGGTAGAAATCCACGTGCGCGTTCTGCCAAAAGCACCATTTGCATGCACATCTTGTGGTTTTGCAGAAAACTTCATCCGCGTCTACCAAAAGATGCATGTGCATGCTTAAAACGCGTTTTCGCACAAATGCGTGCGCGGGTGCTAAAAAGAGCAGCATCGGCATGCTTAGCACGTCGTTTGGTAGAAATCCACGTGCGCGTTCTGCCAAAAGCACCATTTGCATGCACATCTTGTGGTTTTGCAGAGAACTTCATCCGCGTCTACCAAAAGATGCATGTGCATGCTTAAAACGCGTTTTCGCACAAATGCGTGCGCGGGTGCTAAAAAGAGCAGCATCGGCATGCTTAGCACGTCGTTTGGTAGAAATCCACGTGCGCGTTCTGCAAAAAGCACCATTTGCATGCACATCTTGTGGTTTTGCAGAAAACTTCATCCGCGTCTACCAAAAGAGGCATGTGCATGCTTAAAACGCGTTTTCGCACAAATGCGTGCGCGGGTGCTAAAAAGAGCAGCATCGGCATGCTTAGCACGTCGTTTGGTAGAAATCCACGTGCGCGTTCTGCAAAAAGCACCATTTGCATGCACATCTTGTGGTTTTGCAGAAAACTTCATCCGCGTCTACCAAAAGATGCATGTGCATGCTTAAAACGCGTTTTCGCACAAATGCGTGCGCGGGTGCTAAAAAGAGCAGCATCGGCATGCTTAGCACGTCGTTTGGTAGAAATCCACGAGCGCGTTCTGCCAAAAGCACCATTTGCATGCACATCTTGTGGTTTTGCAGAAAACTTCATCCGCGTCTACCAAAAGATGCATGTGCATGCTTAAAACGCGTTTTCGCTCAAATGCGTGTGCGGGTGCTAAAAGGAGCAGCATCGGCATGCTTAGCACGTCGTTTGGTAGAAATTCACGTGCGCGTTCTGCCAAAAGCACCATTTGCATGCACATCTTGTGGTTTTGCAGAAAACTTCATCCGCGTCTACCAAAAGATGCATGTGCATGCTTAAAACGCGTTTTCGCACAAATGCGTGCGCGGGTGCTAAAAAGAGCAGCATCGGCATGCTTAGCACGTCGTTTGGTAGAAATCCTAGTGCGCGTTCTGCCAAAAGCACCATTTGCATGCACATCTTGTGGTTTTGCAGAGAACTTCATCCGCGTCTACCAAAAGATGCATGTGCATGCTTAAAACGCGTTTTCGCACAAATGCGTGCGCGGGTGCTAAAAAGAGCAGTATCGGCATGCTTAGCACGTCGTTTGGTAGAAATCCACGTGCGCGTTCTGCCAAAAGCACCATTTGCATGCACATCTTGTGGTTTTGCAGAAAACTTCATCCGCGTCTACCTAAAGATGCATGTGCATGCTTAAAACGCGTTTTCGCACAAATCCGTGCGCGGGTGCTAAAAAGAGCAGCATCGGCATGCTTAGCACGTCGTTTGGTAGAAATCCACGTGCGCGTTCTGCCAAAAGCACCATTTGCATGCACATCTTGTGGTTTTGCAGAAAACTTCATCCGCGTCTACCAAAAGATGCATGTGCATGCTTAAAACGCGTTTTCGCACAAATGCGTGCGCGGGTGCTAAAAAGAGCAGCATCGGCATGCTTAGCACGTCGTTTGGTAGAAATCCACGTGCGCGTTCTGCCAAAAGCACCATTTGCATGCACATCTTGTGGTTTTGCAGAGAACTTCATCCGCGTCTACCAAAAGATGCATGTGCATGCTTAAAACGCGTTTTCGCACAAATGCGTGCGCGGGTGCTAAAAAGAGCAGCATCGGCATGCTTAGCACGTCGTTTGGTAGAAATCCACGTGCGCGTTCTGCAAAAAGCACCATTTGCATGCACATCTTGTGGTTTTGCAGAAAACTTCATCCGCGTCTACCAAAAGAGGCATGTGCATGCTTAAAACGCGTTTTCGCACAAATGCGTGCGCGGGTGCTAAAAAGAGCAGCATCGGCATGCTTAGCACGTCGTTTGGTAGAAATCCACGTGCGCGTTCTGCAAAAAGCACCATTTGCATGCACATCTTGTGGTTTTGCAGAAAACTTCATCCGCGTCTACCAAAAGATGCATGTGCATGCTTAAAACGCGTTTTCGCACAAATGCGTGCGCGGGTGCTAAAAAGAGCAGCATCGGCATGCTTAGCACGTCGTTTGGTAGAAATCCACGAGCGCGTTCTGCCAAAAGCACCATTTGCATGCACATCTTGTGGTTTTGCAGAAAACTTCATCCGCGTCTACCAAAAGATGCATGTGCATGCTTAAAACGCGTTTTCGCTCAAATGCGTGTGCGGGTGCTAAAAGGAGCAGCATCGGCATGCTTAGCACGTCGTTTGGTAGAAATCCACGTGCGCGTTCTGCCAAAAGCACCATTTGCATGCACATCTTGTGGTTTTGCAGAAAACTTCATCCGCGTCTACCAAAAGATGCATGTGCATGCTTAAAACGCGTTTTCGCACAAATGCGTGCGCGGGTGCTAAAAAGAGCAGCATCGGCATGCTTAGCACGTCGTTTGGTAGAAATCCACGTGCGCGTTCTGCCAAAAGCACCATTTGCATGCACATCTTGTGGTTTTGCAGAGAACTTCATCCGCGTCTACCAAAAGATGCATGTGCATGCTTAAAACGCGTTTTCGCACAAATGCGTGCGCGGGTGCTAAAAAGAGCAGCATCGGCATGCTTAGCACGTCGTTTGGTAGAAATCCACGTGCGCGTTCTGCCAAAAGCACCATTTGCATGCATATCTTGTGGTTTTGCAGAAAACTTCATCCGCGTCTACCTAAAGATGCATGTGCATGCTTAAAACGCGTTTTCGCACAAATCCGTGCGCGGGTGCTAAAAAGAGCAGCATCGGCATGCTTAGCACGTCGTTTGGTAGAAATCCACGTGCGCGTTCTGCCAAAAGCACCATTTGCATGCACATCTTGTGGTTTTGCAGAAAACTTCATCCGCGTCTACCAAAAGATGCATGTGCATGCTTAAAACGCGTTTTCGCACAAATCCGTGCGCGGGTGCTAAAAAGAGCAGCATCGGCATGCTTAGCACGTCGTTTGGTAGAAATCCACGTGCGCGTTCTGCAAAAAGCACCATTTGCATGCACATCTTGTGGTTTTGCAGAAAACTTCATCCGCGTCTACCAAAAGAGGCATGTGCATGCTTAAAACGCGTTTTCGCACAAATGCGTGCGCGGGTGCTAAAAAGAGCAGCATCGGCATGCTTAGCACGTCGTTTGGTAGAAATCCACGTGCGCGTTCTGCAAAAAGCACCATTTGCATGCACATCTTGTGGTTTTGCAGAAAACTTCATCCGCGTCTACCAAAAGATGCATGTGCATGCTTAAAACGCGTTTTCGCACAAATGCGTGCGCGGGTGCTAAAAAGAGCAGCATCGGCATGCTTAGCACGTCGTTTGGTAGAAATCCACGAGCGCGTTCTGCCAAAAGCACCATTTGTATGCACATCTTGTGGTTTTGCAGAAAACTTCATCCGCGTCTACCAAAAGATGCATGTGCATGCTTAAAACGCGTTTTCGCTCAAATGCGTGTGCGGGTGCTAAAAGGAGCAGCATCGGCATGCTTAGCACGTCGTTTGGTAGAAATCCACGTGCGCGTTCTGCCAAAAGCACCATTTGCATGCACATCTTGTGGTTTTGCAGAAAACTTCATCCGCGTCTACCAAAAGATGCATGTGCATGCTTAAAACGCGTTTTCGCACAAATGCGTGCGCGGGTGCTAAAAAGAGCAGCATCGGCATGCTTAGCACGTCGTTTGGCAGAAATCCACGTGCGCGTTCTGCCAAAAGCACCATTTGCATGCACATCTTGTGGTTTTGCAGAGAACTTCATCCGCGTCTACCAAAAGATGCATGTGCATGCTTAAAACGCGTTTTCGCACAAATGCGTGCGCGGGTGCTAAAAAGAGCAGCATCGGCATGCTTAGCACGTCGTTTGGTAGAAATCCACGTGCGCGTTCTGCCAAAAGCACCATTTGCATGCACATCTTGTGGTTTTGCAGAAAACTTCATCCGCGTCTACCTAAAGATGCATGTGCATGCTTAAAACGCGTTTTCGCACAAATCCGTGCGCGGGTGCTAAAAAGAGCAGCATCGGCATGCTTAGCACGTCGTTTGGTAGAAATCCACGTGCGCGTTCTGCCAAAAGCACCATTTGCATGCACATCTTGTGGTTTTGCAGAAAACTTCATCCGCGTCTACCAAAAGATGCATGTGCATGCTTAAAACGCGTTTTCGCACAAATCCGTGCGCGGGTGCTAAAAAGAGCAGCATCGGCATGCTTAGCACGTCGTTTGGTAGAAATCCACGTGCGCGTTCTGCCAAAAGCACCATTTGCATGCACATCTTGTGGTTTTGCAGAAAACTTCATCCGCGTCTACCAAAAGATGCATGTGCATGCTTAAAACGCGTTTTCGCACAAATGCGTGCGCGGGTGCTAAAAAGAGCAGCATCGGCATGCTTAGCACGTCGTTTGGTAGAAATCCACGTGCGCGTTCTGCCAAAAGCACCATTTGCATGCACATCTTGTGGTTTTGCAGAAAACTTCATCCGCGTCTACCTAAAGATGCATGTGCATGCTTAAAACGCGTTTTCGCACAAATCCGTGCGCGGGTGCTAAAAAGAGCAGCATCGGCATGCTTAGCACGTCGTTTGGTAGAAATCCACGTGCGCGTTCTGCCAAAAGCACCATTTGCATGCACATCTTGTGGTTTTGCAGAAAACTTCATCCGCGTCTACCAAAAGATGCATGTGCATGCTTAAAACGCGTTTTCGCACAAATCCGTGCGCGGGTGCTAAAAAGAGCAGCATCGGCATGCTTAGCACGTCGTTTGGTAGAAATCCACGTGCGCGTTCTGCCAAAAGCACCATTTGCATGCACATCTTGTGGTTTTGCAGAAAACTTCATCCACGTCTACCAAAAGATGCATGTGCATGCTTAAAACGCGTTTTCGCACAAAATCGGTGCGCGGGTGCTAAAAAGAGCAGCATCGGCATGCTTAGCACGTCGTTTGGTAGAAATCCACGTGCGCGTTCTGCCAAAAGCACCATTTGCATGCACATCTTGTGGTTTTGCAGAAAACTTCATCCGCGTCTACCAACAGATGCATGTGCATGCTTAAAACGCGTTTTCGCACTAATGCGTCCGCGGGTGCTAAAAAGAGCAGCATCGGCATGCTTAGCACGTCGTTTGGTAGACATCCGCGTGCGCGTTCTGCCAAAAGCACCATTTGCATGCACATCTTGTGGTTTTGCAGAAAACTTCATCCGCGTCTACCAAAAGATGCATGTGCATGCTTAAAACGCGTTTTCGCACAAATCCGTGCGCGGGTGCTAAAAAGAGCAGCATCGGCATGCTTAGCACGTCGTTTGGTAGAAATCCACGTGCGCGCTCTGCCAAAAGCATCATTTGCATGCACATCTTGTGGTTTTGCAGAAAACTTCATCCGCGTCTACCAAAAGATGCATGTGCATGCTTAAAACGCGTTTTCGCACAAATGCGTGCGCGGGTGCTAAAAAGAGCAGCATCGGCATGCTTAGCACGTCGTTTGGTAGAAATCCACGTGCGCGTTCTGCCAAAAGCACCATTTGCATGCACATCTTGTGGTTTTGCAGAAAACTTCATCCGCGTCTACCAAAAGATGCATGTGCATGCTTAAAACGCGTTTTCGCACAAATCCGTGCGCGGGTGCTAAAAAGAGCAGCATCGGCATGCTTAGCACGTCGTTTGGTAGAAATCCACGTGCGCGTTCTGCCAAAAGCACCATTTGCATGCACATCTTGTGGTTTTGCAGAAAACTTCATCCGCGTCTACCAAAAGATGCATGTGCATGCTTAAAACGCGTTTTCGCACAAATCCGTGCGCGGGTGCTAAAAAGAGCAGCATCGGCATGCTTAGCACGTCGTTTGGTAGAAATCCACGTGCGCGTTCTGCCAAAAGCACCATTTGGATGCACATCTTGTGGTTTTGCAGAAAACTTCATCCGCGTCTAACAAAAGATGCATGTGCATGCTTAAAACGCGTTTTCGCACAAATCCGTGCGCGGGTGCTAAAAAGAGCAGCATCGGCATGCTTAGCACGTCGTTTGGTAGAAATCCACGTGCGCATTCTGCCAAAAGCACCATTTGCATGCACATCTTGTGGTTTTGCAGAAAACTTCATCCGCGTCTACCAAAAGATGCATGTGCATGCTTAAAACGCGTTTTCGCACAAATCCGTGCGCGGGTGCTAAAAAGAGCAGCATCGGCATGCTTAGCACGTCGTTTGGTAGAAATACACGTGCGCGTTCTGCAAAAAGCACCATTTGCATGCACATCTTGTGGTTTTGCAGAAAACTTCATCCGCGTCTACCAAAAGATGCATGTGCATGCTTAAAACGCGTTTTCGCACAAATGCGTGCGCGGGTGCTAAAAAGAGCAGCATCGGCATGCTTAGCACGTCGTTTGGTAGAAATCCACGTGCGCGTTCTGCAAAAAGCACCATTTGCATGCACATCTTGTGGTTTTGCAGAAAACTTCATCCGCGTCTACCAAAAGATGCATGTGCATGCTTAAAACGCGTTTTCGCACAAATCCGTGCGCGGGTGCTAAAAAGAGCAGCATCGGCATGCTTAGCACGTCGTTTGGTAGAAATCCACGTGCGCGTTCTGCCAAAAGCACCATTTGCATGCACATCTTGTGGTTTTGCAGAAAACTTCATCCGCGTCTACCAAAAGATGCATGTGCATGCTTAAAACGCGTTTTCGCACAAATCCGTGCGCGGGTGCTAAAAAGAGCAGCATCGGCATGCTTAGCACGTCGTTTGGTAGAAATCCACGTGCGCGTTCTGCCAAAAGCACCATTTGCATGCACATCTTGTGGTTTTGCAGAAAACTTCATCCGCGTCTACCAAAAGATGCATGTGCATGCTTAAAACGCGTTTTCGCACAAATCCGTGCGCGGGTGCTAAAAAGAGCAGCATCGGCATGCTTAGCACGTCGTTTGGTAGAAATCCACGTGCGCGTTCTGCAAAAAGCACCATTTGCATGCACATCTTGTGGTTTTGCAGAAAACTTCATCCGCGTCTACCAAAAGATGCATGTGCATGCTTAAGAGGAAGCTTTAGCTTGGGTGCTCCTATCTAAATACATGTAAAAGGAGAATTCGTTTTTCTCGGCAACCACTGCACTAAATTTGACGGGGTTTGCTGCATTTAAAAGAAAAGCTTAAAATATAGTGACTGTTGGTTTTGAATTTTCGATTTAGGTCGTCAAATTTTTGTAAAAATTTGGCAAAAATCGCAAATTTTCAGAAAACGAAACTATCAAGTTTACAACTCCGTAACTCAGCAAGAAAAAATCATATCGCCATTCTGTAAATTGTACCTGATAGTACATCTAAAGCGGACAAAATTGATATGTTACATATGAACCTCAAAAAATGGAGTGATGTGTAATTACAACTTTTGCAGAACCTTCGTAAACAACGTAACAAGATCACGTAAGATGTAAACTGACATATCAAATTTGTCCGCTTTGAATGGTCTAATGGATGCCGTTTGCAGAATCGCGATATCTGTTCTTGATGCAGAGCTATTAGCTTGTAAACTTCGTGCTTCTATTTTTTTCATACGTCTGAATTTTTGAAAATCCTTTTAACAAAATTCAAGCCCTAAATCAAAATTCCGCTTCCAACAGTCACTAGAATTTAACTTTCTCTCTCAAATGCAACAAATTTCATTAAAATCGGTCCAGAGGTTATCTCAGAAAAACGCTTTTGCGTTTTTACATGTATTTGAATAGGCCGCGTTGGAGTTGAGCCCGAGCTAAAGCTTCCTCTTAAAATGCGTTTTCGCACAAATGCGTGCGCGGGTGCTAAAAAGAGCAGCATCGGCATGCTTAGCACGTCGTTTGGTAGAAATCCACGTGCGCGTTCTGCCAAAAGCACCATTTGCATGCACATCTTGTGGTTTTGCAGAAAACTTCATCCGCGTCTACCAAAAGATGCATGTGCATGCTAAAAACGCGTTTTCGCACAAATCCGTGCGCGGGTGCTAAAAGGAGCAGCATCGGCATGCTTAGCACGTCGTTTGGTAGAAATCCACGTGCGCGTTCTGCCAAAAGCACCATTTGCATGCACATCTTGTGGTTTTGCAGAAAACTTCATCCGCGTCTACCAAAAGATGCATGTGCATGCTTAAAAGGCGTTTTCGCACAAATCCGTGCGCGGGTGCTAAAAAGAGCAGCATCGACATGCTTAGCACGTCGTTTGGTAGAAATCCACGTGCGCGTTCTGCAAAAAGGACATTTGCATGCACATCTTGTGGTTTTGCAGAAAACTTCATCCGCGTCTACCAAAAGATGCATGTGCATGCTTAAAACGCGTTTTCGCACAAATCCGTGCGCGGGTGCTAAAAAGAGCAGCATCGGCATGCTTAGCACGTCGTTTGGTAGAAATCCACGTGCGCGTTCTGCCAAAAGCACCATTTGCATGCACATCTTGTGGTTTTGCAGAAAACTTCATCCGCGTCTACCAAAAGATGCATGTGCATGCTTAAAACGCGTTTTCGCACAAATCCGTGCGCGGGTGCTAAAAAGAGCAGCATCGGCATGCTTAGCACGTCGTTTGGTAGAAATGCACGTGCGCGTTCTGCCAAAAGCACCATTTGCATGCACGTCTTGTGGTTTTGCAGAAAACTTCATCCGCGTCTACCAAAAGATGCATGTGCATGCTTAAAACGCGTTTTCGCACAAATCCGTGCGCGGGTGCTAAAAAGAGCAGCATCGGCATGCTTAGCACGTCGTTTGGTAGAAATCCACGTGCGCGTTCTGCCAAAAGCACCATTTGCATGCACATCTTGTGGTTTTGCAGAAAACTTCATCCGCGTCTACCAAAAGATGCATGTGCATGCTTAAAACGCGTTTTCGCAAAAATCCGTGCGCGGGTGCTAAAAAGAGCAGCATCGGCATGCTTAGCACGTCGTTTGGTAGAAATCCACGTGCGCGTTCTGCCAAAAGCACCATTTGCATGCACATCTTGTGGTTTTGCAGAAAACTTCATCCGCGTCTACCAAAAGATGCATGTGCATGCTTAAAACGCGTTTTCGCACAAATCCGTGCGCGGGTGCTAAAAAGAGCAGCATCGGCATGCTTGGCACGTCGTTTGGTAGAAATCCACGTGCGCGTTCTGCCAAAAGCACCATTTGCATGCACATCTTGTGGTTTTGCAGAAAACTTCATCCGCGTCTACCAAAAGATGCATGTGCATGCTTAAAACGCGTTTTCGCACAAATCCGTGCGCGGGTGCTAAAAAGAGCAGCATCGGCATGCTTAGCACGTCGTTTGGTAGAAATCCACGTGCGCGTTCTGCCAAAAGCACCATTTGCATGCACATCTTGTGGTTTTGCAGAAAACTTCATCCGCGTCTACCAAAAGATGCATGTGCATGCTTAAAACGCGTTTTCGCACAAATGCGTGCGCGGGTGCTAAAAGGAGCAGCATCGGCATGCTTAGCACGTCGTTTGGTAGAAATCCACGCGCGCGTTCTGCCAAAAGCACCATTTGCATGCACATCTTGTGGTTTTGCAGAAAACTTCATCCGCGTCTACCAAAAGATGCATGTGCATGCTTAAAACGCGTTTTCGCACAAATCCGTGCGCGGGTGCTAAAAAGAGCAGCATCGGCATGCTTAGCACGTCGTTTGGTAGAAATCCACGTGCGCGTTCTGCCAAAAGCACCATTTGCATGCACATCTTGTGGTTTTGCAGAAAACTTCATCCGCGTCTACCAAAAGATGCATGTGCATGCTTAAAAGGCGTTTTCGCACAAATCCGTGCGCGGGTGCTAAAAAGAGCAGCATCGACATGCTTAGCACGTCGTTTGGTAGAAATCCACGTGCGCGTTCTGCAAAAAGGACATTTGCATGCACATCTTGTGGTTTTGCAGAAAACTTCATCCGCGTCTACCAAAAGATGCATGTGCATGCTTAAAACGCGTTTTCGCACAAATCCGTGCGCGGGTGCTAAAAAGAGCAGCATCGGCATGCTTAGCACGTCGTTTGGTAGAAATCCACGTGCGCGTTCTGCCAAAAGCACCATTTGCATGCACATCTTGTGGTTTTGCAGAAAACTTCATCCGCGTCTACCAAAAGATGCATGTGCATGCTTAAAACGCGTTTTCGCACAAATCCGTGCGCGGGTGCTAAAAAGAGCAGCATCGGCATGCTTAGCACGTCGTTTGGTAGAAATGCACGTGCGCGTTCTGCCAAAAGCACCATTTGCATGCACGTCTTGTGGTTTTGCAGAAAACTTCATCCGCGTCTACCAAAAGATGCATGTGCATGCTTAAAACGCGTTTTCGCACAAATCCGTGCGCGGGTGCTAAAAAGAGCAGCATCGGCATGCTTAGCACGTCGTTTGGTAGAAATCCACGTGCGCGTTCTGCCAAAAGCACCATTTGCATGCACATCTTGTGGTTTTGCAGAAAACTTCATCCGCGTCTACCAAAAGATGCATGTGCATGCTTAAAACGCGTTTTCGCAAAAATCCGTGCGCGGGTGCTAAAAAGAGCAGCATCGGCATGCTTAGCACGTCGTTTGGTAGAAATCCACGTGCGCGTTCTGCCAAAAGCACCATTTGCATGCACATCTTGTGGTTTTGCAGAAAACTTCATCCGCGTCTACCAAAAGATGCATGTGCATGCTTAAAACGCGTTTTCGCACAAATCCGTGCGCGGGTGCTAAAAAGAGCAGCATCGGCATGCTTGGCACGTCGTTTGGTAGAAATCCACGTGCGCGTTCTGCCAAAAGCACCATTTGCATGCACATCTTGTGGTTTTGCAGAAAACTTCATCCGCGTCTACCAAAAGATGCATGTGCATGCTTAAAACGCGTTTTCGCACAAATCCGTGCGCGGGTGCTAAAAAGAGCAGCATCGGCATGCTTAGCACGTCGTTTGGTAGAAATCCACGTGCGCGTTCTGCCAAAAGCACCATTTGCATGCACATCTTGTGGTTTTGCAGAAAACTTCATCCGCGTCTACCAAAAGATGCATGTGCATGCTTAAAACGCGTTTTCGCACAAATGCGTGCGCGGGTGCTAAAAGGAGCAGCATCGGCATGCTTAGCACGTCGTTTGGTAGAAATCCACGCGCGCGTTCTGCCAAAAGCACCATTTGCATGCACATCTTGTGGTTTTGCAGAAAACTTCATCCGCGTCTACCAAAAGATGCATGTGCATGCTTAAAACGCGTTTTCGCACAAATCCGTGCGCGGGTGCTAAAAAGAGCAGCATCGGCATGCTTAGCACGTCGTTTGGTAGAAATCCACGTGCGCGTCCTGCCAAAAGCACCATTTGCATGCACATCTTGTGGTTTTGCAGAAAACTTCATCCGCGTCTACCAAAAGATGCATGTGCATGCTTAAAACGCGTTTTCGCAAAAATCCGTGCGCGGGTGCTAAAAAGAGCAGCATCGGCATGCTTAGCACGTCGTTTGGTAGAAATCCACGTGCGCGTTCTGCCAAAAGCACCATTTGCATGCACATCTTGTGGTTTTGCAGAAAACTTCATCCGCGTCTACCAAAAGATCCATGTGCATGCTTAAAACGCGTTTTCGCACAAATCCGTGCGCGGGTGCTAAAAAGAGCAGCATCGGCATGCTTAGCACGTCGTTTGGTAGAAATCCACGTGCGCGTTCTGCAAAAAGCACCATTTGCATGCACATCTTGTGGTTTTGCAGAAAACTTCATCCGCTTCTACCAAAAGATGCATGTGCATGCTTAAGAGGAAGCTTTAGCTTGGGTGCTCCTATCTAAATACATGTAAAAGGAGAATTGGTTTTTCTCGGCAACCACTGCACTAAATTTGACGGGGTTTGCTGCATTTAAAAGAAAAGCTTAAAATATAGTGACTGTTGGTTTCGAATTTTCGATTTAGGTCGTCAAATTTTTGTAAAAATTTGGCAAAAATCGCAAATTTTCAGAAAACAAAACTATCAAGTTTACAACTCCGTAACTCAGCAAGAAAAAATCATATCGCCATTCTGTAAATTGTACCTGATAGCACATCTAAAGCGGACAAAATTGATATGTTACATGTGAACCTCAAAAAATGGAGTAATGTGTAATTACAACTTTTGCAGACCCTTCGTAAACAACGTAACAAGATCACGTAAGATGTAAACTGACATATCAAATTTGTCCGCTTTGAATGGTCTAATGGATGCCGTTTACAGAATCGCGATATCTGTTCTTGATGCAGAGCTATTAGCTTGTAAACTTCGTGCTTCTATTTTTTTCATACGTCTGAATTTTTGAAAATCCTTTTAACAAAATTCGAGCCCTAAATCAAAATTCCGCTTCCAACAGTCACTAGAATTTAACTTTCTCTCTCAAATGCAACAAATTTCATTAAAATCGGTCCAGAGGTTATCTCAGAAAAACGCTTTTGCGTTTTTACATGTATTTGAATAGGCCGCGTTGGAGTTGAGCCCGAGCTAAAGCTTCCTCTTAAAACGCGTTTTCGCACAAATGCGTGCGCGGGTGCTAAAAAGAGCAGCATCGGCATGCTTAGCACGTCGTTTGGTAGAAATCCACGTGCGCGTTCTGCCAAAAGCACCATTTGCATGCACATCTTGTGGTTTTGCAGAAAACTTCATCCGCGTCTACCAAAAGATGCATGTGCATGCTTAAAACACGTTTTCGCACAAATCCGTGCGCGGGTGCTAAAAAGAGCAGCATCGGCATGCTTAGCACGTCGTTTGGTAGAAATCCACGTGCGCGTTCTGCCAAAAGCACCATTTGCATGCACATCTTGTGGTTTTGCAGAAAACTTCATCCGCGTCTACCAAAAGATGCATGTGCATGCTTAAAACGCGTTTTCGCACAAATCCGTGCGCGGGTGCTAAAAAGAGCAGCATCGGCATGCTTAGCACGTCGTTTGGTAGAAATCCACGTGCGCGCTCTGCCAAAAGCACCATTTGCATGCACATCTTGTGGTTTTGCAGAAAACTTCATCCGCGTCTACCAAAAGATGCATGTGCATGCTTAAAACGCGTTTTCGCACAAATGCGTGCGCGGGTGCTAAAAGGAGCAGCATCGGCATGCTTAGCACGTCGTTTGGTAGAAATCCACGTGCGCGTTCTGCCAAAAGCACCATTTGCATGCACATCTTGTGGTTTTGCAGAAAACTTCATCCGCGTCTACCAAAAGATGCATGTGCATGCTTAAAACGCGTTTTCGCACAAATCCGTGCGCGGGTGCTAAAAAGAGCAGCATCGGCATGCTTAGCACGTCGTTTGGTAGAAATCCACGTGCGCGTTCTGCCAAAAGCACCATTTGCATGCACATCTTGTGGTTTTGCAGAAAACTTCATCCGCGTCTACCAAAAGATGCATGTGCATGCTTAAAACGCGTTTTCGCAAAAATCCGTGCGCGGGTGCTAAAAAGAGCAGCATCGGCATGCTTAGCACGTCGTTTGGTAGAAATCCACGTGCGCGTTCTGCCAAAAGCACCATTTGCATGCACATCTTGTGGTTTTGCAGAAAACTTCATCCGCGTCTACCAAAAGATGCATGTGCATGCTTAAAACGCGTTTTCGCACAAATGCGTGCGCGGGTGCTAAAAGGAGCAGCATCGGCATGCTTAGCACGTCGTTTGGTAGAAATCCACGCGCGCGTTCTGCCAAAAGCACCATTTGCATGCACATCTTGTGGTTTTGCAGAAAACTTCATCCGCGTCTACCAAAAGATGCATGTGCATGCTTAAAACGCGTTTTCGCACAAATCCGTGCGCGGGTGCTAAAAAGAGCAGCATCGGCATGCTTAGCACGTCGTTTGGTAGAAATCCACGTGCGCGTCCTGCCAAAAGCACCATTTGCATGCACATCTTGTGGTTTTGCAGAAAACTTCATCCGCGTCTACCAAAAGATGCATGTGCATGCTTAAAACGCGTTTTCGCAAAAATCCGTGCGCGGGTGCTAAAAAGAGCAGCATCGGCATGCTTAGCACGTCGTTTGGTAGAAATCCACGTGCGCGTTCTGCCAAAAGCACCATTTGCATGCACATCTTGTGGTTTTGCAGAAAACTTCATCCGCGTCTACCAAAAGATGCATGTGCATGCTTAAAACGCGTTTTCGCACAAATGCGTGCGCGGGTGCTAAAAAGAGCAGCATCGGCATGCTTAGCACGTCGTTTGGTAGAAATCCACGTGCGCGTTCTGCCAAAAGCACCATTTGCATGCACATCTTGTGGTTTTGCAGAGAACTTCATCCGCGTCTACCAAAAGATGCATGTGCATGCTTAAAACGCGTTTTCGCACAAATGCGTGCGCGGGTGCTAAAAAGAGCAGCATCGGCATGCTTAGCACGTCGTTTGGTAGAAATCCACGTGCGCGTTCTGCCAAAAGCACCATTTGCATGCACATCTTGTTATTTTGCAGAAAACTTCATCCGCGTCTACCTAAAGATGCATGTGCATGCTTAAAACGCGTTTTCGCACAAATCCGTGCGCGGGTGCTAAAAAGAGCAGCATCGGCATGCTTAGCACGTCGTTTGGTAGAAATCCACGTGCGCGTTCTGCCAAAAGCACCATTTGCATGCACATCTTGTGGTTTTGCAGAAAACTTCATCCGCGTCTACCAAAAGATGCATGTGCATGCTTAAAACGCGTTTTCGCACAAATCCGTGCGCGGGTGCTAAAAAGAGCAGCATCGGCATGCTTAGCACGTCGTTTGGTAGAAATCCACGTGCGCGTTCTGCAAAAAGCACCATTTGCATGCACATCTTGTGGTTTTGCAGAAAACTTCATCCGCGTCTACCAAAAGAGGCATGTGCATGCTTAAAACGCGTTTTCGCACAAATGCGTGCGCGGGTGCTAAAAAGAGCAGCATCGGCATGCTTAGCACGTCGTTTGGTAGAAATCCACGTGCGCGTTCTGCAAAAAGCACCATTTGCATGCACATCTTGTGGTTTTGCAGAAAACTTCATCCGCGTCTACCAAAAGATGCATGTGCATGCTTAAAACGCGTTTTCGCACAAATGCGTGCGCGGGTGCTAAAAAGAGCAGCATCGGCATGCTTAGCACGTCGTTTGGTAGAAATCCACGAGCGCGTTCTGCCAAAAGCACCATTTGCATGCACATCTTGTGGTTTTGCAGAAAACTTCATCCGCGTCTACCTAAAGATGCATGTGCATGCTTAAAACGCGTTTTCGCACAAATCCGTGCGCGGGTGCTAAAAAGAGCAGCATCGGCATGCTTAGCACGTCGTTTGGTAGAAATCCACGTGCGCGTTCTGCCAAAAGCACCATTTGCATGCACATCTTGTGGTTTTGCAGAAAACTTCATCCGCGTCTACCAAAAGATGCATGTGCATGCTTAAAACGCGTTTTCGCACAAATCCGTGCGCGGGTGCTAAAAGGAGCAGCATCGGCATGCTTAGCACGTCGTTTGGTAGAAATCCACGTGCGCGTTCTGCCAAAAGCACCATTTGCATGCACATCTTGTGGTTTTGCAGAAAACTTCATCCGCGTCTACCAAAAGATGCATGTGCATGCTTAAAAGGCGTTTTCGCACAAATCCGTGCGCGGGTGCTAAAAAGAGTAGCATCGACATGCTTAGCACGTCGTTTGGTAGAAATCCACGTGCGCGTTCTGCAAAAAGGACATTTGCATGCACATCTTGTGGTTTTGCAGAAAACTTCATCCGCGTCTACCAAAAGATGCATGTGCATGCTTAAAACGCGTTTTCGCACAAATCCGTGCGCGGGTGCTAAAAAGAGCAGCATCGGCATGCTTAGCACGTCGTTTGGTAGAAATCCACGTGCGCGTTCTGCCAAAAGCACCATTTGCATGCACATCTTGTGGTTTTGCAGAAAACTTCATCCGCGTCTACCAAAAGATGCATGTGCATGCTTAAAACGCGTTTTCGCACAAATCCGTGCGCGGGTGCTAAAAAGAGCAGCATCGGCATGCTTAGCACGTCGTTTGGTAGAAATCCACGTGCGCGTTCTGCCAAAAGCACCATTTGCATGCACATCTTGTGGTTTTGCAGAAAACTTCATCCGCGTCTACCAAAAGATGCATGTGCATGCTTAAAACGCGTTTTCGCACAAATCCGTGCGCGGGTGCTAAAAAGAGCAGCATCGGCATGCTTAGCACGTCGTTTGGTAGAAATCCACGTGCGCGTTCTGCCAAAAGCACCATTTGCATGCACATCTTGTGGTTTTGCAGAAAACTTCATCCGCGTCTACCAAAAGATGCATGTGCATGCTTAAAACGCGTTTTCGCAAAAATCCGTGCGCGGGTGCTAAAAAGAGCAGCATCGGCATGCTTAGCACGTCGTTTGGTAGAAATCCACGTGCGCGTTCTGCCAAAAGCACCATTTGCATGCACATCTTGTGGTTTTGCAGAAAACTTCATCCGCGTCTACCAAAAGATGCATGTGCATGCTTAAAACGCGTTTTCGCACAAATCCGTGCGCGGGTGCTAAAAAGAGCAGCATCGGCATGCTTAGCACGTCGTTTGGTAGAAATCCACGTGCGCGTTCTGCCAAAAGCACCATTTGCATGCACATCTTGTGGTTTTGCAGAAAACTTCATCCGCGTCTACCAAAAGATGCATGTGCATGCTTAAAACGCGTTTTCGCACAAATCCGTGCGCGGGTGCTAAAAAGAGCAGCATCGGCATGCTTAGCACGGTGTTTGGTAGAAATCCACGTGCGCGTTCTGCCAAAAGCACCATTTGCATGCACATCTTGTGGTTTTGCAGAAAACTTCATCCGCGTCTACCAAAAGATGCATGTGCATGCTTAAAACGCGTTTTCGCACAAATGCGTGCGCGGGTGCTAAAAGGAGCAGCATCGGCATGCTTAGCACGTCGTTTGGTAGAAATCCACGCGCGCGTTCTGCCAAAAGCACCATTTGCATGCACATCTTGTGGTTTTGCAGAAAACTTCATCCGCGTCTACCAAAAGATGCATGTGCATGCTTAAAACGCGTTTTCGCACAAATCCGTGCGCGGGTGCTAAAAAGAGCAGCATCGGCATGCTTAGCACGTCGTTTGGTAGAAATCCACGTGCGCGTCCTGCCAAAAGCACCATTTGCATGCACATCTTGTGGTTTTGCAGAAAACTTCATCCGCGTCTACCAAAAGATGCATGTGCATGCTTAAAACGCGTTTTCGCAAAAATCCGTGCGCGGGTGCTAAAAAGAGCAGCATCGGCATGCTTAGCACGTCGTTTGGTAGAAATCCACGTGCGCGTTCTGCCAAAAGCACCATTTGCATGCACATCTTGTGGTTTTGCAGAAAACTTCATCCGCGTCTACCAAAAGATCCATGTGCATGCTTAAAACGCGTTTTCGCACAAATCCGTGCGCGGGTGCTAAAAAGAGCAGCATCGGCATGCTTAGCACGTCGTTTGGTAGAAATCCACGTGCGCGTTCTGCAAAAAGCACCATTTGCATGCACATCTTGTGGTTTTGCAGAAAACTTCATCCGCTTCTACCAAAAGATGCATGTGCATGCTTAAGAGGAAGCTTTAGCTTGGGTGCTCCTATCTAAATACATGTAAAAGGAGAATTGGTTTTTCTCGGCAACCACTGCACTAAATTTGACGGGGTTTGCTGCATTTAAAAGAAAAGCTTAAAATATAGTGACTGTTGGTTTCGAATTTTCGATTTAGGTCGTCAAATTTTTGTAAAAATTTGGCAAAAATCGCAAATTTTCAGAAAACAAAACTATCAAGTTTACAACTCCGTAACTCAGCAAGAAAAAATCATATCGCCATTCTGTAAATTGTACCTGATAGCACATCTAAAGCGGACAAAATTGATATGTTACATATGAACCTCCAAAAATGGAGTAATGTGTAATTACAACTTTTGCAGACCCTTCGTAAACAACGTAACAAGATCACGTAAGATGTAAACTGACATATCAAATTTGTCCGCTTTGAATGGTCTAATGGATGCCGTTTACAGAATCGCGATATCTGTTCTTGATGCAGAGCTATTAGCTTGTAAACTTCGTGCTTCTATTTTTTTCATACGTCTGAATTTTTGAAAATCCTTTTAACAAAATTCGAGCCCTAAATCAAAATTCCGCTTCCAACAGTCTCTAGAATTTAACTTTCTCTCTCAAATGCAACAAATTTCATTAAAATCGGTCCAGAGGTTATCTCAGAAAAACGCTTTTGCGTTTTTACATGTATTTGAATAGGCCGCGTTGGAGTTGAGCCCGAGCTAAAGCTTCCTCTTAAAACGCGTTTTCGCACAAATGCGTGCGCGGGTGCTAAAAAGAGCAGCATCGGCATGCTTAGCACGTCGTTTGGTAGAAATCCACGTGCGCGTTCTGCCAAAAGCACCATTTGCATGCACATCTTGTGGTTTTGCAGAAAACTTCATCCGCTTCTACCAAAAGATGCATGTGCATGCTTAAGAGGAAGCTTTAGCTTGGGTGCTCCTATCTAAATACATGTAAAAGGAGAATTGGTTTTTCTCGGCAACCACTGCACTAAATTTGACGGGGTTTGCTGCATTTAAAAGAAAAGCTTAAAATATAGTGACTGTTGGTTTCGAATTTTCGATTTAGGTCGTCAACTTTTTGTAAAAATTTGGCAAAAATCGCAAATTTTCAGAAAACAAAACTATCAAGTTTACAACTCCGTAACTCAGCAAGAAAAAATCATATCGCCATTCTGTAAATTGTACCTGATAGCACATCTAAAGCGGACAAAATTGATATGTTACATATGAACCTCCAAAAATGGAGTAATGTGTAATTACAACTTTTGCAGACCCTTCGTAAACAACGTAACAAGATCACGTAAGATGTAAACTGACATATCAAATTTGTCCGCTTTGAATGGTCTAATGGATGCCGTTTACAGAATCGCGATATCTGTTCTTGATGCAGAGCTATTAGCTTGTAAACTTCGTGCTTCTATTTTTTTCATACGTCTGAATTTTTGAAAATCCTTTTAACAAAATTCGAGCCCTAAATCAAAATTCCGCTTCCAACAGTCTCTAGAATTTAACTTTCTCTCTCAAATGCAACAAATTTCATTAAAATCGGTCCAGAGGTTATCTCAGAAAAACGCTTTTGCGTTTTTACATGTATTTGAATAGGCCGCGTTGGAGTTGAGCCCGAGCTAAAGCTTCCTCTTAAAACGCGTTTTCGCACAAATGCGTGCGCGGGTGCTAAAAAGAGCAGCATCGGCATGCTTAGCACGTCGTTTGGTAGAAATCCACGTGCGCGTTCTGCCAAAAGCACCATTTGCATGCACATCTTGTGGTTTTGCAGAAAACTTCATCCGCGTCTACCAAAAGATGCATGTGCATGCTTAAAACGCGTTTTCGCACAAATCCGTGCGCGGGTGCTAAAAAGAGCAGCATCGGCATGCTTAGCACGTCGTTTGGTAGAAATCCACGTGCGCGTTCTGCCAAAAGCACCATTTGCATGCACATCTTGTGGTTTTGCAGAAAACTTCATCCGCGTCTACCAAAAGATGCATGTGCATGCTTAAAACGCGTTTTCGCACAAATCCGTGCGCGGGTGCTAAAAAGAGCAGCATCGGCATGCTTAGCACGTCGTTTGGTAGAAATCCACGTGCGCGCTCTGCCAAAAGCACCATTTGCATGCACATCTTGTGGTTTTGCAGAAAACTTCATCCGCGTCTACCAAAAGATGCATGTGCATGCTTAAAACGCGTTTTCGCACAAATGCGTGCGCGGGTGCTAAAAGGAGCAGCATCGGCATGCTTAGCACGTCGTTTGGTAGAAATCCACGTGCGCGTTCTGCCAAAAGCACCATTTGCATGCACATCTTGTGGTTTTGCAGAAAACTTCATCCGCGTCTACCAAAAGATGCATGTGCATGCTTAAAACGCGTTTTCGCAAAAATCCGTGCGCGGGTGCTAAAAAGAGCAGCATCGGCATGCTTAGCACGTCGTTTGGTAGAAATCCACGTGCGCGTTCTGCCAAAAGCACCATTTGCATGCACATCTTGTGGTTTTGCAGAAAACTTCATCCGCGTCTACCAAAAGATGCATGTGCATGCTTAAAACGCGTTTTCGCACAAATCCGTGCGCGGGTGCTAAAAAGAGCAGCATCCGCATGCTTAGCACGTCGTTTGGTAGAAATCCACGTGCGCGATCTGCAAAAAGCACCATTTGCATGCACATCTTGTGGTTTTGCAGAAAACTTCATCCGCGTCTACCAAAAGATGCATGTGCATGCTTAAAACGCGTTTTCGCACAAATGCGTGCGCGGGTGCTAAAAAGAGCAGCATCGGCATGCTTAGCACGTCGTTTGGTAGAAATCCACGTGCGCGTTCTGCCAAAAGCACCATTTGCATGCACATCTTGTGGTTTTGCAGAAAACTTCATCCGCGTCTACCAAAAGATGCATGTGCATGCTTAAAACGCGTTTTCGCACAAATCCGTGCGCGGGTGCTAAAAAGAGCAGCATCGGCATGCTTAGCACGTCGTTTGGTAGAAATCCACGTGCGCGTTCTGCCAAAAGCACCATTTGCATGCACATCTTGTGGTTTTGCAGAAAACTTTATCCGCGTCTACCAAAAGATGCATGTGCATGCTTAAAACGCGTTTTCGCACAAATCCGTGCGCGGGTGCTAAAAAGAGCAGCATCGGTATGCTTAGCACGTCGTTTGGTAGAAATCCACGTGCGCGTTCTGCCAAAAGCACCATTTGCATGCACATCTTGTGGTTTTGCAGAAAACTTCATCCGCGTCTACCAAAAGATGCATGTGCATGCTTAAAACGCGTTTTCGCACAAATCCGTGCGCGGGTGCTAAAAAGAGCAGCATCGGCATGCTTAGCACGTCGTTTGGTAGAAATCCACGTGCGCGTTCTGCAAAAAGCACCATTTGCATGCACATCTTGTGGTTTTGCAGAAAACTTCATCCGCGTCTACCAAAAGATGCATGTGCATGCTTAAGAGGAAGCTTTAGCTTGGGTGCTCCTATCTAAATACATGTAAAAGGAGAATTGGTTTTTCTCGGCAACCACTGCACTAAATTTGACGGGGTTTGCTGCATTTAAAAGAAAAGCTTAAAATATAGTGACTGTTGGTTTCGAATTTTCGATTTAGGTCGTCAAATTTTTGTAAAAATTTGGCAAAAATCGCAAATTTTCAGAAAACAAAACTATCAAGTTTACAACTCCGTAACTCAGCAAGAAAAAATCATATCGCCATTCTGTAAATTGTACCTGATAGCACATCTAAAGCGGACAAAATTGATATGTTACATATGAACCTCAAAAAATGGAGTGATGTGTAATTACAACTTTTGCAGAACCTTCGTAAACAACGTAACAAAATCACGTAAGATGTAAACTGACATATCAAATTTGTCCGCTTTGAATGGTCTAATGGATGCCGTTTACAGAATCGCGATATCTGTTCTTGATGCAGAGCTATTAGCTTGTAAACTTCGTGCTTTTATTTTTTTCATACGTCTGAATTTTTGAAAATCCTTTTAACGAAATTCAAGCCCTAAATCAAAATTCCGCTTCCAACAGTCACTAGAATTTAACTTTCTCTCTCAAATGCAACAAATTTCATTAAAATCGGTCCAGAGGTTATCTCAGAAAAACGCTTTTGCGTTTTTACATGTATTTGAATAGGCCGCGTTGGAGTTGAGCCCGAGCTAAAGCTTCCTCTTAAAACGCGTTTTCGCACAAATGCGTGCGCGGGTGCTAAAAAGAGCAGCATCGGCATGCTTAGCACGTCGTTTGGTAGAAATCCACGTGCGCGTTCTGCCAAAAGCACCATTTGCATGCACATCTTGTGGTTTTGCAGAAAACTTCATCCGCGTCTACCAAAAGATGCATGTGCATGCTTAAAACGCGTTTTCGCACAAATCCGTGCGCGGGTGCTAAAAACAGCAGCATCGGCATGCTTAGCACGTCGTTTGGTAGAAATCCACGTGCGCGTTCTGCAAAAAGCACCATTTGCATGCACATCTTGTGGTTTTGCAGAAAACTTCATCCGCGTCTACCAAAAGATGCATGTGCATGCTTAAAACGCGTTATCGCACAAATGCGTGCGCGGGTGCTAAAAAGAGCAGCATCGGCATGCTTAGCACGTCGTTTGGTAGAAATCCACGTGCGCGTTCTGCCAAAAGCACCATTTGCATGCACATCTTGTGGTTTTGCAGAAAACTTCATCCGCGTCTACCAAAAGATGCATGTGCATGCTTAAAACGCGTTTTCGCACAAATGCGTGCGCGGGTGCTAAAAGGAGCAGCATCGGCATGCTTAGCACGTCGTTTGGTAGAAATCCACGTGCGCGTTCTGCCAAAAGCACCATTTGCATGCACATCTTGTGGTTTTGCAGAAAACTTCATCCGCGTCTACCAAAAGATGCATGTGCATGCTTAAAACGCGTTTTCGCACAAATCCGTGCGCGGGTGCTAAAAAGAGCAGCATCGGCATGCTTAGCACGTCGTTTGGTAGAAATCCACGTGCGCGTTCTGCCAAAAGCACCATTTGCATGCACATCTTGTGGTTTTGCAGAAAACTTCATCCGCGTCTACCAAAAGATGCATGTGCATGCTTAAAAGGCGTTTTCGCACAAATCCGTGCGCGGGTGCTAAAAAGAGCAGCATCGGAATGCTTAGCACGTCGTTTGGTAGAAATCCACGTGCGCGTTCTGCAAAAAGGACATTTGCATGCACATCTTGTGGTTTTGCAGAAAACTTCATCCGCGTCTACCAAAAGATGCATGTGCATGCTTAAAACGCGTTTTCGCACAAATCCGTGCGCGGGTGCTAAAAAGAGCAGCATCGGCATGCTTAGCACGTCGTTTGGTAGAAATCCACGTGCGCGTTCTGCCAAAAGCACCATTTGCATGCACATCTTGTGGTTTTGCAGAAAACTTCATCCGCGTCTACCAAAAGATGCATGTGCATGCTTAAAACGCGTTTTCGCACAAATCCGTGCGCGGGTGCTAAAAAGAGCAGCATCGGCATGCTTAGCACGTCGTTTGGTAGAAATCCACGTGCGCGCTCTGCCAAAAGCACCATTTGCATGCACATCTTGTGGTTTTGCAGAAAACTTCATCCGCGTCTACCAAAAGATGCATGTGCATGCTTAAAACGCGTTTTCGCACAAATGCGTGCGCGGGTGCTAAAAGGAGCAGCATCGGCATGCTTAGCACGTCGTTTGGTAGAAATCCACGTGCGCGTTCTGCCAAAAGCACCATTTGCATGCACATCTTGTGGTTTTGCAGAAAACTTCATCCGCGTCTACCAAAAGATGCATGTGCATGCTTAAAACGCGTTTTCGCACAAATCCGTGCGCGGGTGCTAAAAAGAGCAGCATCGGCATGCTTAGCACGTCGTTTGGTAGAAATCCACGTGCGCGTTCTGCCAAAAGCACCATTTGCATGCACATCTTGTGGTTTTGCAGAAAACTTCATCCGCGTCTACCAAAAGATGCATGTGGATGCTTAAAACGCGTTTTCGCAAAAATCCGTGCGCGGGTGCTAAAAAGAGCAGCATCGGCATGCTTAGCACGTCGTTTGGTAGAAATCCACGTGCGCGTTCTGCCAAAAGCACCATTTGCATGCACATCTTGTGGTTTTGCAGAAAACTTCATCCGCGTCTACCAAAAGATGCATGTGCATGCTTAAAACGCGTTTTCGCACAAATCCGTGCGCGGGTGCTAAAAAGAGCAGCATCCGCATGCTTAGCACGTCGTTTGGTAGAAATCCACGTGCGCGATCTGCAAAAAGCACCATTTGCATGCACATCTTGTGGTTTTGCAGAAAACTTCATCCGCGTCTACCAAAAGATGCATGTGCATGCTTAAAACGCGTTTTCGCACAAATGCGTGCGCGGGTGCTAAAAGGAGCAGCATCGGCATGCTTAGCACGTCGTTTGGTAGAAATCCACGCGCGCGTTCTGCCAAAAGCACCATTTGCATGCACATCTTGTGGTTTTGCAGAAAACTTCATCCGCATCTACCAAAAGATGCATGTGCATGCTTAAAACGCGTTTTCGCACAAATCCGTGCGCGGGTGCTAAAAAGAGCAGCATCGGCATGCTTAGCACGTCGTTTGGTAGAAATCCACGTGCGCGTCCTGCCAAAAGCACCATTTGCATGCACATCTTGTGGTTTTGCAGAAAACTTCATCCGCGTCTACCAAAAGATGCATGTGCATGCTTAAAACGCGTTTTCGCAAAAATCCGTGCGCGGGTGCTAAAAAGAGCAGCATCGGCATGCTTAGCACGTCGTTTGGTAGAAATCCACGTGCGCGTTCTGCCAAAAGCACCATTTGCATGCACATCTTGTGGTTTTGCAGAAAACTTCATCCGCGTCTACCAAAAGATGCATGTGCATGCTTAAAACGCGTTTTCGCACAAATCCTTGCGCGGGTGCTAAAAAGAGCAGCATCGGCATGCTTAGCACGTCGTTTGGTAGAAATCCACGTGCGCGTTCTGCAAAAAGCACCATTTGCATGCACATCTTGTGGTTTTGCAGAAAACTTCATCCGCTTCTACCAAAAGATGCATGTGCATGCTTAAGAGGAAGCTTTAGCTTGGGTGCTCCTATCTAAATACATGTAAAAGGAGAATTGGTTTTTCTCGGCAACCACTGCACTAAATTTGACGGGGTTTGCTGCATTTAAAAGAAAAGCTTAAAATATAGTGACTGTTGGTTTCGAATTTTCGATTTAGGTCGTCAAATTTTTGTAAAAATTTGGCAAAAATCGCAAATTTTCAGAAAACAAAACTATCAAGTTTACAACTCCGTAACTCAGCAAGAAAAAATCATATCGCCATTCTGTAAATTGTACCGGATAGCACATCTAAAGCGGACAAAATTGATATGTTACATATGAACCTCAAAAAATGGAGTAATGTGTAATTACAACTTTTGCAGACCCTTCGTAAACAACGTAACAAGATCACGTAAGATGTAAACTGACATATCAAATTTGTCCGCTTTGAATGGTCTAATGGATGCCGTTTACAGAATCGCGATATCTGTTCTTGATGCAGAGCTATTAGCTTGTAAACTTCGTGCTTCTATTTTTTTCATACGTCTGAATTTTTGAAAATCCTTTTAACAAAATTCGAGCCCTAAATCAAAATTCCGCTTCCAACAGTCACTAGAATTTAACTTTCTCTCTCAAATGCAACAAATTTCATTAAAATCGGTCCCGAGGTTATCTCAGAAAAACGCTTTTGCGTTTTTACATGTATTTGAATAGGCCGCGTTGGAGTTGAGCCCGAGCTAAAGCTTCCTCTTAAAACGCGTTTTCGCACAAATGCGTGCGCGGGTGCTAAAAAGAGCAGCATCGGCATGCTTAGCACGTCGTTTGGTAGAAATCCACGTGCGCGTTCTGCCAAAAGCACCATTTGCATGCACATCTTGTGGTTTTGCAGAAAACTTCATCCGCGTCTACCAAAAGATGCATGTGCATGCTTAAAACGCGTTTTCGCACAAATCCGTGCGCGGGTGCTAAAAAGAGCAGCATCGGCATGCTTAGCACGTCGTTTGGTAGAAATCCACGTGCGCGTTCTGCCAAAAGCACCATTTGCATGCACATCTTGTGGTTTTGCAGAAAACTTCATCCGCGTCTACCAAAAGATGCATGTGCATGCTTAAAACGCGTTTTCGCACAAATCCGTGCGCGGGTGCTAAAAAGAGCAGCATCGGCATGCTTAGCACGTCGTTTGGTAGAAATCCACGTGCGCGCTCTGCCGAAAGCACCATTTGCATGCACATCTTGTGGTTTTGCAGAAAACTTCATCCGCGTCTACCAAAAGATGCATGTGCATGCTTAAAACGCGTTTTCGCACAAATGCGTGCGCGGGTGCTAAAAGGAGCAGCATCGGCATGCTTAGCACGTCGTTTGGTAGAAATCCACGTGCGCGTTCTGCCAAAAGCACCATTTGCATGCACATCTTGTGGTTTTGCAGAAAACTTCATCCGCGTCTACCAAAAGATGCATGTGCATGCTTAAAACGCGTTTTCGCACAAATCCGTGCGCGGGTGCTAAAAAGAGCAGCATCGGCATGCTTAGCACGTCGTTTGGTAGAAATCCACGTGCGCGTTCTGCCAAAAGCACCATTTGCATGCACATCTTGTGGTTTTGCAGAAAACTTCATCCGCGTCTACCAAAAGATGCATGTGCATGCTTAAAACGCGTTTTCGCAAAAATCCGTGCGCGGGTGCTAAAAAGAGCAGCATCGGCATGCTTAGCACGTCGTTTGGTAGAAATCCACGTGCGCGTTCTGCCAAAAGCACCATTTGCATGCACATCTTGTGGTTTTGCAGAAAACTTCATCCGCGTCTACCAAAAGATGCATGTGCATGCTTAAAACGCGTTTTCGCACAAATCCGTGCGCGGGTGCTAAAAAGAGCAGCATCCGCATGCTTAGCACGTCGTTTGGTAGAAATCCACGTGCGCGATCTGCAAAAAGCACCATTTGCATGCACATCTTGTGGTTTTGCAGAAAACTTCATCCGCGTCTACCAAAAGATGCATGTGCATGCTTAAAACGCGTTTTCGCACAAATGCGTGCGCGGGTGCTAAAAAGAGCAGCATCGGCATGCTTAGCACGTCGTTTGGTAGAAATCCACGTGCGCGTTCTGCCAAAAGCACCATTTGCATGCACATCTTGTGGTTTTGCAGAAAACTTCATCCGCGTCTACCAAAAGATGCATGTGCATGCTTAAAAGGCGTTTTCGCACAAATCCGTGCGCGGGTGCTAAAAAGAGCAGCATCGGCATGCTTAGCACGTCGTTTGGTAGAAATCCACGTGCGCGTTCTGCAAAAAGGACATTTGCATGCACATCTTGTGGTTTTGCAGAAAACTTCATCCGCGTCTACCAAAAGATGCATGTGCATGCTTAAAACGCGTTTTCGCACAAATCCGTGCGCGGGTGCTAAAAAGAGCAGCATCGGCATGCTTAGCACGTCGTTTGGTAGAAATCCACGTGCGCGTTCTGCCAAAAGCACCATTTGCATGCACATCTTGTGGTTTTGCAGAAAACTTCATCCGCGTCTAACAAAAGATGCATGTGCATGCTTAAAACGCGTTTTCGCACAAATCCGTGCGCGGGTGCTAAAAAGAGCAGCATCGGCATGCTTAGCACGTCGTTTGGTAGAAATCCACGTGCGCGTTCTGCAAAAAGCACCATTTGCATGCACATCTTGTGGTTTTGCAGAAAACTTCATCCGCGTCTACCAAAAGATGCATGTGCATGCTTAAGAGGAAGCTTTAGCTTGGGTGCTCCTATCTAAATACATGTAAAAGGAGAATTCGTTTTTGTCGGCAACCACTGCACTAAATTTGACGGGGTTTGCTGCATTTAAAAGAAAAGCTTAAAATATAGTGACTGTTGGTTTCGAATTTTCGATTTAGGTCGTCAAATTTTTGTAAAAATTTGGCAAAAATCGCAAATTTTCAGAAAACGAAACTATCAAGTTTACAACTCCGTAACTCAGCAAGAAAAAATCATATCGCCATTCTGTAAATTGTACCTGATAGCACATCTAAAGCGGACAAAATTGATATGTTACATATGAACCTCAAAAAATGGAGTGATGTGTAATTACAACTTTTGCAGAACCTTCGTAAACAACGTAACAAAATCACGTAAGATGTAAACTGACATATCAAATTTGTCCGCTTTGAATGGTCTAATGGATGCCGTTTACAGAATCGCGATATCTGTTCTTGATGCAGAGCTATTAGCTTGTAAACTTCGTGCTTCTATTTTTTTCATACGTCTGAATTTTTGAAAATCCTTTTAACAAAATTCAAGCCCTAAATCAAAATTCCGCTTCCAACAGTCACTAGAATTTAACTTTCTCTCTCAAATGCAACAAATTTCATTAAAATCGGTCCAGAGGTTATCTCAGAAAAACGCTTTTGCGTTTTTACATGTATTTGAATAGGCCGCGTTGGAGTTGAGCCCGAGCTAAAGCTTCCTCTTAAAACGCGTTTTCGCACAAATGCGTGCGCGGGTGCTAAAAAGAGCAGCATCGGCATGCTTAGCACGTCGTTTGGTAGAAATCCACGTGCGCGTTCTGCCAAAAGCACCATTTGCATGCACATCTTGTGGTTTTGCAGAAAACTTCATCCGCGTCTACCAAAAGATGCATGTGCATGCTTAAAACGCGTTTTCGCACAAATCCGTGCGCGGGTGCTAAAAACAGCAGCATCGGCATGCTTAGCACGTCGTTTGGTAGAAATCCACGTGCGCGTTCTGCAAAAAGCACCATTTGCATGCACATCTTGTGGTTTTGCAGAAAACTTCATCCGCGTCTACCAAAAGATGCATGTGCATGCTTAAAACGCGTTATCGCACAAATGCGTGCGCGGGTGCTAAAAAGAGCAGCATCGGCATGCTTAGCACGTCGTTTGGTAGAAATCCACGTGCGCGTTCTGCCAAAAGCACCATTTGCATGCACATCTTGTGGTTTTGCAGAAAACTTCATCCGCGTCTACCAAAAGATGCATGTGCATGCTTAAAACGCGTTTTCGCACAAATGCGTGCGCGGGTGCTAAAAGGAGCAGCATCGGCATGCTTAGCACGTCGTTTGGTAGAAATCCACGTGCGCGTTCTGCCAAAAGCACCATTTGCATGCACATCTTGTGGTTTTGCAGAAAACTTCATCCGCGTCTACCAAAAGATGCATGTGCATGCTTAAAACGCGTTTTCGCACAAATCCGTGCGCGGGTGCTAAAAAGAGCAGCATCGGCATGCTTAGCACGTCGTTTGGTAGAAATCCACGTGCGCGTTCTGCCAAAAGCACCATTTGCATGCACATCTTGTGGTTTTGCAGAAAACTTCATCCGCGTCTACCAAAAGATGCATGTGCATGCTTAAAAGGCGTTTTCGCACAAATCCGTGCGCGGGTGCTAAAAAGAGCAGCATCGGAATGCTTAGCACGTCGTTTGGTAGAAATTCACGTGCGCGTTCTGCAAAAAGGACATTTGCATGCACATCTTGTGGTTTTGCAGAAAACTTCATCCGCGTCTACCAAAAGATGCATGTGCATGCTTAAAACGCGTTTTCGCACAAATCCGTGCGCGGGTGCTAAAAAGAGCAGCATCGGCATGCTTAGCACGTCGTTTGGTAGAAATCCACGTGCGCGTTCTGCCAAAAGCACCATTTGCATGCACATCTTGTGGTTTTGCAGAAAACTTCATCCGCGTCTACCAAAAGATGCATGTGCATGCTTAAAACGCGTTTTCGCACAAATCCGTGCGCGGGTGCTAAAAAGAGCAGCATCGGCATGCTTAGCACGTCGTTTGGTAGAAATCCACGTGCGCGCTCTGCCAAAAGCACCATTTCCATGCACATCTTGTGGTTTTGCAGAAAACTTCATCCGCGTCTACCAAAAAATGCATGTGCATGCTTAAAACGCGTTTTCGCACAAATGCGTGCGCGGGTGCTAAAAGGAGCAGCATCGGCATGCTTAGCACGTCGTTTGGTAGAAATCCACGTGCGCGTTCTGCCAAAAGCACCATTTGCATGCACATCTTGTGGTTTTGCAGAAAACTTCATCCGCGTCTACCAAAAGATGCATGTGCATGCTTAAAACGCGTTTTCGCACAAATCCGTGCGCGGGTGCTAAAAAGAGCAGCATCGGCATGCTTAGCACGTCGTTTGGTAGAAATCCACGTGCGCGTTCTGCCAAAAGCACCATTTGCATGCACATCTTGTGGTTTTGCAGAAAACTTCATCCGCGTCTACCAAAAGATGCATGTGCATGCTTAAAACGCGTTTTCGCAAAAATCCGTGCGCGGGTGCTAAAAAGAGCAGCATCGGCATGCTTAGCACGTCGTTTGGCAGAAATCCACGTGCGCGTTCTGCCAAAAGCACCATTTGCATGCACATCTTGTGGTTTTGCAGAAAACTTCATCCGCGTCTACCAAAAGATGCATGTGCATGCTTAAAACGCGTTTTCGCACAAATCCGTGCGCGGGTGCTAAAAAGAGCAGCATCCGCATGCTTAGCACGTCGTTTGGTAGAAATCCACGTGCGCGATCTGCAAAAAGCACCATTTGCATGCACATCTTGTGGTTTTGCAGAAAACTTCATCCGCGTCTACCAAAAGATGCATGTGCATGCTTAAAACGCGTTTTCGCACAAATGCGTGCGCGGGTGCTAAAAAGAGCAGCATCGGCATGCTTAGCACGTCGTTTGGTAGAAATCCACGTGCGCGTTCTGCCAAAAGCACCATTTGCATGCACATCTTGTGGTTTTGCAGAAAACTTCATCCGCGTCTACCAAAAGATGCATGTGCATGCTTAAAAGGCGTTTTCGCACAAATCCGTGCGCGGGTGCTAAAAAGAGCAGCATCGGCATGCTTAGCACGTCGTTTGGTAGAAATCCACGTGCGCGTTCTGCAAAAAGGACATTTGCATGCACATCTTGTGGTTTTGCAGAAAACTTCATCCGCGTCTACCAAAAGATGCATGTGCATGCTTAAAACGCGTTTTCGCACAAATCCGTGCGCGGGTGCTAAAAAGAGCAGCATCGGCATGCTTAGCACGTCGTTTGGTAGAAATCCACGTGCGCGTTCTGCCAAAAGCACCATTTGCATGCACATCTTGTGGTTTTGCAGAAAACTTCATCCGCGTCTACCAAAAGATGCATGTGCATGCTTAAAACGCGTTTTCGCACAAATCCGTGCGCGGGTGCTAAAAAGAGCAGCATCGGCATGCTTAGCACGTCGTTTGGTAGAAATCCACGTGCGCGTTCTGCCAAAAGCACCATTTGCATGCACATCTTGTGGTTTTGCAGAAAACTTCATCCGCGTCTACCAAAAGATGCATGTGCATGCTTAAAACGCGTTTTCGCACAAATCCGTGCGCGGGTGCTAAAAAGAGCAGCATCGGCATGCTTAGCACGTCGTTTGGTAGAAATCCACGTGCGCGTTCTGCAAAAAGCACCATTTGCATGCACATCTTGTGGTTTTGCAGAAAACTTCATCCGCGTCTACCAAAAGATGCATGTGCATGCTTAAGAGGAAGCTTTAGCTTGGGTGCTCCTATCTAAATACATGTAAAAGGAGAATTCGTTTTTCTCGGCAACCACTGCACTAAATTTGACGGGGTTTGCTGCATTTAAAAGAAAAGCTTAAAATATAGTGACTGTTGGTTTCGAATTTTCGATTTAGGTCGTCAAATTTTTGTAAAAATTTGGCAAAAATCGCAAATTTTCAGAAAACGAAACTATCAAGTTTACAACTCCGTAACTCAGCAAGAAAAAATCATATCGCCATTCTGTAAATTGTACCTGATAGCACATCTAAAGCGGACAAAATTGATATGTTACATATGAACCTCAAAAAATGGAGTGATGTGTAATTACAACTTTTGCAGAACCTTCGTAAACAACGTAACAAGATCACGTAAGATGTAAATTGACATATCAAATTTGTCCGCTTTGAATGGTCTAATGGATGCCGTTTACAGAATCGCGATATCTGTTCTTGATGCAGAGCTATTAGCTTGTAAACTTCGTGCTTCTATTTTTTTCATACGTCTGAATTTTTGAAAATCCTTTTAACAAAATTCAAGCCCTAAATCAAAATTCCGCTTCCAACAGTCACTAGAATTTAACTTTCTCTCTCAAATGCAACAAATTTCATTAAAATCGGTCCAGAGGTTATCTCAGAAAAACGCTTTTGCGTTTTTACATGTATTTGAATAGGCCGCGTTGGAGTTGAGCCCGAGCTAAAGCTTCCTCTTAAAACGCGTTTTCGCACAAATGCGTGCGCGGGTGCTAAAAAGAGTAGCATCGGCATGCTTAGCACGTCGTTTGGTAGAAATCCACGTGCGCGTTCTGCCAAAAGCACCATTTGCATGCACATCTTGTGGTTTTGCAGAAAACTTCATCCGCGTCTACCAAAAGATGCATGTGCATGCTTAAAACGCGTTTTCGCACAAATCCGTGCGCGGGTGCTAAAAACAGCAGCATCGGCATGCTTAGCACGTCGTTTGGTGGAAATCCACGTGCGCGTTCTGCAAAAAGCACCATTTGCATGCACATCTTGTGGTTTTGCAGAAAACTTCATCCGCGTCTACCAAAAGATGCATGTGCATGCTTAAAACGCGTTATCGCACAAATGCGTGCGCGGGTGCTAAAAAGAGCAGCATCGGCATGCTTAGCACGTCGTTTGGTAGAAATCCACGTGCGCGTTCTGCCAAAAGCACCATTTGCATGCACATCTTGTGGTTTTGCAGAAAACTTCATCCGCGTCTACCAAAAGATGCATGTGCATGCTTAAAACGCGTTTTCGCACAAATGCGTGCGCGGGTGCTAAAACGAGCAGCATCGGCATGCTTAGCACGTCGTTTGGTAGAAATCCACGTGCGCGTTCTGCCAAAAGCACCATTTGCATGCACATCTTGTGGTTTTGCAGAAAACTTCATCCGCGTCTACCAAAAGATGCATGTGCATGCTTTAAACGCGTTTTCGCACAAATCCGTGCGCGGGTGCTAAAAAGAGCAGCATCGGCATGCTTAGCACGTCGTTTGGTAGAAATCCACGTGCGCGTTCTGCCAAAAGCACCATTTGCATGCACATCTTGTGGTTTTGCAGAAAACTTCATCCGCGTCTACCAAAAGATGCATGTGCATGCTTAAAAGGCGTTTTCGCACAAATCCGTGCGCGGGTGCTAAAAAGAGCAGCATCGGAATGCTTAGCACGTCGTTTGGTAGAAATCCACGTGCGCGTTCTGCAAAAAGGACATTTGCATGCACATCTTGTGGTTTTGCAGAAAACTTCATCCGCGTCTACCAAAAGATGCATGTGCATGCTTAAAACGCGTTTTCGCACAAATCCGTGCGCGGGTGCTAAAAAGAGCAGCATCGGCATGCTTAGCACGTCGTTTGGTAGAAATCCACGTGCGCGTTCTGCCAAAAGCACCATTTGCATGCACATCTTGTGGTTTTGCAGAAAACTTCATCCGCGTCTACCAAAAGATGCATGTGCATGCTAAAAACGCGTTTTCGCACAAATGCGTGCGCGGGTGCTAAAAAGAGCAGCATCGGCATGCTTAGCACGTCGTTTGGTAGAAATCCACGTGCGCGTTCTGCCAAAAGCACCATTTGCATGCGCATCTTGTGGTTTTGCAGAAAACTTCATCCGCGTCTACCAAAAGATGCATGTGCATGCTTAAAACGCGTTTTCGCACAAATCCGTGCGCGGGTGCTAAAAAGAGCAGCATCGGCATGCTTAGCACGTCGTTTGGTAGAAATCCACGTGCGCGTTCTGCCAAAAGCACCATTTGCATGCACATCTTGTGGTTTTGCAGAAAACTTCATCCGCGTCTACCAAAAGATGCATGTGCATGCTAAAAACGCGTTTTCGCACAAATCCGTGCGCGGGTGCTAAAAAGAGCAGCATCGGCATGCTTAGCACGTCGTTTGGTAGAAATCCACGTGCGCGTTCTGCCAAAAGCACCATTTGCATGCACATCTTGTGGTTTTGCAGAAAACTTCATCCGCGTCTACCAAAAGATGCATGTGCATGCTTAAAACGCGTTTTCGCACAAATCCGTGCGCGGGTGCTAAAAAGAGCAGCATCGGCATGCTTAGCACGTCGTTTGGTAGAAATCCACGTGCGCGTTCTGCCAAAAGCACCATTTGCATGCACATCTTGTGGTTTTGCAGAAAACTTCATCCGCGTCTACCAAAAGATGCATGTGCATGCTTAAAACGCGTTTTCGCACAAATCCGTGCGCGGGTGCTAAAAAGAGCAGCATCGGCATGCTTAGCACGTCGTTTGGTAGAAATCCACGTGCGCGTTCTGCAAAAAGCACCATTTGCATGCACATCTTGTGGTTTTGCAGAAAACTTCATCCGCGTCTACCAAAAGATGCATGTGCATGCTTAAAACGCGTTTTCGCACAAATGCGCGCGCGGGTGCTAAAAAGAGCAGCATCGGCATGCTTAGCACGTCGTTTGGTAGAAATCCACGTGCGCGTTCTGCAAAAAGCACCATTTGCATGCACATCTTGTGGTTTTGCAGAAAACTTCATCCGCATCTACTAAAAGATGCATGTGCATGCTTAAAACGCGTTTTCGCACAAATGCGTGCGCGGGTGCTAAAAAGAGCAGCATCGGCATGCTTAGCACGTCGTTTGGTAGAAATCCACGTGCGCGTTCTGCCAAAAGCACCATTTGCATGCACATCTTGTGGTTTTGCAGAAAACTTCATCCGCGTCTACCAAAAGATGCATGTGCATGCTTAAAACGCGTTTTCGCACAAATGCGTGCGCGGGTGCTAAAAGGAGCAGCATCGGCATGCTTAGCATGTCGTTTGGTAGAAATCCACGTGCGCGTTCTGCCAAAAGCACCATTTGCATGCACATCTTGTGGTTTTGCAGAAAACTTCATCCGCGTCTACCAAAAGATGCATGTGCATGCTTAAAACGCGTTTTCGCACAAATCCGTGCGCGGGTGCTAAAAAGAGCAGCATCGGCATGCTTAGCACGTCGTTTGGTAGAAATCCACGTGCGCGTTCTGCCAAAAGCACCATTTGCATGCACATCTTGTGGTTTTGCAGAAAACTTCATCCGCGTCTACCAAAAGATGCATGTGCATGCTTAAAACGCGTTTTCGCAAAAATCCGTGCGCGGGTGCTAAAAAGAGCAGCATCGGCATGCTTAGCACGTCGTTTGGTAGAAATCCACGTGCGCGTTCTGCCAAAAGCACCATTTGCATGCACATCTTGTGGTTTTGCAGAAAACTTCATCCGCGTCTACCAAAAGATGCATGTGCATGCTTAAAACGCGTTTTCGCACAAATCCGTGCGCGGGTGCTAAAAAGAGCAGCATCGGCATGCTTAGCACGTCGTTTGGTAGAAATCCACGTGCCCGTTCTGAAAAAAGCACCATTTGCATGCACATCTTGTGGTTTTGCAGAAAACTTCATCCGCGTCTACCAAAAGATGGATGTGCATGCTTAAGAGGAAGCTTTAGCTTGGGTGCTCCTATCTAAATACATGTAAAAGGAGAATTCGTTTTTCTCGGCAACCACTGCACTAAATTTGACGGGGTTTGCTGCATTTAAAAGAAAAGCTTAAAATATAGTGACTGTTGGTTTCGAATTTTCGATTTAGGTCGTCAAATTTTTGTAAAAATTTGGCAAAAATCGCAAATTTTCAGAAAACGAAACTATCAAGTTTACAACTCCGTAACTCAGCAAGAAAAAATTATATCGCCATTCTGTCAATTGTACCTGATAGCACATCTAAAGCGGACAAAATTGATATGTTACATATGAACCTCAAAAAATGGAGTAATGTGTAATTACAACTTTTGCAGAACCTTCGTAAACAACGTAACAAGATCACGTAAGATGTAAACTGACATATCAAATTTGTGCGCTTTGAATGGTCTAATGGATGCCGTTTACAGAATCGCGATATCTGTTCTTGATGCAGAGCTATTAGCTTGTAAACTTCGTGCTTCTATTTTTTTCATACGTCTGAATTTTTGAAAATCCTTTTAACAAAATTCGAGCCCTAAATCAAAATTCCGCTTCCAACAGTCACTAGAATTTAACTTTCTCTCTCAAATGCAACAAATTTCATTAAAATCGGTCCAGAGGTTATCTCAGAAAAACGCTTTTGCGTTTCTACATGTATTTGAATAGGCCGCGTTGGAGTTGAGCCCGAGCTAAAGCTTCCTCTTAAAACGCGTTTTCGCACAAATGCTTGCGCGGGTGCTAAAAAGAGCAGCATCGGCATGCTTAGCACGTCGTTTGGTAGAAATCCACGTGCGCGTTCTGCCAAAAGCACCATTTGCATGTACATCTTGTGGTTTTGCAGAAAACTTCATCCGCGTCTACCAAAAGATGCATGTGCATGCTTAAAACGCGTTTTCGCACAAATCCGTGCGCGGGTGCTAAAAACAGCAGCATCGGCATGCTTAGCACGTCGTTTGGTAGAAATCCACGTGCGCGTTCTGCAAAAAGCACCATTTGCATGCACATCTTGTGGTTTTGCAGAAAACTTCATCCGCGTCTACCAAAAGATGCATGTGCATGCTTAAAACGCGTTTTCGCACAAATGCGTGCGCGGGTGCTAAAAAGAGCAGCATCGGCATGCTTAGCACGTCGTTTGATAGACATCCACGTGCGCGTTCTGCCAAAAGCACCATTTGCATGCACATCTTGTGGTTTTGCAGAAAACTTCATCCGCGTCTACCAAAAGATGCATGTGCACGCTTAAAACGCGTTTTCGCGCAAATCCGTGCGCGGGTGCTAAAAAGAGCAGCATCGGCATGCTTAGCACGTCGTTTGGTAGAAATCCACGTGCGCGTTCTGCCAAAAGCACCATTTGCATGCACATCTTGTGGTTTTGCAGAAAACTTCATCCGCGTCTACCAAAAGATGCATGTGCATGCTTAAAACGCGTTTTCGCACAAATGCGTGCGCGGGTGCTAAAAAGAGCAGCATCGGCATGCTTAGCACGTCGTTTGGTAGAAATCCACGTGCGCGTTCTGCAAAAAGCACCATTTGCATGCACATCTTGTGGTTTTGCAGAAAACTTCATCCGCGTCTACCAAAAGATGCATGTGCATGCTTAAAACGCGTTTTCGCACAAATGCGTGCGCGGGTGCTAAAAAGAGCAGCATCGGCATGCTTAGCACGTCGTTTGGTAGAAATCCACGTGCGCGTTCTGCCAAAAGCACCATTTGCATGCACATCTTGTGGTTTTGCAGAAAACTTCATCCGCGTCTACCAAAAGATGCATGTGCATGCTTAAAACGCGTTTTCGCACAAATCCGTGCGCGGGCGCTAAAAAGAGCAGCATCGGCATGCTTAGCACGTCGTTTGGTAGAAATCCAAGTGCGCGTTCTGCCAAAAGCACCATTTGCATGCACATCTTGTGGTTTTGCAGAAAACTTCATCCGCGTCTACCAAAAGATGCATGTGCATGCTTAAAACGCGTTTTCGCACAAATCCGTGCGCGGGTGCTAAAAAGAGCAGCATCGGCATGCTTAGCACGTCGTTTGGTAGAAATCCACGTGCGCGTTCTGCCAAAAGCACCATTTGTATGCACATCTTGTGGTTTTGCAGAAAACTTCATCCGCGTCTACCAAAAGATGCATGTGCATGCTTAAAACGCGTTTTCACACAAATCCGTGCGCGGGCGCTAAAAAGAGCAGCATCGGCATGCTTAGCACGTCGTTTGGTAGAAATCCACGTGCGCGTTCTGCCAAAAGCACCATTTGCATGCACATCTTGTGGTTTTGCGGAAAACTTCATCCGCGTCTAGCAAAAGATGCATGTGCATGCTTAAAACGCGTTTTCGCACAAATGCGTGCGCGGGTGCTAAAAAGAGCAGCATCGGCATGCTTAGCACGTCGTTTGGTAGAAATCCACGTGCGCGTTCTGCCAAAAGCACCATTTGCATGCATATCTTGTGGTTTTGCAGAAAACTTCATCCGCGTCTACCAAAAGATGCATGTGCATGCTTAAAACGCGTTTTCGCGCAAATCCGTGCGCGGGTGCTAAAAAGAGCAGCATCGGCATGCTTAGCACGTCGTTTGGTAGAAATCCACGTGCGCGTTCTGCCAAAAGCACCATTTGCATGCACATCTTGTGGTTTTGCAGAAAACTTCATCCGCGTCTACCAAAAGATGCATGTGCATGCAAAAAACGCGTTTTCGCACAAATCCGTGCGCGGGTGCTAAAAAGAGCAGCATCGGCATGCTTAGCACATCGTTTGGTAGAAATCCACCTGCGCGTTCTGCCAAAAGCACCATTTGCATGCACATCTTGTGGTTTTGCAGAAAACTTCATCCGCGTCTACCAAAAGATGCATGTGCATGCTTAAAACGCGTTTTCGCACAAATCCGTGCGCGGGTGCTAAAAAGAGCAGCATCGGCATGCTTAGCACGTCGTTTGGTAGAAATCCACGTGCGCGTTCTGCAAAAAGCAGCATTTGCATGCACATCTTGTGCTTTTGCAGAAAACTTCATCCGCGTCTACCAAAAGATGCATGTGCATGCTTAAAACGCGTTTTCGCACAAATGCGTGCGCGGGTGCTAAAAAGAGCAGCATCGGCATGCTTAGCACGTCGTTTGGTAGAAATCCACGTGCGCGTTCTGCCAAAAGCACCATTTGCATGCACATCTTGTGGTTTTGCAGAAAACTTCATCCGCGTCTACCAAAAGATGCATGTGCATGCTTAAAACGCGTTTTCGCACACATCCGTGCGCGGGTGCTAGAAAGAGCAGCATCGGCATGCTTAGCACGTCGTTTGGTAGAAATCCACGTGCGCGTTCTGCCAAAAGCACCATTTGCATGCACATCTTGTGGTTTTGCAGAAAACTTCATCCGCGTCTACCAAAAGATGCATGTGCATGCTTAAAACGCGTTTTCGCACAAATCCGTGCGCGGGCGCTAAAAAGAGCAGCATCGGCATGCTTAGCACGTCGTTTGGTAGAAATCCAAGTGCGCGTTCTGCCAAAAGCACCATTTGCATGCACATCTTGTGGTTTTGCAGAAAACTTCATCCGCGTCTACCAAAAGATGCATGTGCATGCTTAAAACGCGTTTTCGCACAAATCCGTGCGCGGGTGCTAAAAAGAGCAGCATCGGCATGTTTAGCACGTCGTTTGGTAGAAATCCACGTGCGCGTTCTGCCAAAAGCACCATTTGCATGCACATCTTGTGGTTTTGCAGAAAACTTCATCCGCGTCTACCAAAAGATGCATGTGCATGCTTAAAACGCGTTTTCACACAAATCCGTGCGCGGGTGCTAAAAAGAGCAGCATCGGCATGCTTAGCACGTCGTTTGGTAGAAATCCACGTGCGCGTTCTGCCAAAAGCACCATTTGCATGCACATCTTGTGGTTTTGCGGAAAACTTCATCCGCGTCTAGCAAAAGATGCATGTGCATGCTTAAAACGCGTTTTCGCACAAATGCGTGCGCGGGTGCTAAAAAGAGCAGCATCGGCATGCTTAGCACGTCGTTTGGTAGAAATCCACGTGCGCGTTCTGCCAAAAGCACCATTTGCATGCACATCTTGTGGTTTTGCAGAAAACTTCATCCGCGTCTACCAAAAGATGCATGTGCATGCTTAAAACGCGTTTTCGCACAAATCCGTGCGCGGGTGCTAAAAAGAGCAGCATCGGCATGCTTAGCACGTCGTTTGGTAGAAATCCACGTGCGCGTTCTGCCAAAAGCACCATTTGCATGCACATCTTGTGGTTTTGCAGAAAACTTCATCCGCGTCTACCAAAAGATGCATGTGCATGCTAAAAACGCGTTTTCGCACAAATCCGTGCGCGGGTGCTAAAAAGAGCAGCATCGGCATGCTTAGCACATCGTTTGGTAGAAATCCACGTGCGCGTTCTGCCAAAAGCACCATTTGCATGCACATCTTGTGGTTTTGCAGAAAACTTCATCCGCGTCTACCAAAAGATGCATGTGCATGCTTAAAACGCGTTTTCGCACAAATCCGTGCGCGGGTGCTAAAAAGAGCAGCATCGGCATGCTTAGCACGTCGTTTGGTAGAAATCCACGTGCGCGTTCTGCAAAAAGCAGCATTTGCATGCACATCTTGTGGTTTTGCAGAAAACTTCATACGCGTCTACCAAAATATGCATGTGCATGCTTAAAACGCGTTTTCGCACAAATGCGGGTGCTAAAAAGAGCAGCATCGGCATGCTTAGCACGTCGTTTGGTAGAAATCCACGTGCGCGTTCTGCCAAAAGCACCATTTGCATGCACATCTTGTGGTTTTGCGGAAAACTTCATCCGTGTCTACCAAAAGATGCATGTGCATGCTTAAAACGCGTTTTCGCACAAATGCGTGCGCGGGTGCTAAAAAGAGCAGCATCGGCATGCTTAGCACGTCGTTTGGTAGAAATCCACGTGCGCGTTCTGCCAAAAGCACCATTTGCATGCACATCTTGTGGTTTTGCAGAAAACTTCATCCGCGTCTACCAAAAGATGCATGTGCATGCTTAAAACGCGTTTTCGCACAAATCCGTGCGCGGGTGCTAAAAAGAGCAGCATCGGCATGCTTAGCACGTCGTTTGGTAGAAATCCAAGTGCGCGTTCTGCCAAAAGCACCATTTGCATGCACATCTTGTGGTTTTGCAGAAAACTTCATCCGCGTCTACCAAAAGATGCATGTGCATGCTTAAAACGCGTTTTCTCACAAATCCGTGCGCGGGTGCTAAAAAGAGCAGCATCGGCATGCTTAGCACGTCGTTTGGTAGAAATCCACGTGCGCGTTCTGCCAAAAGCACCATTTGCATGCACATCTTGTGGTTTTGCGGAAAACTTCATCCGCGTCTACCAAAAGATGCATGTGCATGCTTAAAACGCGTTTTCGCACAAATGCGTGCGCGGGTGCTAAAAAGAGCAGCATCGGCATGCTTAGCACGTCGTTTGGTAGAAATCCACGTGCGCGTTCTGCCAAAAGCACCATTTGCATGCACATCTTGTGGTTTTGCAGAAAACTTCATCCGCGTCTACCAAAATATGCATTTGCATGCTTAAAACGCGTTTTCGCACAAATCCGTGCGCGGGTGCGAAAAAGAGCAGCATCGGCATGCTTAGCACGTCGTTTGGTAGAAATCCACGTGCGCGTTCTGCCAAAAGCACCATTTGCATGCACATATTGTGGTTTTGCAGAAAACTTCATCCGCGTCTACCAAAAGATGCATGTGCATGCCTAAAACGCGTTTTCGCACAAATCCGTGCGCGGGTGCTAAAAAGAGCAGCATCGGCATGCTTAACACGTCATTTGGTAGAAATCCACGTGCGCGTTCTGCCAAAAGCACCATTTGCATGCACATCTTGTGGTTTTGCAGAAAACTTCATCCGCGTCTACCAAAAGATGCATGTGCATGCTTAAAACGCGTTTTCGCACAAATTCGTGCGCGGGTGCTAAAAAGAGCAGCATCGGCATGCTTAGCACGTCGTTTGGTAAAAATCCACGTGCGCGTTCTGCAAAAAGCAGCATTTGCATGCACATCTTGTGGTTTTGCAGAAAACTTCATCCGCGTCTACCAAAATATGCATGTGCATGCTTAAAACGCGTTTTCGCACAAATGCGGGTGCTAAAAAGAGCAGCATCGGCATGCTTAGCACGTCGTTTGGTAGAAATCCACGTGCGCGTTCTGCCAAAAGCACCATTTGCATGCACATCTTGTGGTTTTGCAGAAAACTTCATCCGCGTCTACCAAAAGATGCATCTGCATGCTAAAAACGCGTTTTCGCACAAATCCGTGCGCGGGTGCTAAAAAGAGCAGCATCGGCATGCTTAGCACGTCGTTTGGTAGAAATCCACGTGCGCGTTCTGCCAATAGCACCATTTGCATGCACATCTTGTGGTTTTGCAGAAAACTTCATCCGCGTCTACCAAAAGATGCATGTGCATGCTTAAAACGCGTTTTCGCACAAATCCGTGCGCGGGTGCTAAAAAGAGCAGCATCGGCATGCTTAGCACGTCGTTTGGTAGAAATCCACGTGCGCGTTCTGCAAAAAGCAGCATTTGCATGCACATCTTGTGGTTTTGCAGAAAACTTCATCCGCGTCTACCAAA